>NC_045633.1:31651188-31954219 GCF_009829155.1 Mustela erminea
TGACTCTGAAATCATGACCTGAGCTGGCGTCGAGTGTCGGATGTTCAACGGACTGAGGTACCCAGGTGCTCCTATACGATCACTGTTTAACTGTGGAAATAAAAAGCGTACTTTTGGGGAGGAATTCTCTTCCTCCTCTGCTAAATCCCAAGAAAAGACAGGATTAAGTGAGGGCAAAGACAGGCATAGCCCTAAGTACTGCCTCGGTGACATGTTAACGTAGGAGAAGACCAAGGACTTGAGTCAGGAGCTAAAGAAGGACCTAGTGGCCCAGGAGCAAAGCCAAGGGAGGGCCCAGAAGACTACTTCTATAGGGCACACAGGCTTGGGGGTTCTTTCAAGCGGTCTACAGCCAGAAGGAGATACCTCCACTAGAAACCTGGCCCGGAGCTTGAGAACTAGGCCTTCCACTGTCCAGCATGAATCCTGGCAATGGCAAAGAGCTCATTCTGCCAGACGCAGTGGCAACCTGGCTGTTGGGTAGGACGGGGGACCATAAAGCTGAGGATAAACCAAGACTCCTCTTGGCCTTCTGCATTCATTTCTTATTCATTCATTCATTCATAATACATAGATACATACACAGGGCTTTGACACACCACCCTGAGATCAAGACCTGAGTTGAAATCAAGAGGTACATGCTTAACTGACTGACCCACTTAGGCACCCCAACCATCTGCATTAATTTCTGCCTGTTCTCTAATCCAGAAGAGCAAAAAGGCCTGGGCCAAAGCAATAAAGCCAGTAAGTGGTGTTACCAATGCCATTATAATTTTCTATATTATGGTCTCCAACAGTGCCTATGTGGAGACCAAGTAAATATACAACATGCAAATGCAATTAAAATCATGAGGTCCCGGGGTGCCTGGTGGCTGAGTGGGTTGGGCCTCTGCCTTTAGCTCGGGTCATGATCTCAGGGTCCTGGGATCAAGCCCCACATCGGGCTCTCTGCTCAGCGGGGAGATTGCTTTCCCCTCTCTCTCTGCCTGCCTCTCTGGCTACTTGTGGTCTCTCTCTCTCTCTGTGTCAAATAAATAAATAAATAAAGTCTTTTTAAAAAAAAATTACAAGGTCCCAGAAGTGCCTGACTGGCTCGGTCAGTTGAGCACCCCACTCTTGATTTTGGCCCAGGTCATGATCTCAGGGTCGTGAGATCGAGCCCCACCTCAGGCTCTGTGCTGAGCTTGGGATTCTCTCTCTCTCCCTCTCCCTCTGGCTTCCCGTCTGCTCTCTCTCTCTCTCTTTCAAAAAGAAAAAAATTATGAGCCTCCATAAAAATGTGAAGCGATAATGACAGCAAGAATAGTAACAGCAACACAGGACACCCGGGCAGATTTTTAGCTTCTGCCCCAAGGAAGATGGGAGGCAGGAGGAAGAGATTCAGTTCCCCAATGGCTATTAGCAAACTGCAGATAACATTCCCATTCCATTTCATTTCTTTTTTTTTTTTTTTAAAGATTTCCTTTTTTTTTTTTTTTTTTTAATTTGAGAGAGAGGCAGTGAGAGAGAGCATGAAAGAGGAGAAGGTCAGAGGGAGAAGGAGACTCCCCGTGGAGCTGGGAGCCCGATGTGGGACTTGATCCCGGGACTCGGGATCAAGGCATCCCCTGTCTCTTTTCTTGAAATGCGAGGACTTGGCCCCAAGTTCTACTCACCTACTCACCTCCGTCAAGCACCTAGAAACTCCAGCCCTGCTTTCTTGCACCTATAACACTGGACAGACTTCCTTAAAAATCTAAGAACTGGGCGCCTGGTGGCTCAGTCGGTCAGGTGTCTGCCTTTGGCTCAGGTCATGATCCCGTGGTCTGGCATCGAGGCCCCCGTCAGGCTCCCTGCTCATCGGGGAAGTCTGTTCTCCCTCTCCCTCTGCCCCTCCCCCTCTTGTGCATGCTCTCTCTTTCAAATAAATAAAATCTTTTTAAAAATTGAAAAAAATGTCAGAGCTGCTGGCACTGCTGTAATAAATGCAGTCATCCTACGCTGTCGGGCATCTGCTTCCAGATTATTACCACATCATGTTTATTCAACGTCTTATCAAAGCTAAGGCAAATACTAATAGGAGAATTTCACTTGAGATGGAGCCAGGTATCTCTTTCCCAGCTTCATAAAGCAACTGCTGCCTCCTCTTTGATTCCTCCCCTTCTAGCTCCTCCTTTAAGAAGGAGCTATGTCCTCCTCAGCACTTACTTGTTGGGGCTGTTGAAAGACCTAGGAATCCAGACCACCCTCCCTTAGAAATTCCAGACATCCTACCCCTCAGTTTCTCCTTTTCACTCCTGGGACTAGGTTGTAGGGTCCATATTTTCCCCAACACAGCTCTGGGACTTAGGCAGACACGTTCAGCTAGGGCAGACCAAGAGGAGGAATCAATCTTCCTAATTATAAATGTTGCCCAGGGATGAGTCAAGTTGATGTCATATTTCAGTCCCCAAAGGGGTGCCAGCAAAGTCATGTCGGAGAAGCTTGTTCAGCTAGTGGATGAGTAAGTCACTACTGTACCTAGACTTGAACATACTTTTGAAATTTGGGTGGCAATCAGCAGCCATGTTTCCCAGCCAGCACTGTATTCAGGACCACCTAGATGATTGCCATGCATCAGGCAACGGTTGATAGGAGCAAAAAGGGAA
Organism: Mustela erminea; assembly: GCF_009829155.1. Taxonomy (NCBI): domain Eukaryota; kingdom Metazoa; phylum Chordata; class Mammalia; order Carnivora; family Mustelidae; genus Mustela; species Mustela erminea. The sequence continues at coordinate 31,653,816 of NC_045633.1, forward strand.
ATAAGAACCATGATGGTCCCCTGCCACCCAAAGCCACCTCCCTTTCGCCTTTCACCCAGTTCATGAATGAGAATGAGCTTGCAGGGAAACCATGAGGTAGGTTACAGAACCACAGAGTCAGCTGTGGAGTGTGTAGCACCACACTCCAAGATGGCTTAGACATTATCCTTGTCTTTGTACAGTTGGAAGCTGGCTACTGGCTTTCAGGGGTGGACATCTGGTACCCTATCCTAGAGACACGCCAATCTTCTAGAAATAAAAGGTCCATCTCACCACCACCCCCAACCATGATCCTGCTTCCAGTTCTCCACAGGGTTGCCAGTGCTAACTGCCATCTCTGAGGTCTCTTTCTCCACTAGCTTTCTCAAGTTTCCCAGCAGTATTGAAACTGTTGACTACTTTCTCCATCCTGAAGCCTTACCAGAGTCTCCTGTCTTCTTGACCCCTTGGTGCTGCCTCACATCCCCCTTCTGTGGTCATTACCCAATGTTCTAGTTCAATATATCACTTTCCCAACACCAGGCACCATATCTTGTGTATTCTTTTATTCCACAAAACATTAAAGACAGTAATTTGCCCAGATCATGATTTGGGCAAATCGTGCTTGACAAGTAGCCCAAATTCCCTGTTCCCTCAACCTGAGTCTGCCCGTGTGTCTACCTCCTTTGCTCACATTTCCTTTCTGAAGCGTAAGCCTGCTTACCTCATCTCAGGATACCTCCCAGTGCTTCTGACTCTTTCTTTCCTTCCTCTACAAAGCCCCCAAAGTCTTGTTTCCTCTCTTCATAGCGACTCACAGGGTAACATCATGCCAGTGCTTCAAATATTTCCAAAGTACAGCGTCTCCACACATGTGGATGATGGAGCCAGTCAGGCACCCAGAATGAAGCCCAATGTGCAGAGACACCGCTGGGGTAGGAAAGACAGCCGCGCTTTGCAGCAGAATAAACTTAGAGTCTGAGAATGCAACAGCAAAGAAGAAATGTGGGAATAAGTCTGCAGGCAAGAGGCGCTTAACCACTGTAGAACATTATGGTCCAAACCCCCAGACAAAGCATAATGACTTCCTCTTCCCACTCACTAGAAAGCCTTTGCTACTGACATCTGTAGAACAGAGCAACATCCTGGGGAGAGGGCCGTGTTTGTGTCCTTTTTAAAGAGAAACTAGGCTTGAATCCCATACCTAAGCAGATGTAGGGAATTGTCAGGGGATGATGTCCTTGCTTAAAGACTGAGTGCTGGGGTGCCTGGGTGGCTCAGTCATTAAGCCTCTGCCTTCAGCTCAGGTCATGATCCTGGGGTCCTGGGATCGAGCCCCGCATCAGGCTCCCTGCTCAGTGGGAAGCCTGCTTCTCCCTCTCCCACTCCTCTGCTGTGTTTCCTCGCTTGCTGTGCCTCTCTCTGTCAAGTAAATAAATAAAATCTTTAAAAATATATTTTAAAAAAAGACTGAGTGCTTTTTTCCTGAGGGTGAATTTTCATTGTCTTCTAGGTAGCACTCAAGCACTAAGAGGAGAAAAAGGGGCTCAAGCTGGGAGAAAGGTTCCCAATGCTGTGGCTATAGGGAATGCATGGAAGGTTGGGGGGAAAAAAGAAACTCTGAAATCCACAGTTTGTATAGGAAAATATTATTTTGATTCTACTTCCAAAATACATAATACAAATTATTTGACCAGACGAGATAAGAAAGATTGATTTACAAAAAGGAAAACTCAGGAAGCAGAGAGGAAAGTATTCGGGTCAGGGTCTGGTAAGGAGACAGAAATCCCACCGGATCACACACAGAATTTAATATAATGAATCATTAACCAGGTACACGGAGTCGTGCAGAGGTAACTGGAAAAGCAGAATGAGAACACTGTGTAGTGTGGATTCCAACCGCAGGAAGCAGCCACCACCCTTGGGACTGAGGGAGCCGAGAGAGGTTGTTAGAATGATGAAAATTTAGAAACATAGGAGTCCATGGAGATAACACTCTGTAGAAGGGCACTGTTCAACTCATTCTGAAAGTGGTGGGAAAAGCACCACTGCATCAGCCTCTGTGCAACGATCAGGTGTTGTCAGCAAGACGAGGGCAGCTGATGCTCATTGGAACGGGGCCCAAGCAGCGATCCCGTAAGAAGCCCACGGGAATAGCCAGAGGAAAGGAATCTACATACAGATGAAGGTTAATAGTAGGCAGTAAATGAAAATAAGGCTATGTTACATCAGATCAGGTACTTAAAACACCCAACCTCTTCAGCTCGGGGAACCCGTGGCAACAGCCAGGCTGGCGTTCCGACGGAGAGGCCTGGATGGGGTGTCCTCTCGTCGGGTGAGGCTTCCAACTGGCCACCCCGCAAAGGGCCGTAATTATAGGGCAAGTAACAGGGTTTGAAATTAAACATTTGTTGGCCGATGTGCAGTTTGGAGCGAGCTGCATTTCCTTGTTATCATTTTTCTGTATTTTCAAGGAGCCTGGGTTATGTGTGTCTGCCTCCCCTCCTGGATTCCATCCCGGGGGTCCAGCCCAGCCCGGAGCAGGAGGGGATGTGAGACAGATTTATAGCTCTTGGCGTCCAGAACAGAAGAACAGTTCTGATCTGGAGGCCAGATGATATATCTCAAACCGTCAGGCTCCCAAGGTCATTCCCATGGCACAAGTCTCACAAACAATATTCCTTGGCCTGCCTGTGTACGTGCAGGTCCGTGTGGTCAGCTCTGGGGGACAAATCACAGAAACATCTATCCATATAGAACAATAAGATACAGCTTTAGAGAAAAATGCTGTTAACTACACTATAGAAGACATGGGGAGGGAGGAAGCTTGTCTGGGGGAGAACTTGAGGGAACAAGGTCTCTAAGGGCATAGAGTTTGGCTGACCTGGTTCAGAGCTGACATGGGGAGGGGAGTCGTGCTCAGGAGTTTGGGTCCAGCATTCTGGTTTCTTTCTGGGTCAGGCATTTCCATCACGGGCTATGGTCACTTTCAGCTAGCTCTTTCCTGAATTTTCAGGCAAGGTTGAGAACTGAATACAGAGTACGTCCTCATCTAAAATCATAGCCAGGAAGCATCAAGCATCTACCTTTTCCTAGGGTATACATTCCAAGGCAAGGGCTCAAGCCGTGCTACTTGTCCAAGAAACCACTTTGGGCATAGTATATAAATCCTCAGGGATCTTCTTCTTGCTTAATTCTCCTCTCTTACCTCTTCCCTCACCCTGTCCCCATCTCAGAAATGTTGCCATGTGATTTATATCATCCCTGGGCTTCTCTGTTTCCCAACCTGGAATGCCCTTTGATCTAGAATATCCTAGAATGCTCTTTGTGCCTGGATAACTCACAATCCTCTTTTTTTTTAATCTTTTTTTTTTTAAAGATTTTATTTACTTATTTGACAGAGAGAGATCACAAGTAGACAGAGAGGCAGGCAGAGAGAGAGAGAGAGAGAGAGAATCAGACTCCCTGCTGAGCATAGAGCCGGACGCAGGACTCGATCCCAGGACCCTGAGATCAGGAACTGAGGCGCCCCTTAAATCTTTTTTTTTTTTTTAAGTTTTTTTTTTTTTTTAAGTTTATTTGAAAGAGATAAAAAGCACACAAGCAGGAGGAGTGACAGGCAGAGAGAGGGAGAAGGAGAAGTATACTTCCCGGTGAGTAGGGAGTCTGATGTGGGGCTCGATCCCAGGACCCTGGGATTGTGACCTGAGCTGAGGGTGACGCTTAACGACTGAGCCACCCAGGCGCCCCACTCACAATCCTCTTTTAGAACTCACTTCAAGCATCTTCCCTTTGTGGAATTCTTCCCTAGGCCCCAAAGGCTGGGCCACATGCCTACCCTGTATACTCTCATGGCTCACCCCTTACCACATGAAACTGTAATTGCCAGTCACCGGGGCAATATGATTGCTTACTCTGATTAATCAGAGTTCTTACTTTCCAGAAACAGGAGTTAATTCACCCGAGTAAAGAATCATGGATGTTAATAGGAGGATTCTGGGTACCCCAAATACTGCTCAGAGACTCGAAAAGCAAGCTTGAATGCTAAGCTTCTAGGAATTATACCCCACACCACGCTTTGAGGTATTCACCGCCACTGCTACCGCCTGCCTAAACAGTAGGAGAAATTCCCACTGTTGTTTACACCAAGGATGCCAAATTTTTAAAAAGATTTTATTTACTTATTTGACAGAGAGAGAGCCAGCACGCAAACACAAGTGGGGGGAGGGAGAGAGAAAGAGGGAGAAGCAGGCTCTCCATTGAGCAGGGAGCCCGATGCAGGGCTTGATCCCAGGACCCCAGGATCAGGACCCGACTTGAAGGCCACCCAGGAGCCCCCAAGGGTACCATTTTTGTGTCAGGAGCCTGACCTTGCAACCACCTCTACTCTTGAAAGCCATGAAAGGAAGGAAGGAAGAATCAGCAAAGCCACCACCAGGGGACACCCTACAGAAACACCCGTCCGTGCAGGAGGGAAGCCCGTCAGCCAGCCACATACCTCTGATGTCGCTCTTCCCAGCAAAATGGACCCTTGTGTGGACCTTATTTTTTAGGTCACTCATGTCTGAATCGAAGGATGGGATATTATGGAAGCTGAGAGAAAAGAGGGTTTCATAAAGGAAGGAGCGTTCCGTGACCCCTGTTCTCTTGCACTGGTATGTGTGTGTTTTCCCTCTTAAATATTTGAGAAAGAGAGAGAGAGGACAAGCGGGGAGGAGGGCCAGAGGGAGAGGGAGAAGCAGGCTCTCCACTGAGCAGGAAGCCCAATGCAGGGCTCAATCCAGGACCCTGAGATCATGACCCAAGCCTAAGGCAAATGCTCAACCAGCTAAGCATCCCTAAATAAGTAAAATACTTCAAAAAACCAACTAGTCCTACATAAACAATAGAACTATTAATTGCAGAATCCGCATGTGGAACATTTACAAAAATTGATTGTATACTGGGCCAAAAAGCAAGGCTCATCAAATCTCAAAAGACTAAATTATATGACATATATTCTCTGGTCACAATGTAATTACATCAGAAATCAATGACAAAAATAGTACCAGTGGAAAGATGTTCATTGTATCTCAGCTGAAACCAAACTGAACTACAAATTCAGTATAATCACAATTATTCAATATAATCACAACATAATCCAACAGGATTTTTCTTTTCAATTTCATAAATTGGTTAAAAGATTTCTACGGAAGCACAAAAGGAAAAAAAAAAAAAAAAAAACCAAAACAAAACCAAACAAAACACACACACACACAAAAAAAACCCTGCCCAGACCCCTTTAAAGAGCAAAAGTGGGGGCGCCTGGGTGGCTCAGTGGGTTAAGCCGCTGCCTTCTGCTCCGGTCATGATCTCGGGGTCCTGGGATCGAGTCCCGCATCGGGCTCTCTGCTCGGTGGGGAGCCTGTTTCCTCCTCTCTCTCTCTCTGCCTGCCTGTCTGCCTACTTGTGATCTCTCTCTGTCAAATAAATAAATAAAATCTTAAAAAAAAAAAAAAAGAACAAAAGTGTAGGTTTTGTCCTGTAGAAATGCAGAATTACTCCAGAACCTCAGTTATGAAGACTGGGTGGCATTGGTGCTGGTACAGACAGAACAGAATAGACAGCCCCCAAACAAACCGATAAACCAACACCTGATTTATGAGGCAGAGCTACAGGGAATGGACGGATTTTCATTCAACATGCCAGGCCATCAGGTATCCAAACATCCTAAACTCTTTTTTCCTTTTTCTTTTTGTCTTTTTAAATTTTATTTTATTTATTTATCTGACAGAGAGAGAGAGATCACAAGTAGGCAGAGAAGCAGGCCGGGCGTGGGGGGGAGAGGAAGCAGGCTTCCTGCTGAGCAGAGAGCCCGATGCGGGGCTCGATCCCAGAATCCTGAGATCATGACCCAGGCCGAAGGCAGAGGCATAACCCACTGAGCCACCCAGGTGCCCCTCTTTTTTCTTTTTTAATGTTCTTTTATAAGTAATCCAGAGAGATTCAAATGAAAACCACGTAAGTCGTTATTACACCCCCACAAATTTTGCTAAATATTTAAAAATGATAAAATCTTTAAAAATGATAATATCAGATGCTGGCAAAAATATAAGACAACTAGAGCTGCTTATGGAAGAGTAAACAGGCAAAACCACTTTTGAAAAATTGGCAGACTCCAGACGTCAAAAGATACATCTACTCTCTGATCAACAAAGCCACCACCAGGGGACACCCTACAGAAACACCTGTCCATGCAGGCTATAAAGTCACAGGCACAAGAATACAGCAATTTTTCATAATAGCCCATCAACGGTACAATGTAAAAATATAGTGCGATATAATCATACAACGAAACATCGTATGACAGTGGAAATGGATGGTTTGCAATTACATGGAGAATCCGGGTGAATCTTAAATACTATATTTGAGCATAGGAAGCCAGACAAAACAGAATTCATAGTGCATGTTTTCATTTACATGAAGCTGAAAATCAGGCAAAATGCACATGTATTGTTTGGGAATGCCTTATAAGTTGGAAAAACTTATATTAAAATATTATAAAAGAATAATGAGTACATCTAGCGTAACAGGAGAAGGGGAGGGGCTATAACTCCGGAGAGACATGGTGTCAGAAGCTTCTGGAGTGAGGGTCTTGTTCTCTTTCTTATTTTGGGTGGGGATTATATGAATGATCATTTTATAACCATTTGTTGAACTGTTTTATACATTTTCTCTGTTTTATTACATTTTCTAAAAAAATTTTAAGTAAATTTATGCACACCAATTTTTATATATGCATTTAAATCCTTGTATTTGTAAAAATCCTTATATTTATAAAAAGAAGCATCTGATGCATAAATAAACAAAATAATTGCCTATAGATGGAAAGGGAATGGAGTTTGAAGGGCAGGTATGGAAACAAGACTTTTCTTTGCATAATTTGCTGTACAGTTTTGCCTTTTGACTCATATATATGCAATACCTATTAAAAATTTAAATCTAGGGACGCCTGGGTGGCTCAGTTGGTTAAGCAGCTGCCTTCGGCTCAGGTCATGATCCCAGGGTCCTGGGATCGAGTCCCACATCGGACTCCTTGCTCAGCAGGGAGCCTGCTTCTCCCTCTGCCTCTGCCTGCCTCTCTGTCTGCCTGTGCTCGCTCGCGCTCTCTCCCTCTGTCTCTGAAAAATAAATAAAATCTTAAAAAAAAAAAATTTAAATCTAGGGGCCTCTGGGTGGCTCAGTGGGTTAAAGCCTCTGCCTTTGACTCAGGTCATGATCTCAAGGTCCTGGGATCAAGCCCCGCATTGGGCTCTCTGCTTGACAGGGAGCCTGTTCCCTCCTCTCTCTGCCTGCCTCTCTGCCTACTTGTGATCTCTTTGTCTCTCTGTCAAATAAATAAATAAATAAATAAAATCTTTAAAAAAAAAAAACCTAAAAAGTGCAGCCCCTGAAATTGGGAACACAATGAGCAACTTGAAATAATTATCAAATTACTAACCACCACAAATAGAACAAATTTATTTCAAGGGACTTGACAACCCAGTTCTTTGTACTTGGTTAGGGGGATGCATTCTAAGGACCAAAAAAGTTTACAAAGGAGTATTACAGTTGGTTCAAAGCATAGAAACTTTGCACTTTGTGACTGGCGGCTCTCTCTTCCAACTTTTTCAGTCTACCTGCCCCTCTCCTCCACTTACCCATCCCCCTGTTTGCAATTATTGGTTGAAGAAACCAGATTGTTCTTTCTGTAGAGTTTCCTATGGTCTGGCTTTTCACGTCAATACTGTTGAACATTTTCTTTCAACCTCTGTATTTCCTGTTAATTAGTAATTATATCTAGAGGCTTGATCAAACTCAGATTCCATTTTAGGTGGGGCGCGGAGCTTCAAAAGTAATGACTCTGCTTCCCTCAGGAACAATATTGTCAGGATATCTCTATTTTTTCATGCTATGAGCTGCTATTGATGATTACAGACTAATTCTATCAATTCACAAGGAGTTATGAAATGATGATATTCTAGTGTTGTCATTCTTTCCGGATTTATCAGCTGGAGTACTATGTAGAGAGAAATTTCCCCTTGCCAACCATTTGGTTATGGAAAGACAGGATAAAAACTTGATTCTTTTCCTTTACTTTTTAGTTTTTAAAATAATGACTTGATGGCCTAGAATTCTCCAAAGTGTTACAAGTTCGTGGATTTAAACATGTCTCTTGTGTTTCAGTCCGGCACAGCAGTTTTTGTCCTTGTTGACAATCAAATGTTCTTTATTTATTTATTTATTTATTTTTGGTCTAGTGGAAGCCTCTTCAGGTTGGATTCTGAGTCCTTTTGATACAACCCTGGTCATCTATAAACAGATCTTTAACTTCATTCAGTGTTTTTTTTTTTTTAAGATTTTATTTATTTATTTATCTATTTGTCAGAGAGAGAGAGAGAGAGAGAGCACAAGCAGGCAAAAAGGCAGGCAGAGGCGGAAAGAGAAGCAGGCTCCCTGCCAAGCAAAGAGCCCGAGATGGGACTCGATCCCAGGACCCTGGGATCATGACCTGAGATGAAGGCAGAGGCTTTAACCCACTGAACGACACAGGCACCCCTGTTGTTTTTTTTAATAGTGATATTGTTATTTTGAAATTACTTTTTCTAATATGATAGAATACAGCAAGTAAGGGTTTTTTTTAAGTTTTTATTTTATTTAATTTTTTAAAAAATTTATTTGACAGAGAGAGATCACAATTAGGCAGAGAGGCAAGCAGAGAGAGAGAGAGAGCGAGAGAGAGGAGGAAACAGGCTTCCTGCCAAGCAGAGAGCCCGATGTGGGGCTCGATCCCAGGACCCTGAGATCATGACCTGAGCGGAAGGCCGAGGCTTAACCCACTGAGCCACACAGGTGCCCCTAAAGTTTTTATTTTAATTCTAGTTAACATACAGTGTTATATTAGTTTCAGGTGTACAATCTATTGGTCCAACAATTCCAAGTATCACCTGGTGTGCATCACAGCAAGCACGCTCCTTAATCTCTGTTACCTATTTCTCCCATCTCCCTACCCCATCCCCTCTGGAAACCATCAGTTTGTTCTCTGTAATTAAGAATCTGTTTCTTTGCTTGTCTCTCTCTTTTTTTCCCTTTGCTTAGTTGTTTCTTAAATTCCACACATGAACGCAATCATATAGTATTTGTCTTTCTCTGACCTATTTTGCTCCATTCGTATCATTCCAAATAGCAAGATTTCATTCTTTTAATGGATGAATAATATTCCATTGTATATACAAATACCACATCTTTTTTCTTTTTAAGATTTTATTTATTTATTTGTCAGAGAGAGGGAGCATGCATGTGCAAGTACGAGGGCAGAGGAAGGCAGAGGGAGAACAGGGCTCCGTCCGAGGACCCAGGGATCGTGACCAGAGCTGAAGGCAGACGCTTAACCGACTGAGCCACTTAGGCGTCCCTATAAATACCACATCTTCTTCATCCATTTATCTATCAATGGACACTTGGGCTGTTTCCATATCTTGGCTATTGAAAACAATGTTGCAATGAACATGGGAGTGCATGTATCACTTTGGATTAGTGTGTTTCTGTTCTTAGGGTAAATACTCCCTAGTGTGATTGCTGGATGGTAGGGCAGTTCTATTTTTAGCTTTTTGAGGACCCTCCGTATTATTTTCCACAGTGGCTGTACCAGTTTGCATTCCCACCAAAGTACATGAAAGTAATTGTGTTTGTAATGTTAAATTTTCAGTGTAAGAGAAAAGAGATACAAATATAAACTCAAATAAGAAAATAAGCCACTGGGGCGCCTGGGTAGCTCAGGCATTTGCCTTCAGCTCAGGTCATGATCCCAGGGTCCAGGGATCGAGCCCCACATCGGGCTCTCTGCTCAGTGGGGAGCCTGCTTCTCCCTCTCTCTCCCCACTGTCTGCCTTGCTTGTGCTCTCTTACTATCTCTGTCAAATAAATAAATAAAATCTTAAAAATATTAAAAATTAAGAAAATAAGCCACTAACTCTAAAATAAATTTGAAATATCAGTATGAATTTGTGATTTTTAGTCTGTCTGTGATATCTATTATCCATCTGCATTCTCTTCGGTTAAGTGCCCTAGAAACAATGTTACCCCAATAATCGTGACCACTCACAGCGACCAGATACTCATTTCTAATTTCACTCTATTCACTTCTAATTCCATGAATTCTTGGAGAATCAACAAATTCTAGATCTGGAGCAAAATAGTACAAAGTGAGCCTAGGATATCTTGAGCCAGAAATCAAGGATGCTTTCTAGTGTTGGTGGTATGTCAGAAAGGACACAGGAATCAATTTGGCAGAAATTGTGAAAATTTGGATATTAAAGAAAAGAATGAGAGGGAATGATTAGGGAAAATGATAATTTTATTAAAAAATTAGCTCAGTCACACCAAGTTGATAAAAATCTATATATCCATAATGATACTAAAAAAAAGGTAGTCACTTTTTCTTTGCAAATTGGCCATTAAAGAGAAATAACTGAATGTTTTCTTGCCTTTCCAGGAGACGCTATCTTTCAACTAACCTATTAGCGCCAGTTAGTGAGAGGAAACATTATTTTTTTTAATAAAAGTGGAGCTGTAACTATAGAAAGAACAATGGAGTTAGAAAATTGCCCTTTTGGGGGCACCTGGGTGGCTCAGTCATTGGGTGTCCGCCTTTGACTCAGGTTGTGATCCCGGTGCCCTGGGATCGAGCCCCGCATCTGGCTCTCTGCTTGGCGGAAAGCCTGCTTCTCCCTCTCCCATTCCCCCTGCTTGTGTACCCTCTCTCACTGTCTCTCTGTGAAATAAATAAATAAAATCTTAAAAAAAAAAAAGAAAAGAAAAGAAAAAGGAAATCACCCTTTTGTAGGTTACTTGGGTGGCTCAGTTGGTTAGGCATCTGACTTTTTTTTTTTTTTAAGATTTTATTTATTTATTTGACAGACAGAGATCACAAGTAGGCAGAGAAGCAGGCAGAGAGAGAGAAAGAGGGAAGCAGGCTCAGGCCCAGGACTCTGAGATCATGACCTGAGCTGAAGGCAGAGGCTTAACCCACTGAGTCACCCAAGTGCCCCAAGGCATTTGACTTTTGATTTTGGCTCAGGTCTTGGTCTCAGGCTGTGAGATCAAGCCCCTGTCTTGTTCTGCGCTGGGCGGAATGGAGCCTGCTTAAGAGTCTCTTTCTTCCTCTGCCCATCCCCACCCTCTAAAAATTTTCAAAAGAAAGAAAATCACCCTTTTGTAACATGTTTACAATGATTCATACGGCAGGCAGTAATTATCAGCAGGTGTTAAAATCATTAGGAGAATAGTTAATGGGAATTCATACAAGAATTCATACAAGACCAAAATGATACCATTAGATTCCTTTCTGCTCCCAAGGGGAAAACATAACTGCCGTGGAGAGATTAGGCTTATATAACCTTATCCAGTGGTCACTCATGGTCATGGTCATTGATGGTAAGCAATCTGATACTGTGCATATCCCCCAATGCACTGCAAAAAGAATTTACAATATCCCTTTGCAAATGCCTTAGTTAAATCTACCAAGTCTTTAACTCTTGATTTACTTTTATCAGGAACACAAGAAATAGAGGACTAACTAAATGTCACCATCAGGAAGCAATCAGAAATATCCAGAAGGTGGGACATTTGGCAGGACAACTGGCCCTGACTTTTCCATTAAAAAGGATAAGGAAAGGGAAGAACTAGCCTGAATTTAAAGAAATCAAAGGATTGGGGTTTAAGAAAATCAAGGTATTGGGCCGCCTGGCTGGCTCAGTTGGTGGAGCATGTGACTCTTGATCTTGGGGTTGTGAGTTCAAGCCCCATGCTGGGTATAGAGATTATAAATAAATAAGCTTTTTTAAAAAATGAAGAAAGAAAGAAATCAAGGGATAAATGACCAGGTTCTGGAATAGATCTTGACTTTGAAAAAAACAGTTGTATCGATTCCTGAAGAGCAATGGAAGAAATTTGACTTTGAGCTGCATATTAGATTTAAGGAATTATTACTCATTTTGTTCACTGTAATAATCTTGTTTTGGTTATGTATAAAAATAGTCTGTTTCTAAAATATTTTTAAAGATATTTTATTTATTTGACAGAGAGGGAGCACAAGCGAGCACAAGCAAGGGAAGTGGCAGGCAGAGGGAGATGAAGAAGCAGGTTCTCTGCCAAGCAGGGAATCATGACCTGAGCTGAAGGCAGATGCTTAACTGACTGAGCCAACCAGGCGCCCCTTTTAAAATATTTATACTGAAAAAAATAAATAAATAAAATAAAATATTTATACTGAAATATTTGGGAGTGGAACATCACGATTCTGAAATTGACTCAAATACTCAGGCATACGAAAATACAGCAAAAAGAGACAGGTATATGCCACAGGAACGTCATGGAAATAACACTGTGGAGAGGGAAAGGGATCCAGGAGGGAGGAGAAATTGGTGGAATGATGTCCTTGAACAGGCAAGAGGGGACGAGAACCAGAGCAGAAGCGGAAGGACCCGTCATTGATAAGGGCAGGGAGGGAACTTCACAAAAACAGGTGGGAGGATGGACAATTCTGGTACAGTCTCCAGGACGTAAGGAAATGTGCTTGTGGGAGAGTCTGCAGCCTCGCCTCCCGTTGCTTTGTTTTTTTTTTTTTTTAATTTTATTTATTTATTTATTTATTTTTTAAAGATTTTATTTATTTATTTGACAGAGAGAGATCACAAGTAGATGGAGAGTCAGGTAGAGAGAGAGAGGGAAGCAGGCTCCCTGCTGAGCAGAGAGCCCGATGCGGGGCTCAATCCCAGGACCCTGAGATCATGACCTGAGCCGAAGGCAAAGGCTTAACCCACGGAGCCACCCAGGCGCCCCCAGTTGCTTTGTTTTGTTCAAGAGAATATGTTAGGTCATCGGCTGAGGGTGAGGCTGGGGAAGGTTCCAGGAGAGAGGAGACACGGGGGAAGCAGTCAGCTAGGAGTGGCCCAGTGGAACTAGGGCAGTGGCTCTCCGGCTTCCGTGCACAGCAGCAGCACCTGGAGGACAAAGACGGGCTCCTCCGCAGAGGTTCTGACTCAGCGGGTCTGGGGCTGGGCCTGAGGAGCTGCATTTCTAAAAAGCCCCCAGGTGATACTGATGCAACCCATCTGGGGACCACATTTCGAGAACCACAGTGATCACTGTGCTTCCCTAGGGCCCCCCTGAGGTGTACGGTCTAGCATTTCAAGGGAGAACTGTCAGCAGGGTGGGACGTTCTCCTTCAGGGGTGTTCTGCTGCCCAGGCCGACTTGCAAAAAAGGCAACTCTTTTTTGAATGAGCTCGAGTCAGAGCCAGAGATGATCACCAAAATAATCATACAGGGGGCTCCTTCTTGTCATTCTGGATTTGGCTCCAGTGACACTGTTCAAGAAGCGCCTTCTCTGACCTTTTCTTTTTTTTTTTTCTTTTTTTTTTTTTTTCTCTGACCTTTTAATCTAACCATCTTCCTCCTCTTCACCATCCTGCACTTTCATGCTGTTTTCTCTCACAGAACTTCCCACTGTCTAGAGTTGTATGTGTATGTGTTTATTTTGTTACTTGTTTCTGGGTCTTTCCACTAGAGTTCACGCACAACAAAACAGGAATCTTGATTTCTTGTTTTGGTCACTGCTACCTTCCTAGAGCCTGGAACAGTGCCTGGACAGCAGAGGTTCTCAATAATTATTTATGGGTGAAAAACAAGTGGGTGTGAAAAATAAGAAGGAAGAAAAGGAGGAACAAACAAGGCAAAAACCTAAATAATGACAAAAATAGAAACAGTTCACCAATAAGTCTAAAATTAATATAAATACATTGGAAAAATAGGGACCTAGCTAGTTGCTTACTGCCCCATTTTCTCTTCCTGAAGACTTTGCTTCCTAAATTCCGTGAGTGGACTGTGGACACTGGAATTTGTGCAGCAAAGATGTGTAACACTTCCCTGCCTGGGCATTAAACAGCCCATATAATCTTCTATTTCTCTCTCTTTCTTTCAATCTACCAGTGGGCCAGATGCAGAAGATCCAATAGGGACCCTGGGAGGCTCTGAGGGACAGTGGGGGCTTAGGATGAAAGGGACCTTGATCCTAGAGTCACTGCTTAAAGGACAGCAGTATGGAAGGTTGCTTCCAAACACTGACTAGACTTCAGATGAGTTCAAAATAAAGTTTTGTATCAAGCCATTGAAATTGCAGGGTTCTTTTATTTTATTTTATTTTTAATTTTTTTTCTTCTTTTTTAAAAGATAATTTATTTATTCATTTGAGAGAGAGAAAGAGAGAGAGAGCACAAGCAGGGGGAGAGGAAGAGGGAGAGGGAGAAGCAGACTCTCTGCTGAGCAGGGAGCCCCATGCGGGACTCGATCCCAGGACCCTGGGACCATGACCTGAGCTGAAGGCAGACACTTAACCGTCTGAGCCACCCAGGCATCCCTCTAAAATTTTTTTTTTCTTTTATAGATAAGGGTTCTTTTTATTATGCAAAAAAGAGGAATGTCAAAAATTGAGTCATCAGGAAAAACTAGTGTATCAGTTAGAATCCAGTGAGGAGAAAGACACACACAGGATTTAATCTGAACAGGCAAAGTTAATGTAAAGAATTACTAATTATAACAGGGTAAAGAGAATTCTGAACAACACTATAGAGTTGAGGGAGAGAACCTGAATTCTAGAATAATCTTTTAGCTTACTAATTTGCTCTAAAGGGTATCCATTCTATTTGTTCCATCTACTGGGAGTTTCCAAAGAATATTTCCACTTGGAAGATATCTACTTGGTCCTTTGTAGTATGTAAAGAATACAACGTAACATATACATGGATGAAGATAAAATTGACTCCAGGAGGGATCTGCGCTTCTATTCCCACCTAGAAGCAACATGGCGGACAAGGTGAAGTGAAGAAATGCTCGTTGCCCCCGGTGTCAGTAGGCCAAAGTGTGGAGCTGAACTTCCACCTTCACCCAGTGGCAATGAGACAGGGAGAGTTGGTGCTCCGTGGTCAAGGCTGGCATCAGGAGGGCCCCCAAGGCAAGAATATACACCCACCTAGGTCTACACACCACACCTAAACAAGGTGACTGCCTGAGAAAAACAACAAAGGTAAATTAAGACCCAGAGTCTCACAACATAATACCCAGAATGTCCAGTAAATGATGGAAAATCATTCTTCACACCAACAGCCGGGATAATCACAACCGGAATGAGAAAAGAGCATCACCAGGTGCCAACATCAAGAATACTGAGATGTTGGAATTATCTGACTAGGATGTTTAAAGCCGCCATCATAAAAAAATGCTTGAATGGGGAGTGCCTGGGTGGCTCAGCCCCTTAGGTGTCAGACTTTGGCTCAGGTCATGATCCCAGGGTCCTGAGATCAAGTCCCGCATCGGGCTCCCTGCTCAGTGGGGAGTCTGCTTCTCCCCCTGCTTGTGCTCTCTCTCTCTTGTCAAATAAATAAATAAAGTCTTTTAAAAAAAGAAAGAGGTTTGGGGGTACTGGGTGGCTCAGTGGGTTAAAGCCTCTGCCTTCAGCTCAGGTCATGATCCCAGGGTCCTGGGATCGAGCCCGCATCGAGCTCTCTGCTCAGCAGGGAGCCTGCTTCCCTTCCTCTCTCTCTGCCTGCCTCTCTGCCTACTTGTGATCTCTATCTGTCAAATGAATAAATAAAATCTTTTTAAAAAATGCTTGAGTGGGCCATTATGAACGCTACATATCTGTTAGTACAGCTACAACTTGAAAGATTGATCCTTCCAGAGGCACTTAGGTGGCTCATCAGGTAAGTGTCTGTCCTTGGGGCATCTGGGTGGCTCAGTGGGTTAAGCCTCTACCTTCGGCTCAGGTCATGATCTCAGGGTCCTGGGATTGAGTCCTACATCCGGCTCTCTGCTCAACAGGGAGCCTGCTTCTCCTCTTTCTCTGCCTGCTGCTCTGCCTACTTGTGATCTCTCTCTCTCTGTCAAATAAATAAATAAAATATATTTTTTAAAGTATCTGATTCTTGATTTCAGCTCAGGTCATGATCTCAGCGTCGTGAGATCAAGCCTCAAATTGGACTCTGCTCTGTGCATGGATTCTGCTTAAGATTCTCTCTCTTGGGGCGCCTGGGTGGCTCAGTGGGTTAAAGCCTCTGCCTTCAGCTCAGGTCGTGATCCCAGAGTCCTGGGATCAAGTCCCACATCAGGCTCTCTGCTGGGCGGGGAGCCTGCTTCCCTTCCTCTCTCTCTGCCTACTTCTCTGCCTACTTGTGATCTCTGTCAAATAAATAAATAAAATCTTTTTTTAAAAAGATTCTCTCTCTTTCCCTCCTTCTGCTTCTCTCCCCCTGATCTCTCTCAAATAAATAAATAGATAGATAGATAAATATTCGACTCTTCCAAGTGTTGGCAAGGATAAAGAGCAACTAGAAATCCTAACTGGTGAAGGTGACATATAAAATGGTATAACTAATTTGGAGAATGTTTTAGCAGTTTCTTAAAAAATTAAGCATATACCTACCATATGATCTAGCCATCCCACTTTAAGGTATTTATTCAGGAGAAATGAATCATACATCCATATAAAGACTTGTGCACAAATATTCGTAGCTGCTTTACTTTTAAGAGCTAAACTGAAAACCATCCAAATGTCTATTGACAGATGAATGGATAGCCAAGGAATGGTATATCCATACAATGGAATATTACACAGCAGTAAATAGGGAATGAACTATTGCCACGTGCCGAAATGTGGACGAACATAAAAATTATTATGTTGATCAAAATAAGCCACACAGAAAACAAAGAGTACATATTGTATGGTTACATTTGTGCAGTTCTAGTTAATGCAAACTAAGCTGAAAAGACAGAAAGAAAATGTGTGGTTGCCTGAGGGGGCAGTGGGAGTAGGAGTGGGAAGGATTAGGAAGGGCTATGAGGAAATCTTCCTGGGTGGATATGTTAATTAACTGATTTGTAAAGATCGTTTTGCAGGTGGACATATATATTATAAGACTGCGCACTTTTTTTTTTTAAGATTTTACATATTCATTTGAGACAGAAAGATAGAAAGCATGAGCAGGGGGAGAGGCAGAGGGAGAGGGAGAAGCAGACTCCCTGCAGAGCAAGCACTCAGCTAGGACTTGATCCCAGGACCCAGAGATACGACCGGAGCCAAAGGCAGATACCCAACCATCTGAGCCACCTAGGTGCCCCGAAACTGCACACTTTAAGTATGTGTTTATGGTTTGTTAATTACATTTCAATAAACTGTGTAAAATAAAAGAGAAACTCCAACTAGTCTAATAACTGACAGTGACAGTATGGCAAATTTCTAAACTTTGTAGGAAGAAAAGAATGTATCTGAGCTTCCCATCTGAGATCAGAGATAATATGCTTAGATGGACATTCTTCAAAAATGTGCTAAGCCAGAGCTGCAATTAGCTTATTGGTAGCTTTACAACTGAGTTCGCAGAGAGTATGATCACTGAACATATGGCTAGCTTTTCTATTCTACCTTCCTCCTCTGCAGATATTTTCCACATGGGTAGTAACTTTGTACAAGGTACAGCCTTCTTGAGACATTCTATATAACTTCTAGAGATGCTAGATGTTTTTCTTTTTTAAATGGGAGGTAACCAGCTGCTGCTCAACAAGGGAAAGAAAGAAAGAGAAAAAGAAAAAGAAATTGAGGGAGAGTGTGGGACAAAAATTTGAATTTTATGTTGTTTACATTAATTTTACTTAAAAGAGAGTAAATGGGGGTTTTATTTATTAACTAAGTGAGGGGGACCTTTTTGTATTATCAGAAATCGTATTATTTGAAGGCTTTTTTTTTTTTTTTTAAAAAACACTGTCATTTGAGCTCATTACATAACATCTGGTTACCTAAACTGGAAAGGCAGCTCAACAGTGATAATTACATTCTTCTAGCTCAGACTCCTTTGTTCCCTGGCCCTTGTACAAGTCCTAGCATCCTGCGCCACCTCTGTACTAAAAACCGTAGTAGGAGCCTTGTCTCTCAACATCCTCGTTCAGATTTTCCTTCAGGGCCTGCCCTCTCGCCCCAGAGCCACCCATAGCACATGGTTTCTCCCTCGTACTTCCACTACTGCCAAACCATGGAGTTCCTCAACGTGTGGTCATGGCCAGTCAGGCAGCCCAGGATGCTGTCAAGAGCGGAGGAGTGGGGAGATTAGGACAGCAAGTGCCACACATCCCAGAAGGCTTTGGGACTGGAGTCCCAGGGCAGCATGGGGGCTACGGGGACGGGGTAGTAAGGAAAAAGGAAAAGCAGAACAGAGCTAACATTTAGAACTTACAAAATGCCAGACACTCTTCTTTGTGCTTTACATGTATTATTTCATTTACTCCTTTACAAAATCCATGAAGTACTATACTATTCTTATTTCCATTTCGGAAAAAAAAAAAAAAAAAAAAAACACTGGGGTGCCTGGGTGGCTCAGTAGGTTAAGCCTCTGCCTTCAGCTCCGGTCACGATCTCAGGGTCCTGGGATAGAGCCCCGAATCGGGCTCTATGCTCAGCGGGGAGCCTGCTTCCCCCTCTCTCTCCGCCTGCCTCTCTGCCTACTTGTGATCTCTGTCTCACTTGTGATCTCTGTGAAATAAATAAAATCTTTTTAAAAAAGATTTTATTTATTTATTTGACAGAGAGAGAGCGAGAGCGCACAAGTAAGCAGAGAGGCAGGCAGAGGGGGAGGGGGAAGCAGGCTCCCCTCTGAGCAGACAGCCCCATGCAGGGCTTGATCCCAGGACCCTGGGATCATGACCCGAGCTGAAGGCAGAGGCTTTAACCCACTGAGCCACCCAGGTGCCCCAAATAAATAAAATCTTAAAAAAAAGAAAAGAAAAGAAAAGAAAAACACTGAGGCACCATACCATATAGAAAATTAATGCAAAATGGATTAAGACTTAAATGTATGACATTAAATCATGAAACTAGTAGAAGAAAACTTAGGGAAATAGCCTTTTAGCATTGGTCTGGGCAATTGTTTTTTTGGATATGATGCCAAAAGCACAGGCAAAAACACAAATAGACATACAAACTAAAATGCTTCTGTATAGCAAAGCAAACAATCAACAGAGTGAAAAGGCAACCTATAGAGAGGGAGAAAGTATTTGTAAACCATATTATTGATAAGGACTTAAGATCCAAAATACATAAGAAACTCCAACAACTTGATAACAAAGAAGCTAACACTCAGTTCGAAAATGGGCTGAGGACTTGAGCAGACATTCTCTAAAGAAGACATTTAAATGGCCAACAGGTATATGAAAAGATGCTCAACATCACTCATCATCGGGAAAGTGGAAATCAAAACCACAATACAATCTCACACTTGTCAGGATGACTATTTTTTTTAAGGTTTTATTTATTTATTTGACAGAGAGAGACACAGCGAGAGAGGGAACACAAGCAGGGAGAGTGGGAGAGGGAGAAGCAGGCTTCCTGCCAAGCAGGGAGCCTGATGTGGGGTTCAAACCTAGGACCTTCGGATCATGACCTGAGCTGAAGGCAGACACTTAACCGACTGAGCCACCCAGGTGCCCCAGGATGACTATTATTAAAAACAAAACAAAAAAAACCCCAACAAAACAAAGTGTGGTCAAGGATGTGGGAAATCGGAACACTTGCAACACTGTTGGCAAGAATGAAAAATGGTGTAGCTGCTGTGGAATATAGTGTAGATGTCCCCCTCGAAATTAAAAATAGAACTACAAAATGATCTAGAAATCATACTTATTTTTTAAAGATTTATTTATTAGTCTGAGAGAGAGAGCATGAACAGGGGGAGGGGAAGAGAAAGAGGGAGAGAGAATCCTAAAGCAGACTCCTTGCTGAGCATGGAGCCCCACAGGGACTCCATCCCAGGACCCTGAGATCATGAGCTGAGCTGAAATCAAGAGTTGGCCATTTAACCAACGGACATCCAGGAGCCTCTAGCAATCCTACTTCTGAGTATCTACCCAAAAGAATTGAAATCAAGATCTTGAAGAGCTATCATTCCTATGATCATTGCAGCACTATTCACAATAGTTAAGATGTGGAAATATCCACCGACAGATGAAAAGATAAAGAAAAGATGGTATGTATATACAATGGAATATTATTTAGCCTAAAAAATAAGGAAATTCTGCAATATGACACAGCATGGATGAACCCTGAAGCCATTATGCTACGCGAGAGGAGCCAGTCACAGGAGACAAATATTGAATGATTCTACTAATAGGAGGTATCTAAAAGAGTCAAATTTATGGAACTGAAGAAAGGAATGGTGTTTGCCAGGAGGTAGGGAGACCGGAAACAGGGAGTTACTAAGCAGTGGGCATAAAGTTTTAGTTAACCAGGATGAGTAAGTTCTAAAGATCTGCTGTACAACATTGTTCCTCTAATACTGTGTTGTGTATTTTATTTTATTTTATTTATTTTACTTTATTTATTTGACAGAGATCACAAGTAGACAGAGAGGCAGGCAGAGAGTGGGAGGGGGTGAAGCAAGCTCCCTGCTGAGCAGAGAGCCAGCTTTGGGGGCTCCATCCCAGGACCCTGGGATCATGACCTGAGCCGAAGGCAGAGGCTTAACCCACTGAGCCACCCAGGCCACCCCTGTTCTCTGTATTTTAAAAATTGTTAAGCAGGTAGATCTCCTACTATGTTCCGATCACAACAAAATTTTGAAATAAAAAATAAGCCACTTTCATCAAAAGACACTATTCATGTGAAAGGCAGGCAGGACGTAGAGCTGAAGGGGATTGTATCCAAAATCTATAAAAGAATTCCTGCAAATTCATAAGAAACAGACAAATGACCCAATTAAAAATTTCACCGTAGAGGAAATTCAAATGATGAGTAAACATGAACAGATGCTCAATGGAATTAGTAAGAGAGGAATGAAAATTAAAACCACAATGAAGTACCTCTACATATTCAAGGAAAGGCTAAAACTAAGAGACAGACAATACCAACATTCATGAGGATGTGAAGAGAGACTGAATGCCTCCTATTATTTTGGCAAGAGAATAAATCAGGAAAACCACTTTGGAAAACTGTTTGGCAGTAAGTACCAAAGTTTAACATATAGTATACCTTGGGACTGAGCAATTTAGCTTGCTGGCGTATACCCAACAGAAAGGCATGCATACCCACACCGGGAGTCATGGACAAGAAGATTTATAGAAGCAACATTTAAAACAGTCAAAAAAAGGGGCGCCTGGGTGGCTCAGTGGGTTGAGCCACTGCCTTCGGCTCCGGTCATGATCCCAGGGTACTGGGATCAAGCCCTGCGTCGGGCTCTCTGCTTGGCAGGGAGCCTGCTTCCTCCTCTCTCTCTGTCTGCCTCTCTGCCTACTTGTGATCTCTGTCTGTCAAATAAATAAATAAAATCTTTTAAAAAAAAACAGTCAAAAAAAGAAGACACGCATAAAAGAGTACATATAATGTATTTCTATTTCTATGAAATGTCAAATCAGGCAAAAATAAACTATAGTGTTAATATTTGGAAACAAGAGAGGGTGGTGGTGATGGGGATAAAGGCATAAGAGGAATTTTCTGGGGATCCTGGCAATGTCTATTTCTTGGCCCGAGTGATGATTACACAGGTGTGTTATCTTTTGTTTCGTTGAGCACTTATGATTTATATATTTCCATGCATGTGATAGTTCAACTTTTTTAAAAGGTGGAAAGTTTTGGCTGCTACACCAAAGGAGTCTGGCTCGCTCTTTCTCACACTGAAAGATTACTCTGGAAATGAAATCAACTTTCCCTGGACCAGATTGTTAAGGAATTGGGGCTTCCCTGCCAAATTCCTTCATACTTTTAAAATAAAGACGAATCTTGCCAGATCAACCACTTAAATGGAACCAGAAATCCTATTTTCATGTGAAAGCCCCTACTGTTTAACTACCAACAACCCATCCAACTGTTTTAAACGTGAGTTGAAACAGTCCACACGAAATACATCTGTAGCTACAGTAAGCCCCAGAACTTCAGTTTTGACTTATGGACAAACAGGGAAATGCCTTCTTTCAGAGATATCCTTTTCTTTTCTTAAGATTTTATTTACTTATCTGACAGAGAACGACACAGTGAGAGAGGGAACACAAGCAGGGGGAGTGGGAGAGGGAGAAGCAGGCTCCTTGCTGAGCAGGGAGCCAACACAGGGCTCCATCCCAGGACCCTGGATCACGACCTGAGCAGATGCTTAATGACTGAACCACCCAGGCACCCCTCTCAGAGATATTCTTAGCTTCTTGCCATACCCATATTTCCAAAAGACACAGCCAATTACCCACTCTCTTTCCAGACAGGGATTTTTTTTTTCTCTGAATCTCTGCCTCCCCCCCGACCTTTTCTAAAAAGCAGGACTGGACACCAAAGATTTCAATCTCTTTCTTTTACACTGGGACAGAGAGGAAACACCTTTGAAGGGTGAGGAGAGTGGAGAACCATGGGAATTGCCTTTTCCCCCCCCCTCCATAGGGATTTTCTTTGAACAATCTCTTAGGGATTTGTGTTTTGGATTCCCTAATAGGACCTAATACCCAACCACTCAGCCTCGTCCTAAGGACGATGTCCCACCCTGCAGTGACTGCCCTTGGAGTCCCACAGGGACACAGGTAAGGACACTGAGAGCTTCCCTCAGTCCCCTCACCCAGATTAAAGCATTAATCAAGCCAAATCTTAGGCCGCACAGTGAGAGAACACAAGAGTCGATGAGAGGCAGCAGAGGCAAGCGTGGTACTCCCCCAAGCCAGAAAGACCAACCCCACAGTCAGAATCTTGTACCCCATGAAGGGATCTGTGACAGCCTAGACTTTTCTGTCAAATGTCCAGTATAAACCACGGACCCATGTGTAGCATAAAACAATAAAATAAAAGCATAAAACAATAGTAGACCTTCCTAACGTTAAGGGTTAACTCTGGCAACTTTCCAAGAAAGGGTGTGGAAACTGGTATGTGGCATATATGTAAGTTCTGCCTCATATTACAAACTCTTCCAGGCCTTTCTAAGTCCTAAGTTTCTAATCCACCCTTCTAAGTCCTAGCCCCGCCACCCCACCCCTCTCAACCCCTGGAATCCTTGAGTCTCACTTTCTGTCCTTTGGAACCAATACAGCTCCTATAAGCAGGCAGATTCCATTCTGGGGTGCCAAGAACCCTCCCCCCCAACACCCCAGGCCTTTGCATGAAGTCTGGCTTACACATCGAAGGTCTCGCTTTTTTCACAACTGTTTTAGATAATGATCCACCATATCCAAAAGCCAACAGTGAGAGACTTTACCTTTTGTCATTCATTTTAAATTTTCACAAAATATATTTGGTGTTCATCGTAGTTGTTTTATTGATATATTGTGAGTCTAAAATGGGAGGACTTTGGTATGACAAATCCCCACTGTAGGAAAAGGGTATCTATCTGAGAGCGTCCGAGTGGATTATTCCAGAGGACAATGATTAGCAAGAATAGCAGATACAAAGGGAGCTACCATTCTTAGGGCTGAGTTCCAAACTTTTTGGAGAGGACTCAAGTCATGGCCTGCTGAATGGCAGAGAAGTCACTGTGGTGTCACAGCAGCAGAACTTGCTGTAAACCTACCTTCTGGAACCTGCTGGAAATCAGTGCTTGAAGGGGTTAGTGAGAGATGTTGAAGGGGGATACCAGGTAATGCAGAAAACTGCACCCAGCTGAGCCCAGTCACATAGGAATACAGGAAACCCACAGCGCACTCATCTAAGCATTTTCCATCTCCCTCAGCTCCCTGGATGTGTGAGAAGCCACACCCTCCCAGATCGCCTGTTACAGCTTTGTCCCGTTTTAGATTTCCTCTTTGGCCACTTGACAATTCTGAAGCTGCAACTTTTCCAGTGCCCACTTCTACAAGCAAATGTCAGGTCTTTTTCAGTAGTACTGCTACAACCATTTGTGTATAAGTTTTATGTTTTCAATTCTCCTGATTTATGAATTTTAGAAGTGATTTCCATTTCTGCGAAAAGGCCTTTGGGATTTTGATAAGGATTGCATTGAATCTGTAAATCACTTTGTAGTATGACAGATATAATATTGTCGTCCTAACAATATTAAGTCTTCCAGACCATGAATTTGGATGTATTTCCATTTATTTAGATCTTCCTTAATTTCTTTCAGCAGTTTTTTTTTTTGTAGTTTTCAGGGTTCAAGTATCACACCTCTTTGGTTAACTTTCTTTCTAAGTACTTTATTCTTTTTATGCATTCTAAATGGAATTGTTTTTTAAAGGTCATTCTTAGATTGCTAATTGTTCATGAATATAAATGCAACTGGTTTTTGTGTGTTTCGTATCCTGCAACTTTGCTGAATTGGTTTATTAGTGCTAATATTGTTTTTGTGGATTCTCTGGAATTTCTCTCTTTCTCTCTCTCTCTACACACACACACATGCACACACACACAATCATGTCATCTGCAAATAAATATAGTTTTACTTCTTCATTTCCAATTTAGATGTGTTTTGTTTTTCTTGCCTAGTTGCTCTGGCTAGAACTTCTAATATAATACTGAATAGGTAAAATTAGGCATCATTTTCCTGTTTTAGCATGAAAGAATGTTGGATTTTATCAAGTGATTTTTTTGCATCAATTAAGGTGATTGTGTGGGGATTTTTTTTTTCCTTCTCTCTATTACTGTGATGTATTATATCGCTTGACTTCTATACGTTGAACCGTCTTTGCATTCCTG
Organism: Mustela erminea; assembly: GCF_009829155.1. Taxonomy (NCBI): domain Eukaryota; kingdom Metazoa; phylum Chordata; class Mammalia; order Carnivora; family Mustelidae; genus Mustela; species Mustela erminea. The sequence continues at coordinate 31,678,503 of NC_045633.1, forward strand.
GGATAAATCCCCCTTTGCCGTGTGCATAATCTTTTCAATATATTTAGTTCACTAATACTTTAAGATTTTTGCATCTGTGTCCATAAAGAATATTAGTCTGCAGTTTTCCTTCCTTGCAATGTATTTTTCTGACCTTGGTATAAGGACTAATAGAATAAATTAGGAAGTGTTCCTTCCTTTCCAATTTTTTGAAAGAGTTTGAGAAGAATTGGTTCTTTAAATGTTTTATAGAACTTTTCACTGATAACATCAGTAAAGCCATCTGGTCTTGGACTTTTCCTTTTGGGGATGACTTTGATTACTGATTCAATATCCTAACTTGTTACTGGTCTATTCAGATTTTTTATTTCCTCTTGAGTCAATTTTGGTACATTGTGTGTACCAAATTTAGGAATTTGTCCATTTCATCTAGATTATTTAAGTTATTGGCATGCAACTGTTCAGAATATTCTTTTTTTTTTTAAAGATTTTATTTATTTATTTGACAGAGAGAGATCACAAGCAGGCAGAGAGGCAGGCAGAGAGAGAGAGAAGGAAGCAGGCTCCCTGCTGAGCAGAGAGCCCCATGTGGGGCTCCATCCCAGGACCCTGGGATCATGACCTGAGCCGAAGGCAGCAGCTTAACCCACTGAGCCACCCAGGTGCCCCTTCAAAATATTCTTTTGATCTTTTTTTTCCTGTAAGGTCAGTAGTGATGTTATCACTTTCATTTCTGATTTTATTAATTTGAGGCTTCTTTCTTTTTTTTCATAGTCTGGCTAAAGATTTGTCAATTTTGTTGATCTTTTCAAGGAACCAATTTTTGGCTTAATGGATTTTCTCTATTATTTTTTTAAGATTTATTTATTTATTTGACAGAGAGAGAGAGATCACAAGTAGGCAGAGAGGCAGGCAGAGAGAGGGGGGAAGCAGGTTCCCCGCCAAGCATAAAGCCCGATGTGGAGCTCGATCCCAGGACCCTGAGATCATGACCTGAGCCAAAGGCGGAGGCCCAACCCACTGAGCCACCCAGGTGCCCCTCTCTATTATTTTTGTATTCTCTACTTTGGTTATCTCTACTCTAATCTTTATTATTTCCTTCCTTCTGCTCTTTTTAGGTTTAGTTTTCTCTTTTTCTAGTGTGTGTGTGTGTGTGGGGGGTGCTTTATAAGCCTGACACCAAAGGACAAAATCATAAAAAACCTGACAGCTTAATTACAAGAAAAAAATTTAACTTGTATACTCAAAAAACATATGAGTAAATTAAAAGACAAAAAGCAAACTGGAGAAATATTTAAAACCTGTGTCGGACAAAGGTTAACATTCTAAGAGCTCCTCCAAACAGTACAATGAACATCCGAGCAGAAAAGTAGGCAATAGACAGGCCTAAGAAAAAGAATAAAAGAAAAATAATCCTAATGGTTACTAAACATATACTTAAACTCTCAACCATAATTGTAAATAAAGATATTAAAAGATATAATATTTCTCTATTAATTTTCTTATTGGGATGAAATTCGTGTAACACCAAAATTAATCATTTTAAAGTAAGCGATTCTGTGGCATTTAATATATTCACAGTGTTATAGAACTACCACATCTCTCTAGTTTCAAAAATTTTCATCACCCCAAAAGGAAACCTAGTACCCCTTAAGCAGTTACTCCCTACTCCCCCTCCCCTCAGCTGCTAGCACCATTGATACTTTTTTTTTTCCATCAAAGAGGAAATGAAACAGTGATAATTCACCTATCTGTCCATCAGAATCACCTGGGAAGCCTCAAAAATTTCAATGCCCAAGGTCACGTCTCAGACCAATTAAATCAGAATCTTGGAGAGTGGGACCAGTGTGTATCAGTAATTTTTAAGGTTTTCCCCATGATCCCAATGTACAGCCAAGGTTGAGCATTACTAATTTAAAAGAATGATAATATCCAACATTAATTCTAGTGACAGTGTATCCTAGCATAGAGTACTCTGTAATTTGTGCAACTTTTTGAAAGAACTGTCTGGCAATAATAATAGCTCACATTTATTGAGCTCTTATCATGTCCAGACTCTAGGCTAAGTGTGTTATTAGTTCTTTCAATCCTCTCAATCCTCCCAGCAGCCCTATGGAGCAGTATGCTCGCACCCTCATTTACAGATGCACGAACAGAGACACAGAGAAACTAAATGATGTAACTAAATTACATAGCAAATAATGTTCTGTTTTCTTTTAAAGATTTTATTTATTTATTTATTATTTTATTTATTTATTTATTTGACAGAGAGAGAAAGAGATCACAAGGCAGAGAGGCAGGCAGAGAGAGAGGAGGAAGCAAGCTCCCTGTTGAGCAGAGAGCCTGATGTGGGGCTCGATCCCAGGACCCTGAGATCATGACCTGAGCCGAAGGCAGAGGCTTAACCCACTGAGTCACCCAGGTGCCCCACAAACAAGTGTTTTTAACCCATGGTTTAGCTACTACTCTACACTGTAGACTGCCATCCTTCATTTCATTTTTATGTTTTTTGAAGATTTATTTATTTATTTGAGAGAGAGAGAGAGAGAGAGAGAGAAAGAGAGAGAGCATATGCAAGAGAGGGGCGAAGGGCAAAGGGAAAGGGGGAAACAGACTCCCTGCCCAGGACCCTGAGATCATGACCTGAGTGAAAGGCGGACGCATAACCGACTGAGCCACCGAGGCACCCCAAATGCCATTCTTTAAAATGCTCCTTCTAGAAAGTTATCCCCAGGAAATCATCCTGGATGGGCACAAGAATTTTCAGTGCATCTTGCTTAAAAATGAAAACTGAAAACAATTTAAGTACCCAGGTATACAATACAAAATTATTAAAATTACATAAATTATATGATTGAAAATGAGGTAACTGTTTTAAAGCTTTTATTTATTTGTCAGAAAGAGAGAGAGAACAAGCAGGGGGAGCAGGAGGGAGAAGCAGGCTCCCCGCTGAGCAGAGAGCCCGATGTGGGACTTGATTCCAGGACCCTGAGATCATGACCCGAGCCCAAGGCAGATGCTTAACTGACTGAACCACCCAGGCATCCCAGAAGTAGCTATTTTAAATGGGTTGTTGAATATATGTGTGTACACAGTTGAAGGACTCCAAATGCCGATAGTATTTCTGAAAGATAGACTGTGGCTAACTATCATTTTCTTCTTTTTGCATATGTGTATTTCCTAATTTTTCTATAATGCTTATGTATTTTTTTGGTTTTTAAAGTAAGTTTAGGGCGCCTGGGTGGTTCAGTTGCTTGAGCCACTGCTTTTGGCTTGGGTCATGGTGCTGGAGTCCCAGAACCGAATCCCGCATCAGGCTCCCAGCTCCATGGAGAGTCTGCTTCTCCCTCTGACCTTCTCCCTTCTCATGCTCTCTCTCAATGTCTATCTCTCAAATAAATTAAAAAAAAAAAAAAACCTTTAAAAAAATGAAAAACAAAATAAGTTTAAAGGAGCACCTGACTGGCTCATTTGGTGGACCGTGGGACTCTTGATCTCAGTGTTGTGAGTTCAAGCCCCATGTTTGGAAAAGAGATTACTTAAAAGTAAAATCTTTTAAAAAATAAAATAAGTTTGAAATGTCAACTGTCTTCATCAACAAACCTCCCCTACCCCCTTGCCCGTTGGGGATACAGTATGATCTAGAGACCTCACCCAAAACCTATAATGCTCCCATCATTCCCTTCCCATTTCTGAAACTTTTGGGTTCCAGACTGTACTATCCCAAGCTGTCTCTAGTCCAGATAACAAGAGAATCAGACGTCATTATTTTTCTTAACTCCCAAACTCAATTTGTTTCATTACCCCCTTAAGCCTCCTAAGCCTCCATGTCTTCAAAACAAACAAACATCAAATTCACCCTCTACTGATACATGGTCGAACAGCTTAATGTGACTGCGGACTTCAAGAGAAAAGCATAGAAATAAAACCTACCCCCCCTACTCAAATATTTTTTTTCCTTTCCTGTTTTTGGTGGCGGTGGTGCCGGGGGAGGAGCTTCTCCTTTTACTTTATCTTTTTTCTCCCTTTCCCTGAAAAGAAATAGATGATGTACCAGCACCACTTCCTTCCCCACAAACACCATCCTGGATTCAGGTCACACTTACTGTTACCATCAGTTACTCACTCTACAGCTCGTATAACTTGCTTCACCTGTTTCATCTGTAACTAAATTAATCCTATCTACCTTATTTGCATTGCAAAGTAGTTGTGTTGATAACTATAACCGTAAATGTTCCGAAGACATAAAACACACTTTATAAATTCTGAAGGAGGCGATTTTTTTTCCTCTCTAATTTCTTCTTTTGTTCTGCCTCCTTTGCTTGTTATCAGATTTTCTTCCTTTTCTGCTCCTTCTCCTTCCCATTTTCTCCCTCCTCACCTCTGTTCATTTGTTCATTCTGCAAACACGGATCCCTGGTTGGGTCAGGCACACTGCTAGGGTTCTTTGTAGCGCTCACAGCTAACGTGGGGAACCTGTCTCATACACCAGTAGCTGCAGTATGATGTCTAATACCAGACGGAACAGCACACAGGACCCTGCGGCAAAATCTGGGCACAGGGAACCTTCCCAGAGGAACTGGTGGTTTGAAGAGGGCCTTGAAGGATGAAATAGTCCACAGATAGGCAGAGGAGGGAGAGAAGAGCATCCCAGATAGAAGGGCCACGTGCACTGAGAAAAACATGCATAATCCCAGACAGGCAGAGGCAGAGACGGAAGGTTACAGCCACATCCGGGATGCTTTTAAACCCGAGAGTTTGAACTTGACAACCCAGCTCAGGGGTTCCTGGTTTTGTTTTTGCTGTGGTCTCAGGAGCGGGCTGGCAGGATCATTAAGCAGTCCGCTCACCTAGGTGGGGAGGGGTGAGCAGGTACCAGCTCTGCAGGTGGAATTAGCAAGGTCTCCTCCCAAGCACTTCCTAACCCGCACTTCCTGCCCCTTTGCTTCTCTCTTCCTTCTTGTTCTCCCTTCCCTGTCCTCCATTCCTCCTCCTGCCCTCTCCTTTCCCTCTTGCCATTTGCCACTCTCAGCTCCTGGTGCATTTGGAGCCAGAAAGTTCAATGATAGCGCAGGAATTCTGCGAAAGTGCATGGGTGCCCACGCGGTGGGGGCAAAAGGTGGTGTGGGAGGTGAGTGGGGATCCCCACTGAGGAGGCTCTTGGTCATTTGCTTAACTGTAACACATCTGGTTGAGGGGGAAAATGAAATACAGCACAAGGAAACAAAAGGGAGAGCGACAGGCACAGGATGTGCGGCAGGGGGTTTCCAATCAAAGAGGCAAGAGGGGATCCATGTCCATGTTTCTATTGTTTGATGCAAATAAAGTGGGTCTGAGGCATAGACTGTGAGAGAGGGAAGTCTGCTTCCCTCCAAGCAGGGTCTGGAGCAGTCCGCCCAAGTAACTCAGGGCTGTATCTTCCCACCAACCCCAAGACCTCCCACAGTCCGGTGGGACCAATTATAACGACTGGGGGCCCGGAGCAACATGGAAACATGGAAACATGGGGCCCCTGGTTCAAAGATTATAAATTTCAAAATGGGGACAGCAGAGCATTAAACGCAGCATAGGCCCTTCTGAGCATGGGGCTCTGTGTGGCTGTGCAGTTCGAGTACCCAGGAAGTCAGCCCTGACGGAAGGCGATGGTAATACGGACAGGACTGACACGGTGCACAGGAACTGACCCAGGCAGCACCGGAAATGAGGAAGTTGGGTTTCCACAGTGAGGTCTGTGAACTATCTGAAGTATTTAACATATTTAGTAGAAGCGGATACTGAAGGTATCCAATATCCAATGGATAGTGAAAGTGGAAAGGAAGATTTTAATAAATTTGAAACAAAAATGGGGAAACGGTTACATCATAAATGCAACGTTATAAAAAGAGACTAAAAAGGATGTGGTCGGGGGTGGACTAAAAGCATGGTCTTTTGAGTCGAAATGGCTGACTTTAGTTTTATCCTCACATGGTAGAGAACAGAGACCAGAAGGAAGCTCTCTCCTGTCTCTTCTTACCAGAGCACTAATCCCACTCTCAGTTACCTAATTACCTCCCAAAGGCCCAACCTACTCCCATCACACTTGGGGTTAGGATTTCAACATATGAATGTGGATGCGGGGAGACAAATATTCGGTCCAGAACAAAGGGCGTCATTGGTGATAAAAAGATTAAGAGTCATGAAATAAAATTAAAGTCATAGGTTCACCTTACAATCTAGTCAACTTGGGAGGACTTCCCGCCGCCCCCCTCCCCCAGAGAGACAGAGACAGAGACAGAGTGTGCAGATAGCAAGGAGAGGGGGACGACGGGAGAAGCAGACCCCTAACTGAGCAGGGAGCCTGGCCTCGAGACTCCATCCCAGGACTCTGGGATCATGACCTGAGCTGAAGGCAGATGCTTAACTGACTGAGCCACCCAGGCACCCTTGGGAGGACTTTTTGGGGGGAAAAACCAAAGTCAGGAAAGAGTCCCATGTCCAACCAAGGAAAGTTCTCCTAGATGGGCCCAATCCCTTCTGTCTCTGAGTTGACTTGGAATTTGGTTAGACCCCTACGCTTCAGCATATACCCGCCCCGGGATCCACGTTACCATCCGGTGCCCATCTTAGCTCCTTCCTGGTCTCCGACACTTCCTCTCTTCACACTATCTGCCAAGACTTGCCCAGGTCATACTTCTTTTGGCAGTGGCTACACTGTCATTTGAGGAGAGCAAAGGGTCACCACATTTGGCTGCCTTACCTCTCATGGGTGGTTTTATGGAGGGCTAGCTGGAAAAAAAAAAAAGATGATATTGGATTTGTGGGCCTGAATTCTGTTTGATTTTGTTTTGCCAAATTTTGAGAAAATATGGCCCCAGCTTATGATCTCGGTTTGCAAGGCAAAGGCTAAATTCTAACAGCCCTGAACTGACGTTGTAGGGCTTAAGAGAGGATAAGGATGAGTCGATATTTTCAAATACAAGTCATACAGGGCTATTACTCCACAAACCAAGAAAATGTTATTTAACAAGTTCACAGGGGTGCCAATAGGACTCCTGGTGATCAGGCCCTATGGGATCATGTGCACTAGCAGCTCTGAGAATCTACACATCTCATCTCACTATTAGGATCCTTTCAATACAAATGCCTGCCCCAACCAGTACACACTCACCCTCTAATGAAAGCATAAGAACCTCTTCTTAATTTAGCTTCCAGTCAACCTTTTTACTTGTTGCTGACTGGCTGCCCCTGGGCCTCGGCTTTCGGGCTCAGTATGCCACTCCTCTGAGGCCACGTTGCCCGCGCTACCCTGCTGCCCTCCCAGCTCCACTTCCTTGACCAGGAATGGGACTCAAGCTAATAACTGGTCAGGACCTTTCCAATCTCACCACAAGTTGCTTCTGCTATCTGCCAGCTGACATATCCCCCTCCCTCATTTCTAAACAATGTCACCTCCTGGCTTTCCAATTTCTTACCTGTCCTAACACTCAGCAATCTGAAAATCCATGTAGGTGAATCTTTCAACACCATACAGCTTTTCATTTCTGTGAGCGGCTCTCCACTGTTATCCACCGCCTCTCAGTCACTCATTCTGGGCTGACCATTTCATACCTGGGCCTCTGTCCTCAAACTCCAAATATGCCATCTGCTCCTCTCTCTCAGGCAGTGACTGTGGTTCCCATTGCTGAAAAAATTTCAGACTCCCCCGCCTCCATTTTCTATCTAGCTATCAAAATCTGTGTCCATGCCTATTAGTTACCATGGATGAACCATCTGTATTTGTATCTAAAGACAATCCTTCACTAAACCCCATCCTTCCTCAGCTTCACAAAGCTATTGCCCCAAAACTTCTCCTTACTCTCTCTTATATCACCATATACACCCTCTTTTCTGAGTTATTCCTATTGGCGTACATCTATTCTCTCATTTTGATATTCTCTCATTTTGATAAAACCCTCCTCCCTTGACCTCACTGATGACGGAGGTCTGTTCTGATCATTGATGTATCTGGCCCTTCTACCCAACGACTGCCCCATTTCTTGGATCCCTTTGTAGTTAAAACTCTTTTAACAGTAGATGACTTTACTCAATGTCGTTGATTTCTCCACTCCTGGTCTCTCTTAATCTTGATATAACCAGACTTTGCTCTGACCATTCCACTGAAACTGCCCTTCTTGAAGTTATCAATGACTTTTATAGCACATAATCTAACAATCAATCACCTACTGAAGGTTCTCAGCACCCATCAGCAGTGTTTGCACCAGCTGGATACTCCCTCCTCCCTGATACATGCTCTTTACTTGTTTTTCAGAACACCTCACTTTCCTGGTTTCCTCTGACCTCACTGATTGTTTCTTCTGACTTCTTCACTGATTCCTCCTCTTCTCACAACTTCTTGATGTTGACATGCCCCAAGGATCAGACCCTGATTCTCTCAATAATTCTATTGACACTCACTCCCTTGTTGAGCTCATCCAGTCTCGTGGCTTTAAGGACTATCTATCTACCAACAGCTCCCAAATTTATATTTCTAGCACAGAACTCTTTCCTGAATTCTAGATTCATATCTATCTACTCAAAATCTCCACTTGCAATACATCGCAGATAGATGTGGCAAAAATGAACTTTATTTCCACCACCCCCAAATGCCCTCTAAATAAACTACTCAATCCTTGGCTTTTCCCATCTAAGTTGATGATAATGCCATCCTTTCAGTGGCTCGGGTCAAAAACAAAATCATTCTTATTGCTTTGTTTTTTCTCACATGCTACATTCAGTGCATCAGGAAATCCTATTGTTTTTACCTTCAAAATGTGCTTATAATCTGACTACCTCTCAGTACCTCCACTACCACTACCCTGGTCTATGTCACCATAATCTCTTACCTAACTGGTCTTCTTGCTTCCACACTTACCTTCCTACAGCCTTTTCTCAACATAACAGTGAGAATTATCCTTTTAATAGTAGGATTATGTTATTCCTCTGTTTAAAATCCCTGGTGACTTCCTAGTTCACCCAGTATGCATTCTCAACAGAAGCAATATCATCTCCAGGGAGATAAAAGTTGTTTCTTAGGGGTTGGGGGTCAAAAAAAAATTCTTGGATATTACAATGGTTTGTGGCCCTCTGAAGACTACAGTACATAGACAAATATAAGTCTATCTATGATATGCAAATTTTATGAGAGGGCACCAATTAGGAAATGAAAGACCCTCCAAAGGAGAATAATGGGGGGGAAAGGTTGGCAATAACTAACTCTGAGGAAAAACCAAATTCCCACACAACAGTACATCATCTGGCATCCATTACCTCCCTGAACTTTTCTCCAACTACTCTCCCCTTGATCATTCAGTTTCAGTCACACTGGCTTTTTTGCTGATTCTCAAGTCTATCAGTCACACACATTCCTACACGCACACACTGAGCCTTTGTGATAGTTACCTCTGCCGTGGATACTCTCTCCCAGGTCTCCTCCAGGTTGACCCCCTCACCTCCTTCCAGACTTTGCCTGAGTCTTCTCAAAGTCTCCTCAGAGAGACCTACCGTGACACCCTATTTAATACTATAGCATGTCCCCTCTTATCCCCATACTCTGGGCCCCATTTACTTTGATGATTTTTTTCCCCATACTACTTACTATCTTCTAACCTACTTCTTAATTTTCCTCTTAACTGCTTGTTTTCTGTCTCCACTAGAGTATAAGCTCCATGAGGGTAGAGACATTTATTCTACCCACTACCTCTATAACAGTGGCTGACATAGAGTCACAGCTTTCAATAATGAACGAATTAATCCTTTCTGGCCTTAGAGGAAAAACTTAAATCCTAGAAGGAATTATAATTTCAGCAGAGTGTGAATCTATAACTGAAAATAAAGTATGAGGCCAGGGCTGAGGATATGACTCACGACCACATTATTAATTCTGTCTGGGACCCCCCCACTTAAGGACATAAAAATAACTAGAAACTCAAGCATGTTAAAGCTGTATCTGGAGCCCTGCCCAGGCGGAGAGGGACTTTTTTGCCTAGGCTTCACATTCACAAAAGCCTCAAATGTAGATTTTGAACATTCCCTCTAAAGGGGTTTGGTTATTTATTCAGTCAGAGACATGCCCACAAGGAAGAAAGGAGACTTTTCAGATTATGACTTACCTGGTGTCTCATTATAGCCTTCTGTCTCACAGATTAACTTTGTAAACCTGGCAATTACTGCAGAACTGTCAAAGTCATAAGGCTTTGTAATATCTCTGTGTTAAAAGCATTTATCTGTTAAATGTAACCATTTCAATCATGCCACAATTTTGGAACCCTGTTTTTGCTTCTCTTTGGGTTTTCGCATACTATTAAATTTGAGAAATGGAAGCAGCCTGAGATTTGAGAGAGCCTGCATATGTTAGATGGGCTTTGTCACCTCTTGGCCACAGAGAACCAAGGAAGTGGACTCTCCAACATTATATGGGCTCCCAGTACTCACAAGCCGCCCGGCTCCAGACACTCAAATGCCTCCTCCCCTTCTGGCTCACCAGTGTTTCCCCCAAGATATGTACTTACAAAGCACATTCCTTCCCCTTTGCTCAGTTATCCCATAATACCCCCGGGTGGAGGCAGGGGAAAACCAGTGGGAAAGGTTTTCCTCTCCCACAACTGCAGGCCCAGGTATGAAAGCTGCCACAGAGACCATCACAGCAAAGGGGCACCCACCCTCTTTGGGTTTTGTGGCTGTGATGGTTCACTTTATGTGCTAACTTGGCTAGGCTACGGGACCCAGTGGTTTGGTCAAACAACAGTCTAAATTATATACAACCATCAACAGACTTCCCAACCCCCACTCTGCCTTTCCTGCCTTGTAACCCTGACACATCCATTCAACCAGCACTTTTTGAAGACTGTGAAGTAATAGTCATTATCTTTGGGAATAAAATGTTGGAAACATCACAGCCCTGACCCCTGCCCAGCTTGTAAGTGAGCCAGGCAGGCAAACAAAGAGTAGCAGTGAGAGGCAATAAGTGTTACACGAGAGATTCGAGCCCCTGTGATCCAAGTGGGACAAAGTACATATGTTGGGAGGGGCAAAGTTGGGGGAAAATAAAGGAATATGTAGTTTCTGGGCACTTCCCAAAGTCCCAACCTCCAAATATCATCAAAGTAGGGATCAGGGTCAATATATGAATTTGGAGGTGGGGGCACACAAGCACAATTCAGACTCTGAACGCTTTGTATCTCTTTCTATCTCATCCTCCTCTCAATCCCAGAAGTAACCATTATTTCAATTTTTAAAAACCATTCCCTTGACCTTTATCATTTTGAGACAGAAAGGAAGATAGATAATATCTCCAAATCCAAGAAGAGTGTCTGATACACAGAAGGTGCTCAATAAACACTGGTTGAATGAAAGAATGAGAAACTTAACTCTCTACATGAGTATAATTTATAAAAATGAAATACTTCTGATGATGGCTGATGAGCATTGTCCTGTGAAGTGCTCCTCTGTGTCAAGTAAAATAAAAACATGGAATTTCTGAGGTAAAATTAAATGTAACTTTAAAAAAAGTAATAATAGGGGCTCCTGGGTGGCTCAGTGGGTTAAAGCCTCTGCCTTCGGCTCAGGTCATGATCCCAGGGTTCTGGGATCGAGCCCTGCATCGGGCTCTCTGCTCAGCGGGGAGCCTGCTTCCCCTCTCTCTGCCTGCCTCTCTGCCTGCTTGTGATCTCTGTCTGTCAAATAAATAAATAAAATCTTTTTAAAAAAAGGTAATAATAACTGTAGTGGCTGATGGAACAATGGGAAAAGCATCGGACTCCGTGCCAGCAACTTGGACTGGAATCTGGCTGGCTCTGCCACTTGCTAGCTAGAGTGCCTGTGAGCAGGGCTCAACCTCTCTTAAATTTGCACTTCCTCATCTGCAAAATGGGGATACTATCACCTTGTGGTTAATGAGAGGGATAGGTGAGTGTTGGGATGAAAAATGCTCCGGAGAGTAAGTTAAAGAAAATGATGCTGTGAAGTGTCACTAATATTTAAGGTCAAGGGGGGGGGGTTGCAAATTAAGCATCTCCACATAACTTTGTTTCTATAGCCTCCTCCCAATTTAAATATTATGTTATAAACGTACCTTACTTGGGGCATCTGGGTGGTTCAATTGGTTAGGCATCTGACTCTTGATTTCAGCTCAGATCATTATCTCAGGGTTGTGGGATTGAGCCCCACGTGGGGTTCTGTGCAGAGTGTGGAGCCTCTCTGGGATCCCCTCTCCCTCCCTCTCTGCTCTTCCTCCCCCACTCACATGTGCACACTCTCTCTAAAAAATAAATAAATAGATAAACTTCATTTAAAAAAAGGCATCCATTTTCTCTAATGAACCTTCTCAAGCAGCAGTACTTAGTTTTATTTGAGACGTAACTCACATCCAGTAATATTCACCGTTCTAAAGTGTGCAATTCAGTGGTTTTACTCCATTTACAGCCTGTGTAACCATCATCACTCTATCACCCCAAAACTTTTGGTGATTTTCATCACCAGTTAGGAGTCGCTCCCCCTTTCCCCCTCTGCTCAGCTCCTGGCAACCTCCAATCTGCTTCTTGTTTCTGTGGATTTGCCTAGTCTAGACATCTCGCATAAACAGATTCATACTGCGTGGCCTCGGGTATCTGACTGCTTTCACAGTTTTTCAAGGTTTTCAAGGTTTATCCATAATGTTTTCAAGGTTTATCCATGTTGCAGGACTTATCAGTACTTTATTCCTTTTTACAGCTGGATGAGAATCCATTGTATGGACATGCCTTGTTTTATTTACCTGTTTTTGAGTTTATGGATATTTGGTGGGGGGGTGTTTCCCATCCTTGGGCTATTAGGACTAACACTGCTATGAACATTTGTGTGCAAGTGTTTCGCGTGGACGTGTTTCCAGTTCTCTCGGGAATCCCTCCAGGAGTGGAGCTGCTCTAGTTCAACTTTCTCTCCCAGGAGCCGCTGATGGGTTTTCCGCAGCAGCTGCCCCGTTTCACAGCCCCGTCAGCAATGCACGAAGACGCCAATTTCTCCACACCTTCGCCAAGAAGGGTTTATTATTTCTAGAATCACCCTTCATTTGACCTCACCAACACTCTCTCAGTGACAATGGTATTGCGGGTCTGGAAACCACTTAAATTAAAAAAAAAAAAAAAAAGCTTTCGAGGTGACACTCAGGTATTAATAAAACGACTTCAGGGTACGGTTCCTAATCTTTCCTGGGAGAGAACAGCCAGCTTCGCGGCGGCCTCGCCCGAGGGGAGGAGGCGGGGACTCCACTCACTGTCTCCCTGTTTCGCACAGAATCCCAGAATCCCGGGAGGAAAAGCTATTTTAGGAACAAATCCCTTAGGCATTTGTCTTGAGGGAAGACTTTCCTGGGGTAGAAATAAAAGTAGCCTTTGACTAGCTCTTCACGTGCATTTCACGTCATTTCACTTTACACTCGACTCGTAAGCTCACGCGTGGGCAGTTTCGCCAAAAGAGAACGTCGGCCCCTCTGTGCGCAGGCGCACACCCTCAGCCCGCCCTCCTCCCTCCGGCCCCGCCCCTCCAGGCTCCATCCTCCCTCCGACACGCCCCCTCCCCTTGAGCACCGGGGCTGAGGGGCGGGGAGAGGGCTGTGAAGGAGGGCCTACGACCAATCCGCTTGCGTCTTCGGGAGGCGGTGCTCCGCACTGGCAGATTAAGGCTGATGATGTACTCAGGGTCCAATCCGCATTCCGGGGGCGGGGCTAAAGGCAAGAGACGTAGGGCTGGAGGGGACCGCCTGGTGGAAGCACGTGACCTGGGTCTGGAGCCGGAAGCTACCTATCTGATAGGGAGCGCCCCCAGCACCTAAGGCTGCGATGGTGAGTGAGGACGCATGCGCGGGAGTAAGCGCTAGGGGTTCTGCATCCCTGTTCCCCAATCTCTTTGGTTCCCCCGACTTGGGCCTGTACTCAGCCCTTACCTCCTATCCACCCCGGGAGGCAGACAGAATAGAGAGAGGGAGGGGAGGCGACGTAGAGGGCTGAAGAGGGATCTGTGCGAGGGTGTATGGGCGCCGGGGAATAGTCTGCGGGGGTGGGGCCGGCCCCCGGGGGAATTGGGAGATGGGGCGGGTGGGGGGAAGGGAACAGCGGAGCTGCGGAGGCCAAGGGAGCCTAGGGTCAGAGGGTGAGAAAGTGGGAAGCTCAGCAAGATGAGTGTTGAAGGCTTTGTAGAGGAGAGGGTCTGGAAGGGCCGTAGCTGGGGAAAGAGAAGGTTTGGGGGGGCCTTGTCAAGCGAGACTTGGGTTTGCAAGTGAAGACCACCTAGGGCCATCCCGGCATCCTTTTCACTAATTGCATCTTTACCAACTAGACTTCTGCACTGACCCAGGGGCTGGAGCGAATCCCAGATCAGCTTGGCTACCTGGTGCTGAGTGAAGGCGCGGTGCTGGCGGTGCGTTCTGGGCAAGGGAGGGGGTCCATCAAGGACAAATGGCCCTGTGATCTCTTTTAACATTGCCGGGTTTAGCCTGAGTTCTCTATTCTAGGTCATAGCTATCATGCTTGGCAGAGAGACAGCTTTCAGTAACTAATCAAATCGCTGGAATCATACTCTAGTAACATCTGAGTTGAGAGGTTTAATGACTTTAACCAAGTCAGACAACTAGTTACAGGATTGTTGATAACTGATACTATCCTAGTTCTCTCGAATAGGTCTCTATTTGGTATTTATCTAAGAGGCTATGAATTTTGTTTCATAGTACAATACAGTGTTAAGCTTTCTAGAAGTTTTTAATGGAGCTGGAGAGACAAGGCTTAAGGATACAAGTTGAAAGCAATGCAGGTTGTAAAGACTAGTGAAGGAGACCAGAAAATGAAGGAATCAACCTTTGTGTTGTAACTTACATTATAACAAGGAGACTCTTGGAGGAGGTAAGAATTCATCTGGGCAATCGATGGTTGTGAACAGGCAGAAAAGAAGAGTACTCAGAGTTGGAATGGTGGGAAAATTGAAAAGATCTGGAAAGGTTTAGAAGGGGATGTGGTGAGGAAAGGTCTCATTGTGGAGGACTTTCAAGGCTGGGTTGACACATTTGGGTTAATCTTGAGGGTAATGGGAGCTTCGAAGGGTTTTGAACAGAAATGAGAGCTAAAGAAAGAATTGAGCAAGATTGTTCTATCAGGTGTGAAGATAGAACAGGTGGGGATTCAGAAGTAGGGGGAGCTGCTGCAAAAATCTAGGTATGAGGCAGGTCTGGTGGCAGGGAGGAGGAACAAGGAGAGAAGAAATTTTAAAAGAAGAGTCAGTATATCTTGATAATGACTAGAGACAGGTAATTGGAGGAGATACTTCTCCATCTAGTAAGACTTGGAACCCAAGCCTAGAATGATGGTGCCTTCACAAACAGGAAATTAAGAAAGAAGTTGACTAGGGAGGGGTGAGGTAAGGAGATTTTGATGACTTTAGACATTTTGATACAGTATGTATTGCCAGGAGCTGTTCTGAGCATCTCACCAATAATATCTCAGTGTGATCCTCACAACAAGCCTATGGATAGGAACTTGTCCTACTTTACAGATGAGAAGACGGAGGTACAGAATGTCCCAGAGAGCAGAGGGGACTGAATGTGACCTAGTTGCGAGGTCCTTGTTGAGGAGGTTGGGAGAGGAAACTCTGAGACAAGCACCAAAAGAGGAAGCCTAGGCCACAGTCACATCATTACCCAAGGGTCAGGTACTACGGAAGGGCTCAAGGACAAAGAGAATGTTTGTTCATGTTTCAGAATGTGCAGGCAGGGCAACAAGTCAACAGGAGAAGAGGGGGCCTTGAACCTGTCAGTGCTGGGC
The DNA here is from genome assembly GCF_009829155.1 of Mustela erminea. NCBI lineage: Eukaryota > Metazoa > Chordata > Mammalia > Carnivora > Mustelidae > Mustela > Mustela erminea. Next base: position 31,694,285 of record NC_045633.1, read on the forward strand.
GGGCACAGATGTTTGAGAATGGTTTTATCAAGTGGGGAGAAGGGGAGAAATCGCGTTTCAGCGATTAAGAAAGAAAGGTCAGGAAACAAACAAGGGTCACTGCTCACTGGGAGCAGGCCCATACTGTACGGATGAGAAATAAGATGGCACCAGGAGGGGCAACAGTATCATAAGAGAGTTTCGGGTTGGTTTTTCCAAAAACAGGGGTGACCTTAAGGGGTACTGGCAAATGGAGAGGGAGAGGTTACAAATGCTAGAGGCCAAGGTGACTGTCCCTGGAATTCTTCCCTAATTCTGTTCCCTAATTTCTGCCATCCGCAGTCATCTGGGGATCTAGAGAATGACGAGCAGGCAGCCAGTGCCATCTCCGAGCTGGTCAGCACAGCCTGTGGTTTCCGGCTGCACCACAGCACAAACATACCCTTCAAGCGCCTGTCAGGTGAGCCTCAGCCCCTGCCCCTGGTGGTGGTGGTGGGTGGGGGGTTGGTCCCAGAGGCTTCTCTTCTCGGGGGGGGAAAAAAAAAAAAAAAAAAGTCCATCTCCTGCTAACCTCCCACCATCCCCCCTGGGGTCCCTGGTCCCTTTGGGATTCACCCCTGCATCTGAACGATTAGAAAGGAAGGGGACATAATGGAGTACCTTGAACCACTGAATGCCTTTGGCTTCGATCCCACCAGTTCGTGTGACCCTAGAGAGGCCACTGTACCCCACTAACTCTGTGCTCCCTTCCCTCTCCCGGGGGGGGGAAGGTGTGTCTCCTCTCCAGTGGTCTTTGGAGAACACACGCTGCTGGTGACCGTGTCGGGACAGAGGGTATTTGTGGTGAAGAGGCAGAACCGAGGCCGGGAGCCTGTTGACGTCTGAGCCTGCCAGAGGGCCAGGGGCTGAGGTGGATTGGGTCCATGGGCCTCTGTGATGAGGAAGACGCAAACCTCCTCCAGCTCTTTCTTGGCTTGCTGCTAGAACTAAGGCTTTCTGCTCACCCACCTCCCCACCCCTACCTGGAAGGGCAGCGGCCTGGGGACTTTGCACTGTGTCAAGGAGAGTGAGGGGCAAGGGGCTCTGCCTCTTCCCTCCCTCCCTCCTAATAAACAGAAGTCTGATATTCCCAGCCCGGGGATGTGTGTATGAGAGAGTGTGAACCTGCGGGGGGACAGGGGTGCCGAGGGGCGAGGTTATACCCCAAGTCTGTCTTCTAGGGAGACAGTTGTGTATGTGGGCCCCGAAGGTGAGGCAAGACACCTTGGCCTGTAAACTGGCAATCAGAGGATAAAATGGGGAGCTGAGGGGAGCTGTTTGGTGTGCCCTCTGTAGGGAAGCCCTCTGAGCCCCTGGGTTCTCTGCTCCTGCCACCAAGAGACAAACGAAGTCATTCTTCTCCCTCCTGAACAGGCATTTAATAGTCTTATTTCAGTTGGAAGCAGTAGTTGGAGAATAAGTTACAGGAACAGACAGATCCAAAACAAAACAAAAAAAAAATGAAAGAAGAGATAACCCCACACAACTTAAAGTGCTTCAGGCTGCATAACGTAAACATGAGGGGCAGGAGGAGGCCACCTGGCTATCTCCCCTTTCCCCTGAGACAGGAGGGTCATTGTCGAGGTCCCTTTACCATCACCACCCTCTAATCTCAGCCCTGCGGGTGGGTGAGAGGGAGGGAATGTCAGAGGCAGGAGAGACAACTTAATAGGAACAAGGAATACACTTTGTAAACTTAGAACCAGGGTGTAGGGCGGGGGGCAGGGGAGCTCTTGGAGCCCCTGCCGTGGCCTCGGGGTGGGGCCAGCCCCCCCCAGGGAGTCGGGGAAATACTGTTGGCTTAGTGCTGTAGCCATACCCGCCCGTTTCACAGCTTCTTCCCTGTCCCTCATCAGCAGACACAGACAGGCGGCCCTGTTGGGTCTCCTCATCCACGGTGGGAGGCATCCCAGGGGAGGCACAGTCTGGAGTGAGGACCCCCTCCGGGGGCTTTCGGTTTCTGGGAGTGTTAAGAGGGAGGAGAGCCTGCCCGGTGCTACTTGACAGGTTCCACCACCAGGACCTTGCACTCACGCTTGGCAATCTTGTCCAGAGAAAGCACAGCCTTGTCCGGGGGCAGGTAGAGAGGGCGGCCCACAGGGGAGGCCACAGGAGGCGTGATGGCTCTGCGCTCCATAACGCTGCCCGACCTGGGGGAAGGCAGAGGCTGTGGGGCTCCGGTCAGACCCCGGGACCCTTTCCTGCTCCTGCTCCAACTCTAGCCTCTACCGAGGCCCGTGGCACCCCTCCCCCGCTTCCATACCTCATGAGGTGGCTGCGGGAGGGCTGTTGGTGAGAGAAGGACTGAGAGCGGCCCAGGCTGGCCTGGTGTCTCTCCACCAGGTCCCGGACAGCAGGACTGCTGGGGCTGCTCTTTCGAGAGAGGGGCCGGGCCTCGGGCGGAGGGTGGGACACACTGGCGGTGAACTGCAGCTTCAGTTTCATGTGCTGGCTCAGCTGGCGCGGGGAGACACCAGTCAGCGCCCCAGCTCAGCCTCCCGGCCCCCGCCTTCCTTTCCGATCTAGTTCCCCACCTGCCCTGCCGGCGGGGGACTGCGAGGCCACCTTCCCTCTGTCCCCACTGTTCCGTCCCACCCGAGGCCCGTGGCTCTGACTCCTCCCACCCCGACATTCTGCATAACCCATCTCGCAGTCCAGGCCCCACCCCCGGTCCACCTCGAAGAGCCCCGTCCTCAGAGCCTGGAAGGCCACACTGAAGGTGAGCGCGCTGCCCTTGCGGGAAAAGCCCAGGTTGTTGAGGGGCGTGTGGCAGACAATGGAGTCCAGGGCTGCCTGCATGGCCCGGCGCTCCTCCTCACACAGCTGCTTTCCTGGAAGGGGTGAGACACAGAAACAGCCACCAGTAAACTCATCTGAACGGCCGCAAAGGGCTTTCGCGAGCACAGTCTCATTTGACCCTCAGACTCGCTCTGTGGCCTAAACTGGGTATGTGTCCCTTTTTGCTGACGTTTATAAATAATAACCGCTAATACTTACGGTGTGCTGAGGTCTGTTCTAACCGTGTCACTTACGTTTAACCATTAAATCACCATAACAGCCCCATGAGATCCTATTTCCCCCATTTGATTTAATTTTTATTTTTTAAAATTTTTATTTATTTCTTTGACACACAGAGAGAGCACAAGCCGGGGAGCAGTAGGCCGAGGGAGAGGGAGAAGCCGGCTCCTGGCTGAGCGAGGAGCCGGATGCGGAACTCGATCCCAGGACCCTGAGATCATGACCTGAGCAAAGGCAGACACTTAACCGACTGAGCCATCCAGGCGCCCTATTTCCCCCATTTTAGAGAAGAGGAACCGGAGTGAGGCTCAGAGAGATTAAGTAACCTACTTAAGGTCACACAGCTAGTATATGGGAGAGGCAGAAATCAAAGATAACAGGAAGCCCAGATCCAGGGTCAATGCCCTTAAAATCACTGGCCCACTGCTTCTCTAAGCGTTCCATCGCTGACACTAGGGAGACCACCCAGGTACAGAGCTGAACTTGCCTGCCATAAGCCACCCACCTCCATGATTTCCTTTCCCCTCCTCTCTTGGGCCAAGGTCCCGGAGTCTGACAGCCCACCTACCAGCCTGTGCGTGCTCCGGGGTCCACACAAGCCTCACAGCAAGGAAGTCTTGGAGATTGTTGAGCAGTGTGTAGGTGACCGTGAACCGCTCGTAGGTCCGAACAGGGGACTCACAAGAGGCCGTCATCACAAAGCATGGCCGGTCCAGGCGGATGCTGGGCAGGCTAGAAGCAGTGAGAAAGGGAAGCCGGGCGTGTGGGAGGGCACGTGTTCCAAACAGGTGAACGGGATGGTAACAGCAGGGAGTCCAGCAAACTCACCGGTAGTGGGTGTAGATACTCTGGGTAAAGGGCAGCTTTGGGGTAGACCACTGAACCACAGCAATCAGGGGAACTTCTAGGCCCTGGGGGAGAGACAAAAGGAAACATCATGTGTATCTGAGGTCCCCTTCCGTCTTTTGTCACCCCCTGGTCTTTCCCTCCCACTGCTTTTTCTTTTCTTTTCTTTTTTAAGATTTCATTTATTTGACAGAGAGAGATCACAAGTAGGCAGAGAGTCAGGCAGAGAGAGAGGGGAAAACAGGCTCCCTGCTGAGCAGACAGCCCGATGGCGGGGCTTGATCCCAGGACCCTGAGATCATGACCTGAGCCGAAGGCAGAGGCTTAACCCACTGAGCCACCCAGGCACCCCTCCACTGCTTTTTCTTAATCTTGCTCCTTGGGCATACCAGCCTCTTATGCTCACCTCCTTGGCCCCTTGAGGGGGTTGCTCACCCCCTCTCAGCTGAAACAGGAAGTTGTGTTCCTCCAGGGCACTAAGCGGGCAGGGGAAGCAGCCAGAGGTACCAGGGAGCCGGCAGAAGGAGCCCATGGAGACTTCCCCAGATTGGTGACTAGTTCAGCAGAAAGAGGGACACAGCTTGATCCTTTCATGCCAGAACTCTTGGCCCTGCCCCAATCCCTACTTTGCAGCCCAGCCCCCCTCCTCAGGACCTCACCAGACATTGTCCACCAGCAGCACAGAGCCGTCGGGCATGACAGGTAGATAACTAGCATTGAAGTTTGGGAGAATACGGATATCCCAGATGGAAATTTCCTCCTGGGAGGAGCTGTTCAGCACTGTTGGAGGAAACCAGCTCAGCTCAGCTAAGAGTACCAGGACCCCTCAAGTCCTGACTTTACCCCTCCAAAATAGACCGATCCCCACCACTATGCCCAGAATAACTGCCACCCAATCAATGCCCTTGCTGCTACCAAAGACCTGAGCCATAGATCTGCTCACCCTTGAGCACAGTCAAGTGTTTTCCAGCCACAGTGAACTGGCGGCATTTCAGAACCGGAGGGGGCAGCAGAGTCAGCAGGGTGCTCACTGCAAGAGAGGGCCCAGGCAAGAACCGATGAGCTGGGCAGAGACCTCACCTCCAACCCACAGCTCTAATCTTCCTCTGCTCCCGGGATCAGGCACTTGCCAGTATCACCCCTCCACTCTGTCCCCCAGATTCCGGACTCTAGTGTTTCCTCTCTGCATTCTCCCCACCTTGGGCCTTGAAAGCGCTCTGCTCGCCCCGGAAGGTCTCCCCAGGAGATCGGTTCTGCAGCAAGCGCAAGTAGCCTTGATCTCTGACCTCTGGCGCCTCAACCTCCCGTTTCCACACAGTCACTACAATCTGAGCACAGGGGACACAGGACCTCGGTAAAGAGGAGAGACAGCTAGCCCAGCCTTTGAAAGGGAGTTGAATTAGGACAACAGCCCCACCCCTTGCCTGTCTTACCTTGGCCTTAGGTGTCCCTGGGGGCAGTCTATCCAGTGAAACGGTGAGTGGGAAGATGACCTCATCTGTGGACACAATTGGTTCCTCCACAGGCAGCTGGGGTTTGTGAAAGGGGTTAAGAGGGCAGGAGAGTCAAAGAGGCAGCCAGTGCCGTTCCCTTTAAGATGTGATGTTCTCGGTTCTTCTTGGCCTCTGCTCTCCTCCGTCACCTGCCTTCAGGCCCCCAGCGTCCATCCCCTCCTGTCTCTGGAGCCCAGCAAACCCCCCCTCCGCCCTGTGCTGTGTCACCCCAAGCTCCTCACCGTGGTCGCTCCCCCTGAGGTAGCAGGGCCCGGGCCGTGGGTGAGGAGGGGGCTGCAGCCTCGAAACAGCGCCCCACCGCCAGGATCCCCGCCCCCTGGGGGTTCGGGATCCTGGTCTGCGGAGCCACCGCCCCCGGGCGCCCCACCTCCCGCGCTGACCGAGGCCAGGGCGGCCAGGGCCGTTGCCAGTTCTGCCCAGGCCCCTCGGGAGCCCAAGCCCGCGCCGCCCCCGGCGCCGGACCCCGCGCCCCCCCGGCAGCGCAGCACCAGCAGGAAGCGGACAGTCTCCCCCAGGTAGAGATGGTTGCGCCGGGGCAGCGCCCGGTACCGGCCCGGGTCCCCCGCCAGCTCCGCGCGCGGCGGCAGTGGCACCGCCGGGAAATACATGGAGTAGTCACACTGGGACTCCATGGGGCGGCTAGGACGGCGCCGGCGGGGGGCGAGGTGGGCCGGGGCCGGCGGAGGGCGAGGGGGCCGCTGGGGCGGGGCCCGGGAGTCCCGACACCCGACCGGTGCTGCGCGCGTCCGGGCCGGCCCGGAAGACCAGCCGGGGCCCGGAGCCGGGGCAACGAACCCGGAACCGAGACCCCGCAGGGCCGGAACCGGGCTGCTGGGCCGATTAACTGGCGAGAAACCGGAAGCGGAAAGGAAGGGGCGTGGTCTCTGAGGCCCCGGAATTTGCGGGTGACCTGCTTGCTGGGGAGAGAGGCGGGGTCCGGCTGGGGATAGGCTGCGGTAAGATGGGTTTAGGAGAGACCACGAGACAGATTTCTTAGAGAAGAACTGTTAAAAGAACCCCCTCCAACTCCGCTTCTCCCAGGAAGATGCTCCATTCTCTCCCCTTCCGCCCTGTATGAAGCAAGTCAGAGGCTCAAATTATTTATTCATTCAACAAACATATATCACAGTGAAATGAGCATAGTCCAGAACCAAATAACTCATAGAAAAATGGATGCATTTTTTTTTCCTGGCTTACTCCATGATTTGCTCCTCCGGAGGATCTTTGAGAGTGCGCTCAGGACCTGCCAGGGGGTTGGAAAAGGGAAGGGACAAAACGGGCAGGGAGGGAGTATTGCAAGGGGCTGAATGCCTGAATGCCTTGGCACAGGCTGGAAGACTTGGTGCCCCGGTCCGTGCAAGGTTTCATTCAACCTCTAGGGCACTAACGTGCTTTCAGGGGGGAGCAGAAATGGCATCTGGCTGCCCCATATTCAATTATGTGTGCCCTCGTGGCTTCACAGCTCATCAGCCTAAGACTGGTCTGATGCCTGGGGGGAGAGTATCCTTGGAGTTTTAAGGGGCAGAGAGACTGTTGGGGGAAACTGCTTGGCATCTAGCTTGTCCTTGTACTGTAGCTCAGGGGTAGCCAGGCGCTCACACTCCTCCTGGTCTGCAGCGCTGAGTCCACTCCGAAGTACATAGCCTAAAACCTTACCTGACCCAAACTGGAAAGGACGGAACCGTCGGTCAGTGATATATTTGGGGTCTAAAGCCTCGCCCCCCTCTAGACAATGTTTAGCCAGGGCCTCTCGGCGAGCCCGGAGCTCTGCCACAGCACTCTCCAGCCGGCTCTGGCCATATTGATTTATCCGTGCCCACAGGCTGTGGTTGAAGTGAGCATAGAGAGCCCAGTCCAAGTGGTTCCAGGCTCGGGCCCGTGCAGTCAGCTGCCTATCCTCAGCGGTCAGTCCACCATTGCTAACAGCGCCTCTGCCCTGCTCACCTCCAGCCTGTGCGTTGTGCATGAAGCCCACCACGTCATCCAGACCCCAGCACAGGGCATCTGCCAGCAGAACCAACGACTCATCAAAGTACTCGGCCACCAAGACCAGATCAAAGACAGAGTCCAGCCAGGCCAGACTCCACTGGAGCAAGGATGAAGATCTCAAATCTAAAGAGGCAGGGCTGGATGTCTGGCCGTGACCACCGGCCACTGTGGGAGCAGGATGGAAGACAGCTTTGGGATCCAGAGGGTGGTGGGCTCGGGGCCCAGTGCCAGAAGGCAAAACATTCAGCTGTGGGAGGTTGGGGTCTCTAGGTGCACGAGGATTCCCTCTCTCGGTCTTTACCTCGGGGGGGAAGGGGAGTCCAAAGTCAAACCAGAGCAAGTTGCGGGCATAGTGGTCCCCACGGGCCCCAGGTCGGTAGAAGGCTCGAGGATTGGCCAGGAAGGCGGCCAAAGATGGTGCCTTGCGGAAGGCCGATGAAGTGGATTTATAGTAGGAGAAAGCAGAGCGGGCCAGAGCTGCTGGGTCTCGGACAATGGAAAAGAAGAAGCTGTCAGAAGGCATGACCCGAAGGACCTGCAGAGGAGAGAAAACAGGCTTAGGGAGAAAGAACTGGGCCAGGAGGAAACTAAGAGCAAGCCCATTACTAGGGGATCCCCTAGATGCCTCAAACCTCCTTCTCGAAACTTCTGGGCTCTGCTGGAAACCCCCAGCTTCCTACACAAACATACTTGGGCCAGTTACTTAACATCTCTGAGACTCAATTTGCTGATCTGAAAAATGGGGACAACCATACCTTCCCACTGATTATGAAGGTACACGAGATAAAGAGTATGAAGGGACCTGGAACACGGGAAGCTACTTAAGAACATTAATTTCTTTGGGCCTCTATGTATGGCTTTGGTCACTAAAATCTCTAAGAATCAAACTTTGTCTTCACTTGTCCAACAAAAACCTTTTAGCTGCCTACCCTGGGGCTCTTGGTCATAGCTTCAAGAAAGGAACTGATCTCTGGCCGCCTCCAGGTAGGGGTGTGGGGTGGGGGAGTGGTCCCTGGCAACAAAGAGGGAGGAGAGGGGCCAACTATAATGCTATCTCAAGTATAGGCATCAGGTAGGCAGGCCAAGCCCAGGATGGCGAAAGGACAGGATACTTCTAGGGCTCCTAGGCATCTTGGAAAGTAAAGGACACCCCCGGATGGGGTACTGGGGAGCTATGGACGCTTGGTAGGGGGATACCCTGAGGCCTGGGACACGTGATTCTATCTTTCAGCAAGAAGGATAGTGGGAATTGGACTGAGCCACACCCTGGGATGGTCACACAGGCAGATCCACATCAGGATCCAGGTCCTGCGCTCCCCGAAGGGTTTCTGCCTCTGAATATGGCTTGTCACTAAACCTGCTGCCCTCACATGATGTCCTCCAATTTGCTCTGCTAATGTGGCCATGCCTGCAGAGCACAGCCTGCAAACCGAGCGTCTCTTTGAAGGCAAGGGAGAACAGTCTGTGCCATCAGATGGATCTGGAATAATTTACCAGTTATGTAACTTCAGGCAAGTTCTTGAACTTCTCGGAGCTGCCGTTCCTCCATGTATAAATCTGGGTTAACACTTACCTTGACTGTGGAAGTGCATAGAATGTGGTAGGTACTCGGTGAATAGGTGATGACAAATGAAGTCAAAAGTCAAAAGCCAGAGAAACCCGACTGAAAGATCATTGTCCTCACCTCACTGCCAGCAGTGACCCTTCACTGCCCTTTAGGTGATAATCATGACCCTCAGCCGCTTTCTCCAGCTCCAGCTCAAGAGAACACACGTGTGCATGCACGTGCACACACATACACAAACACACACATAATGACCACCACATCTTTGCTGATATGCTGCTCCCTCTTCTTACTACAAAGTTGCATCCACCCTTCCCTTGCAAACCACGACCCCAGAAAGCCCCGCCTCTTTTGGTGAATATTCTCCCTGCGGTTCCAAATACAAACACACATACACACATACATATGCCAGGGACGGCCCTTTGACTTGGGAGCAGATGGGTCTGAGTTCAAATCCTAGCCCTGCCGCTTTCTGTTAAGGAGGCCAGTCACTTAGCCTCTCTGAAACTTGACCTTCTCATCTGCGTAACGGAGACACTCATAATGCCTTTCTGGCAAGGCCATGGTAAGGTTAGTATCCAGCAGTCAGTAAGCATTCAATAAAAGTTCCTTCTGTGTATATTTTCATTTGGATGTTGATTTTGTTTGCCCAAGAGCTCTCGGGTTCCTGCCTGTGTATGGGTGAGCAGCTGTGTGCGTGCACACACCTTCCCCTTTAGAACTTTAGAGAAGGGGGAGGAGGGGAACTGGGGAGGAGGGGGTCAGGACCAGGCTAGGGCTTGTCATGTAGGCTTGCATGTAGCTGATTCTCCGTATCCGGCAGAGGAAGATGGTCAGAAGGGAGTGGCTGAGCAGGGGCCCAGGTAGTATCAGTAGAAGGGGCCAAGAAGAGCCAAGAAGAAGCATCAGAGGCGAGAGGCTGGGGGGTCAGAGTTATCAGGGCACTGACACCAGTGGGGAAAATTGGCCAAGGAAAGGGGTTGGAAAGCTCTAGATGGGAGAAGGCAGGACTTTGGCTCCCAGAAACTACTAGGCAAGGGACAGCTGTGGAGAGGGGAACAGGAAACTGTGGGTCCCATGCCCAATTTCTGGATGAAGGGGTGCCTAGGAATCCCCAGGCCTGGGGGCCCCCCTCCCCTGGTGCTCTTGGCCACAAACCTAAGCCCGTGTCTCTCCAATTCCACCCATCCCCTCTTATACCCCTCACCTCTTTCAGGTTGAACCTCATGTGATGACAAAGGATGTGGAAAAGGGGCTTGGCGCCTCCCCCCTCAGGGTGGTAGCCTTTGACCCGAGAAGCCTGGAAAAGCCTCGGGTAGCCGAACTGGTAGCGGGCAGGGAGGGCGAAGCGCAGTCCGTGTCGGTCCCCGTAGCGATGAAGCAGGTTCAGCACAGAGCTGCTCCCAGATTTATGCGTCTTCAGGAACACAAGTCGCTGCCGGGGCAGGCAGGATGAAACAGCCGATCCCGATCCCGGGGATGGGGCCAAGGACTGTCGGAACTGCAGGCCTGGTAGCCTGGGGAGAGATGGGAGGGCAATTTTCCTGTCCCTCTCCAGCAGGTGGGCGGGCATCTTGTGGATCAAGGACAGAGGACATGGAACCTCCTCTGAGTCCCCAAGAGTCACCGACCTAGGTGGCATGGGGCGGAGCAAATGGGGGGCATCAATCAGGCATTGGGACAGGGTGGGAACTCACCTCCTCTGGAAGGGGCCCCCCCAGAGCTGGAGGGCAAATCCGATGGTCATGAAGACTCCCAGAGCCACCCCCAGGCTCCGAGGCCCCCAGAGGCGCATGGTCCTGGTAGGAGACAGAGGGCCCATGTGGCACAGGTAAGGGTGATGCTAGCGAGGGACAGGGCAAGGGCCAGGCACGGAGGCAGGGACAGGTGGAGACAGCAGTGCAGCCGTGGAAGGCGCTGGTTCGAGATCGGGGGGTCATCCCCCAGGCCTGCTTGCAGCCCTGGTTGAGTCTGCCCCCTGAGTTAGCAGATTTTTGCCTCTGTCAGCGTCTAGAAGGGAAATGAGGGGGAAGCAGGGGAGTCTAAGGAGAGGGTAGAGCCTTCTCTCCTGCTGCTGCGGCTCATTCCAGAAGCTGGAGCCTGTGGGGAGGGGCAGGTGCTCTCTAACCCAGATCCTCCCGGTGGCCCAGGGCTACTCTGCCAGCTTCCCTGGCCCTCACCTGTAGCTTCTACCTGAGCCTCAGGGAAATAGAAGGGGAGAGGAGAAAGGCAAGACCCTGTGAGAAAGACCAGTCTGCTCATGGGCCAGTGAAGTGGACATCGGCCGCCCCCTGGCTTCGCTGGCTTCCTCATGAGCTCCTCTGCCGTTACTGATGGGGATGACGAGCCCCATTCTGAGGCCAGAAGGGGCAGCCATTAGGAGGGAGCGGGGATCAGACAGGGCACAGGCTACTGAACCCAGGGAGGCCAACTCTCATGACCTTATCATGAGTTGGAGTCAAAACTCGGGCATCTCTTCCCCCCTCCTGAAGTGCCCTCGGCACTGGGCAGACCCCAGTGTGTGCAGAGCTGAGGGAGACACGGGGTTCCTGATGGAGCTCGGCTCCCCAGACACCCCCCCAACTCCCCAGTGCCAGCTTTCCAACTCCCTCTGCACCCAGAGGAGATTAGGAGGGTGGAGCTGGAGAGAGAGGGAAAAAAACTCTGCGACATAAAGATACCGAAAGATACAAACAGGGAGCTTCTGAGTTCCTTCCCAGGCCCCAGCTTCCTAATCAGCTGGCATAGCCGCCACCAGGGGCGACAGCCCCTCCAACAAGCCCCGACAGCCCCTTTCTGGGACAAGCCAGGAGTGACCCCAGGCAAGGAGCGCCCTCACTTGCTACCTTGAGACCCGCCCCCTCTGGCATCACGCCCCGATTCCCTCCCCCAACGCAGCCCCCCCGTATCCAGTCCCGAATCCAACTCCCTCGTGTATCCAGACTTCTATTCCTTCCATCCATCTCTGTCTCCTCCCATTATCTCCAATCCAGCCCTCTGTCCCCTCCGGCTTTGGTGCTCGCTCAGTCTGTCGCCAGCCCTTTGTCGGCCCCCTCCGGAGTCCTAAGAACCCCCCAAGTCTCCTCCCATAAATTCGAGAGCCCCTCCACTGGCCGTGGCCTTGGCTTCACCTGCCCACTCACCAGGCTACCTGAAGAGCAGCAGGGAAATCTGGATCTGGCCCTCCTGCCTGCCCCAGCCACCGCCCGGCTCCGGCGCGGTGCTCAACTTTCCCCATAAACTTGCTCCACGCCCAGGCTCCTCCCCCTCCCTCCCTTTGTCCCGCCAGTCCCTGCAGCTGCTTGGGCTTTAATCTCGTCTCTGGGTCTCTCCCTCCCGGCATCTTTCCTCCGTCAGGGCATCGAGCCCGCCCTTGGAAGACAGCACTTCTACCCTCCTTTCACACTTAGGAATCAATTATACCTTTTCCGCTTAGCTTTCGGCAGAACAAAAGACTCATTGAGGCAACAGAAAGAAAGAAAGACAAAATAACAGAGGAGTTGAAAGCAGACATTGTCAAAAACATGACAAGGTAGCCCCCAGCTGACACACGAGAACAGGGGCCCCCCCACCCAGCAGGCAGGAGGCAGCGGTGTGGTCATATTAATGGCACCTCAGATTCAGAAAGAATTTTGCCGGTCCCCACAATTCTCCCCACTTTACAGATGAAGGGGCTCAGACCCAGAGGGTAGACAACTTGCCCAAACGGAATGACAAGGGGCAGGTTCCAAGAAAGGTCTTGAGTCTCTGCCAGGAGCACGGGCTCAGGGAAGGATGCTAAAAACTAAAAGTCCAGAGTCACACACAGGGTCCAATATGTTAGCTGTTTATTTGCAGAATAAACACTGACTCCAACACTGAAACATGAAGTGTGGAAGCTTGTGAAGGATATAGATGAGAGAGATCATGAGATGAGCCCTTTTTTTTTCTTTTTGGCATTTTAGTTTCAGAAATTGATACTGGGAAAACTCCATAGAAACCAGGCCCACAGATTTTGACCCTATTCACATACCCCAGAGTCCCCTGCCCTGAACCCCATCAGCACCCAGGTTTGCCCCTTTGAGACCAGGTTTCCCACCCCTTCCCGACTTCCAACTTCTTTCAAACCCCACCCCCAATCGCAACTCGAAAACTCCTTCCCTTTTTCCTTGTTGGGGCTGACAACGGGCCCAACACAGAGGCTTGGTTGGTGAGTACACCTCCTTCCTAAATAAATACCCCCAGCCTCTTCCTCCCCAGATTGTAAATGAAAAAATAAATATTGTGAACACCCACCCCCCCACCCCCAACCCACAATGGTAATCTCCTGGATTTGGGGCCCCAGCCATTCACCCAAAAAGTCCCTTTCTCTACCGCTCTGCATCCCCCTTCGACTCCTCCTCAGACCCAGCTGAGGGGAAGAGGGGAAGGGCCCTGAACCCTTCTGATGCTAGGGCACCCCTCCCCTGTTATCTTGGTCCGAGCAGGGCCAGGGCTGAGAGGGAGAGAATGAGGATGGGGTGGGTGCGAAAACCAACCGATGTCCCCCCAGTCCTGCTCCTGCCCTGGTTGTGGCGGACAAGGACACCTCCTCCTTTGCCCCCACTAACGTCCCTTCGAGGAGGGCGAGGCAGCCTGGCTGGGGGGGCCACTGCTGCTGCCCCAGCCATCCAGCCGTCTGCATAGTGCTGTCCCTCTCCAGAACCACTGGCCTCTTCATCTGTAGGAACGAGAGGATCAGAGACAGGGTTGAGAAGGGGAGTCCGTGGGGAACAGACACAGAAAGAGCGGAAGTGGGGAGAGAGACATGTAAACAGGGAGCAAGAGAATTTAAGATTAAAAACAGAAAGGGAGATGGGGCGCCTGGGTGGCTCAGTTGGTTAAGCGTCTGCCTTTGGCACAGGTCATGATCCCGGGGTCCTGGGATGGAGCCCCACGGGAGGCATCAGCATTGGGCTCCCTCCCCAGTGGGGAGCCTGATTCCGGCTCCTGCTCTCCCTCTACCAACCCTCCCCCATCGTGCTCTCTCTCATCCTACTCTCTCCCTCTCTCTCATAAATAAACAAATAAGTAAATATCTTGGAAAAATAAAGACAGAAAGAAGAGACAGAAGAGAGGGACACAGGGTGAGAGATGGGAGATTGGGAAGAGGGAGAAAGTGAGCGACAGGAAGGCAAAGGGAGCGGTCAGAGAGATGTGGGAATGGGAGATAAGAAAAGAGATAAGGAGCCCGAGGCAGAACAGAGAGATGAGGAGAGAGGATACGTAGAAAAAAAGATAAAACGGACGCACAAAGAAGCAGCAAGCAGACAGAAAGTGGGGTGTTGGAGGAGAAACAAGGCGAGGCAGAGACGGACAAACACTAGAAGAGGAAGAACGAACGTCTGTCTGTGCCTTGTTTCTCCGGCAAACTCCACCTTGGGTGCCAACCCGAAGGCCCACCCACCCAGCTTCCCCACCTCCCCCCGAGGATCGCCCTCCCCAACTCACACCCTTCTCCATCTAACAGGCTTCCCACCGTTCCGTAAGTGTGTTTTCGTGTCTCCCCACTGAGCCGTGAACTCAAGGATGGAGACCCAGTCCCCATCACCATCATCACCCTGTCACCTTTAAGGTGAGCGTTCAGGAAAAGCGGGTTCAAAGGAAGGAAGGAAGGAGTAACGGAGTAGGGGAGGGGAGGGTCTCAGAAGGCGGTGGGCGGGGCCGGGTCGGATCGCAGAAAGCCGGGAGGGGCGCAGCGCTCGGGGCGCCCGGGGTTCTCACCCCAGTCCTCCAGTTCCAGGTCGCGTCCCAGCGCGGCCAACCTCATCCTGGTCGTGGCCGCCCGGAGCTGCAGCCGCCGCCTCCGCGCCTGGAGGTTGATGCTCGTGTCCTCCTTGTTCAGCTCTGGGTTGTCGAGCTGCTCGGACGGAGAGAGCCCGACCACCGGTGACAAGTACCTGCGGGCAGAGCAGCCCCGAAGGCTCCCGCCCCGCCCGGTCCCGCCCACCCCACCGTCGGGCCCCGCCCGCCCGCCGCCCCCGGGGTCTCACCGGCCCCGCCCAGATCCGGTCCAGCAGGGCGCCGCGTCCTTCGAGGCGTCCGCCGCCATGCGGGGATCCCCGCACACCACCTGGGGCAGCAGGGCCCAGAAGCCCCTCACTCGGCCCAGCCGCTCGCGGAGCTCCCACACCTGGGCGAACAGAGATTGTGGCTGGGCTGGAGCACGCGCCCCCCACTACCCGTCCCTGCCCCCCCACCCACCCCCACCCACCCCCACCCACCCCCACCCACCCCCACCCCCCCGGCCTCGCCCCGCCCCTCACTCACCAGGCGGTTCAGGCTGGTGGTCCCGGCCATCGTGGGCCTCTCCTCTGTCCTTGGTGCCCCTGCTACTCCTGCCGCCCCTGGCGCCCCTGCCACCCCGGCAGCCCCTGCCACCCCTGCAGCCCCTGCCACCCTCGCCGAGGTCCAGAGGCGCCCCGCTTCTTCCCGAGGGGCCGGGGCTCTGCGGGTGCGGCTTTGTGTCCGTTGGGGGTTCCCACATTGTTGAAACACCTTCAGGCACAAGGAAGAGGTTCCCCCCCTCAGTCATCCTGTGGTGAGAGCCACACAGTGTCCCCATTCCAATACTCCCTGACACCCCACACTGTCCCCCCACTCCAGACGCTCAGCTCCACTCATGTCTCTCCTGCACTCCAACACCCCCACCCCCACCCCCACTGTCCTCCCCCCTCCTCAGGGTGACTTCCCCACCCTTCTCATGGCCCCCGTACCTGGGCTGACACTGCCACACTGTTTTCCTGCAGGTACTTCAGGGCTTCTGAGATCCTCACCCCAATGGCCTGGGCTGCCAGCTCAAAAGAAAAAGCGCCCTGGAGCTTCTCACCCAGGAACAGGAGACCATCTTGAAGGAGGGGAAGAAAGAGAAAGGGTGTCACCAGGGACCGCGATGTTCCCACAAATCCTGACCTGGGTCATGGAGGGAAGCACCAAAGTGCTGGATAGGAGAAACTCACATGAGAACAGTCTCTCAACTCCCTGAGGTTTATGACTCCCTTCCCGGTCCACCCCAAGACATCCCGAATACAAACAGCCCTCCCAGACCCTCCTGAATCCCCTCACCCAGATAGGCCCCCCAGTCAGGATCCAGTCCCTGGCTGTGGAGACAGCCATTGGCCACATTGAGGCAGAAGCCCCGGCAGGGTGGCACCGAGGGGATGCCCCGACAAAGGGGGCAGCCGGTCAGACGCATCACAGCCCGCCTGCAGCCTTCAGACATGGGCACCTGGGGGCAGATAGCAGGACTTGTCATTCACAAACACAGTGGCTGCGCTCAGCCAAGCTTGGTGCTAGACAGAGGGTCAGAGAATGGGAGGAGGTCATGGATCATGACACAAGGGAGATTTCACTCCTGCCCCCCTCCTTCCTGCTTAATCCTGGATATGGAGGTCTCGGGGCTGATATGAGAAGCTTCGTGACTCTTCCTCATAGGACCTTTCTTACTTCTGCCTCACCCTCCCTGGGCCCTGCCCACACTCAGGCCCCTCTAACCTTAAGTGTTTCGCTGACCACGTCTCTTCCGGTCTCCAGGCCCTGGATAAAGGCCCGGGCAGCCACCAGGGCCTGGGTTATCTGGGGTAGGGGAAAGAGGGTGAGAGAAACCATAGGGTCAGTCATGGTTCAGTCAAGACCGGAGCCAAGAGGGTACAAGCAGTGGGGGTTAGGTTTGTGGTGTTCTGGTGGGGCTGTTAGAGGAGTGTCAGGTGGTTCAGGGAAGCAGGTTCAAGAGGGGAACTGGGTTTGGGAAGAAATGGAGGGACTGTGTTTTATAGGGCTTGGCCACAGAAGGATGGCATATCAGAACAAACAATGAACTTGAAGCCAGAAGACCTGGATGTGAGATATACCTCTACCACTTAACCCGCTGTGAAACCTTCACTTCTGGGAGCCTCAGTTTTCTTATCCATAAAATAGGGATACTACTCTCTGTCTCGAAAAGTTGTGGTAACAAATGAGATACTGTAAATGAAAATCTATCGCAACTATTATGTGCCTAATTCATGGTTAGTCGAACCACAGGAAGTCAAGATACTAAGATTGGGAAGCAGTTAGCAGAAAGGGGGCTGGAGGTCAAGAGAAGGTAAGCGGGTCAGGGATTTGTATGAAACTAAGGCACAAAATGAGAATAAGGGGGTACCCAATTAAAGGAGACTAAAGAACATGGGGTCAGGCAGAGGGGACTGGGGTTCAAGGTAGGGGTCAGAAATGGCTGCCATGCGGGATGGGGGAGATCACCGGGGCAGGGGTGACTGGGGCACGGGAGGGGAGTTGAGGTGAGGGGTTCAGAGGTCAGAGGTTGCTGAAGCTCAGGCTTTGGGGCCTCTCACCTGCAGGTGAAGGCGGTGGGGTGCATCCCCGAAAGGCTTCAGAGAGTCGTCAGCAGAGGAGGCGAGGCGAGTGAGGCAGAACAGGTACTCGGGGGAGAAGATGTACTGTGGATGCAGCAGGGGGAACAATCTCTCCAGGAGCTGCGCCCAGAAATCCACCAAAGCGTCATCTAACCCCTCACCGGACCTCTGATAGTAGTCCCGCAGCCGAGAGAACAGGCCACTGAATACAGGGGCGTGCTGGGAGTACAGGTGGCCGAAGGAGTGGTGGAAAAGCAGGGCCAGAGAGTGCTCAGATGACAAGAGTATCTCCCGAAAAATCTCTGTGGCAAATGTGGAGAGAGGAGTGTGAGGTGGGGTGAGGCCAGAGAAGGATGGAAAGTTGAAAGGGCGGAGGCAAGAAGCGATGGGGATGGGGGACAAGAGAAAAGTGAGTTAGAGCCTCAGGAACGCACGCTTAGAGACCTGGGAAGACTGGGAAGGGGTGGGGGAGGGACGGATCCTGGAGAGAATCTCGGGGGGCTGGTGAAGGGGGGGCTAAGGCAGGATGTTTGCTGGGGTCATGAGCACAGAGAGGAGGTGTGAGGCCAGGTTTGGGGAACCCAACTCCTCACCATCAAATCTTCTGTGCCGGGCAGCCAGTGTGTGAACCAGGAATGAGCCGCTCTCCTCCACCAGGCCTCGGAAGGTGGTCTCTGTCTCCCAAGTCAGCCTCTGCTCTATCTCACTGGAACAGCAGGTGTACTCCTGGGTACAGATCCGGAGGTGCTCACCTGAACAGAGGAGACATAGAGGAATGGGAGGAGGGGGAGTGCTCTCATGAAATTCCTTCTTTCTTCTGCCTCTCTAGGAGGCTCTCCTGTCTCTTCTGTCTGCTTTCTTTTCCATTGTCTCTCTCTCATTCGCACCTGACCCTCCTTATAGTCCCCTCACCCATCTCGAGTCCACTGGCATTAGTCACGGGATCAAATAGTACTGAGCCAAATTAGAGATCAGTGTCCTCAGGTGACCCTCCCCAACATCAAGCCCTCCAGGTCTCTAGGGACTTACAGGACCAGCATCTATGGCAAGAATGGGGTTTAGAGGGGTGGGGTTACTAGCTAAGCAATAAAGTACTATCACTGAAGGGGCTCTTAGAAATAGCGAGGGGAACAAATTGAGCTGTGAAGAAAGAAATACAGAGTGGGGTGTTAATTACTAGAAAGGGATTCCTAGGGCGGGGGTGGAGTAAGAAACCTATTATGTGAACAGGACGCGTATTGTGATCCCGGTGAGTAAGTTCAGGAGAAGAGATATAACTGGCCTGACTACGGCATGAAAAGATTATTATAACGGTCATTCTGAAAGGGAGGAGAGTTATTGTGGATTGGGGAGGAGCCGCCCCCCCGCCCCCTCCCTCGCCCCCAATTCTCTAGTGTTCCTCTTTCTCCTCACCTGAGATCAGGGCGGGAGGGAGTAGGCTTAAGCTATATCCCCGGGCCCCCAGCACCTGCCGGGTCTCAACGCAACTCCGGGTGACCTTTGCCTCGGTCCCGGGTCCAGGACCAGGACCGGGACACAGAGACAGCAGCAGAAGCAGAAGAGATCGCAGAGCGGACATCGCTGCTGCCTCCCTGGCTCAGCAAACTGTGTCCTAAGAAGGAAAGAACAGCCCGAACTTGGGAAGCCGGCTCTTTGCCGCGGGACCTCTCCGCCCGGCAGAGAAAGAGCGCGACCTCAGAAAACTGAACACCGAACACGATAGCTGGACCAAGCGGCATCTGCGGAGACAATGGGAGCCCGGAGCCGGACAGGGGGCGGGGTGCGAGGCGAGGCCCCGCCAATGATGGCAAGGAGCGGGGCTCAGGGGCGGGGCCAAGGGACAAATTAAGCCAATGTAGTGGGGAAGCTCGACGGGGGGGGGCGGGACTCGGCGGAACTAAAGGAGGCTGGGGGAGGGGCGTGGCCTTTCTTGGGGGCGTGGCTATCTGGTTCGAAAGGCGGGGCCTGGGTGGAACCCGCCTATGGCAGTTGCGAAGCCGGAGTGAAGGGGCTACAACTAGTCTAGTGCGAAGCCCGGCCAATGGAGGGTGAAATTGGGGGCCAAGAGGGCGGGACGTGGGTGGAGAAGGGCTAAAGCAGGAGGTCTGCGCGCCCCAGCCCACGTGACGGGGCGGCACGCAGAAAAGCTCGTGCCCTCACGAGGCTGCCCGTGCAGCGTGACTGGAACGTGGTGAGCACGAGATCCCGCACGCCCCAGCCTCGCGACAATTACCAGCAGTGGGACGGGCCGTTGAGCTCGCGCCTGCGCACAACGTGCCTCGTGCCTTCCCGCGTTTTTCTGGCTTCTTCCACCGCCGCAAGGGAAGCAGCCCGCGCCTCTCCTGGAGGTGGGGTGACCGCAGAACCCCCGAGGGACCGGAGGCAGTGATCTTTTCCTCATTCCTGCCCAACCAGACGTCGCTGTTCCCGGCTCAAACAGTGAGGCTCCTTTGGGACCTGGGACTAAGCCCTCCCACCTGCACTCGCAGCCCCGAGAGAGGAATCGCCGTCCTCCATGCCTCAGTGGTTTTCTCCAGAGAGGCCAGGAGCCCCAAGCCCCAGCCCCCAAGAGACTGATAGACTTTTCAACAGCTAGGAAGCTCCTCAGCCCACTTACCCCAGGATCTTGTCAGAGATACCATCTTCTGGGAAAAAAAAAAGGGGGAACGCGAGTTTGCGTTTACTCCTTCAGCGTTTCTGGCCCGGTTCTAATGGCGGCTGCGCCCCCCGGGCATTGAGCGCTACCTATTCCCTTCAATGTGGAATCAGGCTCCAGCTTGAAAATGCAGGAGTGGGTCCTTTTTTTGCTTGGGGGGGGGGTTACATGCATCGTGAGGGAGCCGGTCCCCTTGCACCGGGCCACCGACGCTTGGACTCCTGCAGAGAAGGATTTGCTTTCAGCGGCTCAGGGGTGCGTCTTACCGCAACCCTGGAGAACAACTCCCAGCCCGCACCCCTCAGGCCATGGTGTCTTAGAGGCATGACTTTTTGTCTTTTTTTTTTTTTTTTTTTTTTTTTTTGGTGCATCCACACCCCAACCCCGAGTTGCAGAGCAGTCCCCTTGGAAAGAGAGGGCATGTTTGGAGCCGAGGCTGGAGACGTGGTGGATAAAGGCCCTTTTCTCTCTTTCTTCCGCAGCAGGACCAGCATGCCTACCCTGCGGTCCTCCTCTTCCCCAAGCAGTGTGTCCTCGCCGCTGCGGAGAGCAGCAGGAGGTGGACAGAGGGGCTTGTCTGCATCCTCTAGTTCTTCTGTCAGTGTGCCCTATGGTAACAGGGACTCGGGCCAGACCTCACAGGGGTGAGTGGAGTTGCTGAGAACTTGTTGCATTGCCTGGCTTTCTCCGGCAGTGTGGGCAGCTTTCCCCTTTGTATGCCTGTGACTCTCTGAAAACGTTAAGAGAAGCTTACTGGTTCAGAACAGCGATGCTTTCTAGCTCCCCTGGCTGGTTTTGCTTTTTTGTTTTTGTTTGTTTTTTGTTTTTTCCTCTTTCTTGCCCTGCATATTGTAGGCACCAAAAATAATACATCTTCTAAGTCCATTATCCAGCTCATCCAAATCTTTCTCCAATAGGTTTGTATATTCGACGTGTACAGGTGTGGGGAAGTGGGGGAAGGAGAAGAGTTCATTTGTTTCTTAACAAGTTGTTAGTTGGTGTGTGATGTTCCTTTTGGGGGGGATTTTATAAACAGATCAGTCTATCCTTATCTTTGAGCTTACTTTTTGAAGGTTTTAATAATATATCTTTTTTTTAATCTTTCCAGGAAAAAAAATAACCTCATACAAGATGTGATTTATCTCCTGGTTATTTTTTAATTGGCTTCCTCTGACACCTTTCTATCAGTGCTACTGCTGGGAACCAGATTTTATCTGTTATAGAAGTTTAACTTTAATCAATAACACTTGTGAACTTGTTTCAAGAGGTGAAATTTAACTCTAGGCACCTGTTAATCTCCAGTTTACATATGATTAATGTGTGACTTCCCAAGGCATGCCAATTTTTCTCCACAGCAGTGATCCCTATCTTTTGGCTATCTTAGAATTTTAGGAAAGCGCTGTTCTTTGCCCACTCCCGTTTTCATATTTCATCGTCACTGCTTCTTCAAGTGAAAGTTTTCCTTTAAGATTTTGTCTCTATTCCCTGTTAAAGTAAACCTCCTCTTCAGAAAAAAATCCGAATATATTTTTCTCATGGGGAAGGGCCTACAGTTACAGACAAATTATAATACATTTGCCATTTTATACAGAGGGACTGGGGTGGCGTATCTAAGGAGAACCACACTCCCTCATAGGGATAGTGATTCTTTGTCAGCTGATGAAGGCAGTGACTTTGAAGATAGCCTGAGACGCAGCGTGAGGAAGAGAGCAGCAAGACGACCCCTCAAAACAACCCCAGTGAGTCAATCAGTCTCATTTTGCTTTTGAACCTAGTCTGGGTTGCAGCAAAAACAAAAACCTAGAAAAGGCTCAGGTAATGTTTGATGAAAGAGCAAAACTTAGAGTGTTAAGGGACAGAAGTAAGGAGGAAGGGAAATTTTAAAGAGAAAGGAATAAAAGAAGGTTATTAAAGATAGAAAGGAAAAAGAATGGTTTAAGGGACTTTTTAAAAGGAGAAAAAGTGGGGTGCCTGTGTGGCTCAGCAGGGTTGATCCTTTGCCCTTGGCTCAGGTCATAATCTCAGGGTCCTGGGATTGAGCCCCATGCTAAGCAGGGAGCCTGCTTCCCGCCCCCCCCCCCCCCCCCCCCCGCCTCTCTGCCTACTTGTGATCTCTGTCAAATCTAAAAAAAGCAAAAGTTAGAAATAATAAAGTTCACAACGTAAGAATCCGTTATTTTAGATCAAATTCTGCTGTGAAACTGGCAGCTTAAGCCTACTTGTGTGGCAATAAGACTGTTACTATCACTTTGACTTTTTTTAAAAAAAGATTATTTATTTATTTATTTATTTATTTATTTATTTATTTGACAGACATCACAAGTAGGCAGACAGGCAGGCAGAGAGAGAGGAGGAAGCTGGCTCCCTGCTGAGCAGAGAGCCTGGTGGGGGGCTGGATCCCAGGACCCTGGGATCATGACCTGAGCCGAAGGCAGAGGCTTTAACCCACCGAGCCACCCAGGCGCCCCTATCACTTTGACTTTTTAAAAATACTTTTGATCTCTTTGTACTTACTAGGTGGCAAAACATCCAAAGAAGGGGTCCCGAATGATACGTGGTCATGGCCAGAAAGACTCAGAGGTACCAGCCAGTCATCTCTTCGATGCTGTGAAAGCTGCCAAAAGTGACATGCAGGTAAAACAGGGTCTCACCCTCTGTTTCTTGTTACCATCTTACCTGTTGTAGAAATATAAGGAGAAATGTTTACAAAATTGATTTAATGTGGATGATGTAGGGAGTGTAACCTGTATGAGGAAAGAGTGGTAAGACCATGGAGTGAATCCTTGGCATGATGTAAGGAAGACCTTGGATGTGACAGAGCGCTGCTTTCCTGAAAGTATCACAGAACAGGATAGATTTTGCTTTTATTAATCAGGATGGAGGAGGCAAGCAGTGGCATTGGATAATCTAGAGAGAAATCATGGGTATGGGTGGCAACTTGTTCACCCTTGTCACTTTTGAGCTCCGCTTTAACAGTTAAACCTAGTTTTTTTTTCTCCTTCCCTGCATTTTCTTCCCATAATTTTATTGTAATTCTGTTACATCTAAAAGTGTAGAAGGCTCATATATAGTTTTTAAAAATTTGAATAATCACCCACATCTCTAGTCTCAGCTCAAGAAACATTAATAGTGCCGTAATATATCTTCTCTCCATCCAGCCCAGGCAGCCCCTCACCACCCAGAGATAATCACTAGAGTAGATTTTCTGTTAATCATTCCCTTGTCTTTCCTTATATTTTTTTCACTAGCGAATATGTTCTTTAAATAAATGAACCATCTTTATATAGTTTTCTGTGACTCACTTCAATTATTTGAGACATAGTCTTATTGATGTATAATGTAGATTTTTATAGTTTCTAGAACAGTTTTAGATTTTCACACATAAGGAGTTTTTCTATTTATATTTTTGTTATTGTTTTCTAACTTGATTACATTATAGTCAGAAAATGTGGTCTTTGAAACATGGAGACTAGCTTTATTATTTTTTTGAGATATTTTATTTATTTATTTGACAGATCACAAGTAAGCAGAGAGTCCACTGGCGGGGGGGGGGGGGGCGGCGCAGGAAGCAGGCTCCCTGCTGAGCAGAGAGCCTGATGTGGGGCTCAATCCCAGGACCCTGAGATCATGACCCGAGCTGAAGGCAGAGGCTTAACCCATTGAGCCACCCAGGCACCCGGACACTAGCTTTATGACTTAGCATTCAGTTCATTTCCAAAACTATTTCACATATGCTCAAAGAAGGTGTGTGTTCTCCAGTTGCTGGATAGAGTGTTCTCTTGGGTGAGATCAAAAGTGTTAAATGTGATACAGCTTTGATATTTATACGAGGTTTTTGGGTTTTTTGTTTGGTTTTGGTCTGGTATGTCAATTGCAGAGAGATGTATTAAAATCCACAAAGAGGGGGTGCCTGAGTGGTTCAGTGGATTTTTCAGTGTCTGCCTTCAGCTCGTGTCATGATCCCAGGGCCAGGGATCAAGCCCACATTGGGCTCTCCGCTCAGCAGGGAGCCTGCTTCCCCGCACCCCAACTCTCTGCCTACTTGTGATCGCTGTCAAATAAATAAATGAAATCTTTTTTTAAAAAAATCCATAAAGAGGGGCGCCTGGGTGGCTCAGTCATTAAGTGTCTGCCTTCGGCTCGGGTCATGATTCCAGGGTCCTGGGATCAAGCCCCGAATCGGGCTCCCTGCTCAGCAGGAAGCCTGCTTCTCCCTCTCCCACTCCCCCTGCTTCTGTTCCCTCTCTCGCTGTGTCTCTCTCTGTCAAAAAAATAAATAAAATTTAAAAAGAAAAAGAAAAAATCCATAAAGATGATCTTTTTAGTTACTGCTTTTGTATTCATGCCTGTCTTTGCCTTAAGTATTTTGAGCATTTGTTGCCTTAGTAAATTGAATCTTTGTTATATATCACTACTTTTTATATTTTAAGACAAAAAATTGTTGGTTTATTACATCTGCATTAGCTTTGTTTTTTAGTTATTGTTTGCCTAATACCTTTTCCTATCCTTTTTTTCCCCTCTAAGACTTTATTTTTAAGTACCTTCTCCACCCCACCGGGGCTTGAATTCACAACCCTGAGATCAAGAGTCCCATGCTCTACTGAGTGAGTCAGCCAGGTGCCCCTCCTTTTATCTTTTTACCTTCAGTCTTCCTATGTATGTCTGGAGTCTGTCTTCTGCATGTAGTTTATATCTAGATTCTGTTCTTTAATCCATTCTGTTAATCTCTTCTTTAACAAGAGAGTTTTATTCATTTACATTTATTGTCACTATTGATACATATGAATCTATTTCTACCATTTTATACTTCCACTTTGTATTATCTTTTTTTTAAGACTTTTTTATTTGACAGAGGCACAGAGAGAGAAGGAACACAAGCAGGGGGAGTGAGAGAGGGAGAAGCAGGCTTCCCACCCAGCAGGGAGCCCGATGTGGGGCTCAATCCCAGGACCCCCCCAGGATCATGACCTGAGCTGAAGGCAGAGGCTTAATGACTGAGCCACACAGGCACCCCATCACTTTATATTATCTTTTCTGTTTCTTTTTTTCCTCTCTTTGCTTGCTTTTGGATTTCTGTCTTTTTTTAAAAGATTTTATTTATTGAGAAAGAGAGTGAGCAAACATGAGTGGACATGGATGGGCAGAAGGAGAGGGAGAAGCAGAATCCCCACTGAGCAGGGAGCCCGACAGAAGCTCAATCCCAATCCCAGGACCCTGGGACCATGACCTGAGCCAAAGGCAGATGCTTAACCAACTGAGACACACAGGTCCCCCTGGATTTCTGTCTTCTATAAGGACCAAAGAACACTTTTCTAATTTCCCCTTCCAGTTTTCATAGTGTTGTAATGTTTTAGTTATATCTATTTTTCTTCTTCCAAAAAATTAGATGTTGCTCTTTTATACAGTGTTTGTATTTACTTACATGTTTATCATTTGGCTTATCATTGCTTCTCAAATCTTACATACAAATTCACTCACTTGTTCAAAGTTTATCCTTTAAAATATCCTTTAGGTAGGGTTTATTAACTCATTTTTTTTGTTTGCTTGTTATGAAGTATCTTTTATTCTTGAAAGGTTATTAAAAGGTCTTGAAAGGGTAGAGAATTCTAAGGTGACATTTTTCTCTCTCAGCACATTGAAAAGATTATTCCACTGCCTTCTAACTTCCCTTATTGCTGCTGAAAGTCAGCTGTCAGTCTAAGTTAGCATTAAAACAACATTTTGTAATGATGAAAATGTTATGCATTATCTTTTAGTACAGTAGCCACTAGCCACATGTGGCTATTGAGTACTTCAAAAGTGACTGGTATGACCGAGAACTGGATTTTTTATTTTTATTTGATTTAGTTTTAAGAGCCATATATGACTATGGGCAGATGTATTTGTACAGATCTAATTTGTAAATTGTTTTATTTGTGTTACATGCAAATACTTTTTAAGTGATCCCTTTTTGCCTTGTTTTTGAGACTTTGCTTTTGTATTCTAACGTTTTATGGAATGCTTAAAGGTGTAAATGTCCTTTTTATTTGTCATGTTTGAAATCTGTTGCTTCTAGGCTCTGAAGATTGGTGTCTTTCAATGACTGGAAAATTCTTTTCAGATAGTGCCTCTTTGGCATTCCAGCATCATCCACAATTCAATTAGACATCAAATTAGAACTTCCCACTCTATTCTCCATGTCTCTTAATAGTTCTATCAGGGGGCACCTGGGTGACTCAGAGGGTTAAGCCTCTGCCTTTGACTCAGGTCAGAGTCTCAGGGTCCTGGGATGGAGCCCCGCATTGGGCGCTCTGCTCAGCGGGGAGCCTGCTTCCTTCTCTTTGCCTGCCTCTCTGCCTGCTTGTGATCTCTCTCTCTGTGAAATAAAAGTGGGGTTTTTTTTAAGATTTTATTTACTTATTTATTTATTTGTAGCATGGTTTATAATCTGTAATAATTTTAAATGTTTGAAGTCTGTGAATGTAATTCCATTTTTTCCCTGATAATTCTGATTTTCAGTGCCTTATTTCCTTACAGCTTCACTGTGAGCTGCTCATTTTTCTTGGAGCTCTATATGTTGGAATTCTTTGGGCCCTGGGTTACAGGTGGGCTTTTAAGGGAAGAATCTGCATTTGCTTCTGTAGTTGACTGGGAACATTCCAGAATCACTTGGAATTAAATTCTCTGATTGAGAGTATTCTGATCATTAGATAGTGTGGATCTGGACTACAAATCCAGACCTGAGAGATGGCTTATGGTTATGAGTTCTCAAGGGAGAGTTCTTTTTCCCCCCTCCACTAGTCATAACAAGCTAGTTTTCTTGATGCCCCCTTTTAGCCTGTAGGTTTGTTTCCCATTCCTGTTTCCATGATGTGACTTTTTCTAGCACTTAGCTTTATTACAGAAACCTCTTTTTGGAGCTCTCTTCTTGAAAACCCAAAAGCTCTATCTTTCATGCTCTATGTTCCATGCAGCTATCTGGACAGAAAGTCAGAATGGCCAGCGTTTAATAGAACCCTCAGAGCAAAAATCGGCTTCCTTATCTCCCACGATTGCTACCTTCACCTCATTTTTTTATCTATATGGGATTCTCCTTTTCATTCCAGTTCAGCAATACCTTTTAGAAGATGTTTCTAATATTTTGATCAGAAGTTTATCTGTTTCAGTGGGGACAATCCTATAACATTTTCAGTCTGTCATATTGCCAGAAATAGAAATAATCCATCTTGTTTTCCTAGTCTTTGGTGGACGAATGGCTGGATAGCTACAAGCAAGACCAGGATGCAGGATTCCTGGAGCTCATTAACTTTTTCATCCGATCTTGTGGCTGTAAAGGTGAGGAAACTCCTACCCCTTGTACTCCCTAGCCCTTTACTCCTACGTCATGAAACTTTTGCTACATTTAGATGAGTAAGACTAATTGTTTTCTAAATAAAGGGAGAAAGTAAAGCATTAGAAAAGTTTCACTGATCTGACTATGTTGTTGATAGATAAATAGGTAAGTGATCCAGTTAGGGAACTATGTTGGCTTGGAGCTAAGACCCGTTGGGGAAAAATAACTAATCACACTAACACAATGAAGATGATATTCACAAATATGAAAATAGACCTTAGACATTTTTTAGTCTTTCTTTCTCTAGATGAAATAATCTTTTACTATTCGTTATTTCCTTAGCCATTTCCTTCTGTATTTCGCCACTGAAGCTATGGGCCCCAGATCCCCAGAGGTCATGACCTAATTTACTGGGGCAAGACGATCTCAGGCAGGTTGCATTATAAGAATCCAGAATTGGTGTAGCTTTATTGCTTTGTTGTTGTTGTTGTTTTTCTTTTTAAAGTAGGCTCCACACCCACCGTGGGGCTTGAACTCACTATCCTGAGATCAAGAGTCATATGCTTTACTGACTGAGCCAACTGGATGCCCCTGTTTGGATTTTTTTTAAACCATAGCTTTCCATTGCTTTCTGTTGTTTGATTCCTTTGGATTTTCTAGAGACCTTGCTTTATAGCAGATAACACAGTTGGCTGGTAACAGATTTATGATGAGGATTCAGGTCTTCTGATTCCCCACCTAAGGTTTTTTTCAGCGTATTCCATAGCTCATCTTAGGTGTATATGCATATGGTCACAGTGTCCTGTTATTTTTCTCTTAAGTACCTCATTTCCTCCATTCCTCAGGCAATGTGACCCCCGAGATGTTCAAGAAGATGTCCAACTCCGAGATCATCCGGCACCTGACAGAACAGTTTAACGAGGTGGAGAAGGACAACCAGAATCCTCTTGCCACTCTTGTTTCAAAATCCAAGGCCCATTATTTCCTTTTTTCTGATTTTGGGAAATAGGATAGCTTTTGGAAGGAGTTTAATTTCTTAGGGGCAAAAGGGACCCATAGATGTTATCTGAATAAGCATCTAGAGTTGAGAATAGCAGGAAATGAGGTGTACCAGAGATACATTTTTACTCTGCTATTGGGTTTTGACATCCCAAGTCCCTGTGGTTTCATAGACTTGATAATACTTTTCTCATCCTTCCCATAAATCCTGTAGGACTCAGGAGACTATCCGCTGACAGCACCAGGTCCATCCTGGAAGAAGTTCCAGGGCAGCTTCTGTGAATTTGTGAAGACCTTGGTCTTTCAGTGCCAGTATAGCCTTCTCTATGACGGCTTCCCAATGGACAACCTCATCTCCCTGCTCACTGGACTGTCAGACTCCCAGGTCCGTGCCTTCCGTCACACCAGCACCCTGGCAGGTGAGCACTCACTTTTATTCTATAAATGTTCTCTGGGGAATTTCCTCTGTTCTTCGGTCCTGCATCTTCCTTCTTACCTCTGTCTGAGCTCTTTGCTTAAAGGGCAGGCTTCTTACCTGAACTTCTATCAAGTTTCTCACTAGTGGTATTACAGGAAAGGGTAGATTACAGTGACCATTTTCAGCCTTAACTTGTTTCTCATAGCTCACCTGCAGGGAATATGCTGAGGATTAAAGGAAGCCCAAAAGAGGGAGGAAAAAAGTCCGCTCCAGATGTTAGGGTCACTCCGCTAGCTTTTCATTTTTTACTGCCCTTCCTTTTTTTCTTTTTGTTTTTTTTTTCCTCTTTTTTTTTTTTAAGATTTTATTTGTTTATTTGACAGAGAGAGATCACAAGTAGGCAGAGAGGCAGAGAGAGATGGGGAAGCAGGCTCCTTGCTGAGCAGAGAGCCAGATTCAGGGCATGATCCCAGGACCTTGAGATCATGACCTGAGCTGAAGGCAGAGGCTTAACCCACTGAGCCACACAGGCGCCCTCTTCTTCTTTTCTAATCTTTTTCTTTCTGTTCTGTCTTTTGGTTGCAGTGGTGGCAGCAGCCATGGTAAGTTTCCCCCAACTGCCCCACTTCCTGCTTTCTCCTCCTCTTCCCACTGAAACCACAAGAAGCTTTTTTTTCTTTCTTTTTTGAACCTATCCTCGCTCCTCTGACCTAAGTAATAATTCCCTTTTCTTGTTTTTCCTGGCTCAAAGCCATGAAGCTAATGACCTCCCTGGTAAGAGTTGCCCTTCAGCTGAGTCTGCACAAAGATAATAATCAGCGACAGTATGAGGCTGAACGAAATAAGGGGCCAGGACAGAGAGCACCTGAGCGGCTGGAGAGCCTGCTGGAGAAACGCAAAGAAGTAAGAAGTGTTTCCTGCCTCGTCCCTCCCTTTCTCCCGTTTCCATCTACTGCTGCTGTAGCCCATCTTAGCAGTGCCCGAGCACTTCTCTTGGGTAAGCCAGAGGCGTCATGACCTTCCAGGTCATGAACAGTGGAGTCCAACAGTCTTAATACACCCACCCTGTCAGAGGTCATTGTGTGCTTATCTTGTTTCAGGAATGTGAGCTCAATGAATTATTTCTAATTTAGAGTAAATTTTAGAGTTCTTTATAATTCCACTTTTGCTTAGTTTCCATTGTCTGCATTCATTATCACAAATATGTTTAAGTGTTGCACTTGCATCTTACTCAGGGAGTTAATTTTTGACCTAGTCAAGTGTACAGTCTGCAGGTCACCCCAGGAGTACTAAAGACCAGACACTGACAAGGAGGGTCAGCTGTTGAAGGACTGGAAAGCAGTAGGCCTTTCAGTCACTCCTGGGTTTCAGTTCTGTTCCAATTAGCTACCTGTTCCATGGCCTTATGTAATCTCTAAGCTTCTGTTTCCTTTTCTTTAAAAAGGAGATAATTTGGCCATTTTATGAAGATTACATGAGATGGTGAGTGAGTTGCCTGGTCTGGTGTAGAGTAGCTATTTGCTTTGTTCCCTTTCAGACTTAAAGACCACTGGAGCACATAAGCCCTAACAAAATCTGTTATATTGATCAAATCTTCAGACAGCTATATATGTCATGAGACCCTGATTTCCGCCCCCTACTCTCCCATAGTGTCTGAAACTCCGCAGGCATGGGGTTAGGAGGACTCCCCATGTTTCACGGCACCAACTGCTTTCCCACCCCTCACCAAGGTCTCTCCCGTGGTAAACCTTTCCTCACTCTCTTTTACTATTTTCAGTGTCTGTATGATCTTAAACCTTGTGTAGGTGACGTTGTCTCAGGCCGGGGTGAGTCGTTAAGCGTCTGCCTTGGGCTCAGGTCATGATCCCAGGGTCCTGGATTGAGCCCCACATCCTCAGGCTCCCTGGTCGAGGAGCCTGCTTCTTCCTCTCCCAACCCCCCCACCCCCGCTTGAGTTCCGTCTCACTGTGTCTCTTTCTCTCTGTCAAATAAATTTAAAAGATCTTTTTAAAAAAAGGGGGGGGAGTTTGTCTTGGGCCTTATATTGAGTCTACCACCGTAAATCTTTATTTGATTTGTCTAGGCTCTTATCTCGTCGATTATCATTTCTCTTCTGGTTTTTATTTTTTCTCTATTTTTTAAAAGCTTTAAAAAAGATTTTATTTATTTATTTATAAAGTTATCACTTTCTTTTCTTTTAAAATTTATTTATTTATTTGACAGAGATCACAAGTAGGCAGAGAGGCCGGCAGAAGGAGTGGGGGGAAGCAGGCTCCCTGCTGAGCAGAGAGCCCGATTCGGGGCTCGATCCCAGGACCCTGAGATCATGACCTGAGCTGAAGGCAGTGGCTTAATCCACTGAGCCACCCAGGCGCCCCGAAAGATTTTATTTATGTATTTGAGAGGGAGAGGGGGCAAAGTAGGGAAGGGAGCTGAGTAGGGAGTCCAGCCCCCCACCCGGAGATCATGACCTGAGCTGAAGGCAGCTGCCCAACTGACTGAGTCACCCAGGCACCCTCGGGTTTTGGTTTTTAATCTCTCCCTACCCACTGTTTTCTGCTCTTCATGTATAACTGTGTGTAGGCCCTTGATCCTTCTTCTTTATGAACTACTCCATCTCTGACCTTCCTTTTTAGCATTTCCTTACTTCCTTCATTTCCATCTGAATCCTTTTTTGGTACCTGGATTTTCTGTGAAATTGTTCTCTCTAAACCAGTAACTTCCTAATCCCTGTGCTCAGTGGCCTTTTCCCAATCGCCTTTTTCCAAACTTCTATAGAAATTGGTGCTGATGACACATCTTTCCTCCTTCCGTCTACCCTCTTTTTCCTTTTCTTCATTTTTAATTTTTATTTATTTGTTTTTAACTTTATTTTTTACTTTTTATTAACATACATTATTAGCCCCAGGGGTACAGGTCTGTGAATTGTCAGGCCTACACATCTCACAGCACTCACCATAACACATAACCCTCCCCAAATGTCCATAACCCAACCATCCTCTTCCTATCCCCTTCCCACTGGCAACCCTCAGTTTGTTTTGTGAGATTGAGTCTCTTATGGTTTGTTACTTATTTGTTTGTTTTTAAAGATTTTATTTATTTGACAGAGTGTGCGAGCAAGTGAGCGCACAAGCAGAAGGAGCAGTGGCAGTGGGAGAGGGAGAAGCAGGTGCCCCACAGAGCAGGGACCCTGATGTGGGGCTGGATCCCAGGATCCTGGGATCACGACCTGAGATGAAGGCAGATACTTAACCACTTAACTGACTGAGCCAACCAGGTCCTTTTCTTGTTATTTGAGAGAGAGTGTGTCCTGGAGCAGGGAGGTGGGGGAGCAGAGGGAGAAAGAGAGAGAGAATCCTCCAGCAGACTCCGTGCTGAGCACAGAGCCTGACATAAGGCTCTGTCCGAGGACCCTGAGATCCTGACCTCAGCCAAATCAAGAGCTAGCCACTTGCCGACTGAGCCATCCAGGTGCCCCTTCCTTTTCTTTTCAATATGAAAATTTCCAAACATTCCGAGAAGCGGAGACACTGGTAGAGTGAACACTATATACAAATTATGTAGATTTAACAACTAATATTTCTTTGTATTTGTTTCATCTGGTTTTTTTGGTATAGTAAATTATGGACATACTGGTATTTACACCTAAAGACTTAAAATATGTACTCTAGAAAATATTTTTTTTAAAGTCACCTAAAAACTATCCCCGCATTATCTCAGTACCATTTTTACATTCAAAAATACTAATAATTATTTTTTAATAATTTTCTAATCCCAGTCCATATTTAAATTTCCTTATGTGTCTGCAAAATGCCTTTTTTAGTTGATCATCTCCAACCAGTATTTAATTAAGGATTATGCACCGTATTTTTTGTATTTCTTAAATCTCTTAATCTTACATGGAACTGCTGCCTCCCCCATTTTCCTCCCAGTATGTTGATTTATTGAAGAGGTAGGATCAGTTGTCTTAAAGAATGTTTTCTTATAATTCTGTTTCCTTGTTGTTCTTGTAATTCTGCTTCCTTGATACCTATCATTCATCTAATCCAGGATTTCTCAACAATGGCACTATTGATGCGGGGGTTGTGCGGCCAGATGTTTAACAGCATCCCCGGCCTCTATCCGCTAGGTGGCAGTAGTACCCCCTCCCAGGAGTAACCACTGAAAGTGTTTTCAGAAGTTGCTAAATGTCCCCCGAGGGGCTCCCAGTTGAAGACCACTGGTCTAATTTCTTCCGTCCCTTTTTTTGCTAGTTCTACTTTTTCTGTCAAACTCCATTTATTAAAATTTCATTTTCTCAGTTGTTGTTAGTCAAAGATGTGTATAACTACCAGCTAGCGCCTCTAAATAGCCAAAGATAGCCAGAATAACCAGACCCAGAGGAGATACTAATTTTTACAAAAACCCAAAAAACCTCTGAGACATTAGTTGACCACATACTTTCTTCTAGAATTAGAAGGCTTTCAGCGGTTCAGAGGGTGTCCTGTAATAAATAGGAAATAGATGGAAGTCATAGTTTACTCTTGTGGCCTGTTCCTCCCTGTCCTCCAGCTCCAAGAGCATCAAGAGGAGATTGAGGGGATGATGAATGCTCTCTTCAGGGGTGTCTTTGTGCATCGGTACAGGTGAGTGAATCAGCTCCTCTCCTTGAAGCAGCTGGTCCTTGGTTATAGAATCTGTAAAAGGAACAAGACCCCCATCCTGACCCTGGTTATTTGGGATGTCCTGGCACTAATGCAACAGGAGCAAAAACTCTGACAACAGATGTTTTAAATGAGTAAGGTTTAGTTCATCCCCAACTACAAAGACTCCTAAAAGCTCTTTTGGGAGCGAAGATAGAAGAGTAAGGTATTGTTGATATTCCTCTGCTCCAGCTTTGCAGAAGACCTTCCCATCCCCATCTTCCTGGGGCTGGAGACCTGAGAGGACAAGGGCAAAGAGCCAAAAGGCTGCGCTCACCTGAGGCGGGGCAGCTTGGCACATCTTTCCCTACCCAGCCCGCTGTGTCGCTGTGCTAAAGGCAGGGGAGTTTTACACTGTTTAAAAGAACGGGTGGAGTCAAGTTAAAAATAGCATCCATGTTTTTTCCCTCCCTCTTAACTAGATTTCAACCTCTGCCTTTCCAGAACCCTTCAGCAGATTTTAATGCTTTCTTCGAGTGGAAGTTTGGCCAACAGTTATATTAACTCCCAAAATCAGTTTTAAAAGCGCTGAGGAGGATACGCTCAATAATTTTATGTAGTACTACAGAAAGAAAATGTTTCATTTTAATGTACTTCTGTTGGGAGGAGGGGATGAAAGGCGTGGGGCAGGGTATTTCAGTGAAGAAAATAGATTCTTCTGCGGCAGGAAGATGTGTGGACGGACAGGAAGTGAGTTTGGAGAGAAGGTGCTAAGGGGTCAGTTTCCCTTTCTGCGCCTAGGGATGTCCTTCCTGAGATCCGTGCGATCTGCATCGAGGAGATTGGGTCTTGGATGCAAAGCTACAGCACATCTTTCCTCACGGACAGCTATTTGAAATATATTGGCTGGACCCTGCATGATAAGGTGCGTGTTGAAGTCTCTTTTCTCCCGCTCCCCTGCCCCTCATTCCTGCCCTAAGATGCTGCAGCTTTTCCTGGTTTTGCCGTTTGAAAGCTTCACTAGTGGTCAGCCCATCAAGGAAGGCTGCGGAGTTCAAAGCTGCCCAGTATTGGGGAAGGTGGGATAAGGCAGAAGAGAGAAGGCAGCATCCAGGAGATTGAACACCTCCAGACCGGAGTAGGGAAAGACTTTCCCTAGGAAAAAGCGAGAAAGCTAGGAAAAGCAAGAAATGGATTGGTAAGACGAGTGCTAGGGTGGTAGCCCAAGGTCCTCTTCGTTACGATTGTCAGATTCTGCCGTGATCCGTCTGTTTGTTAGCTCTGACTCATCCCAAAGTCCTCGACACGCAGGACACCAAGGCCCAGAAGGAGTCATCTGCCAGAGGGGGAAGAAGGCCCAGTGGGGGTTGAGTAGAGAATAGTCAGTCCTGGTTCCATTGTCCTCAACAGCATCGAGAAGTCCGCCTGAAGTGCCTGAAGGCTCTGAAAGCGCTGTACAGCAGCCGCGACCTGACGGCCCGCCTGGAGCTCTTCACCAGCCGCTTCAAGGTGCGACTGGGCCGCGCTCTTGTGCTTGGCTCACTCTCGTGGTTCCCGTTTCCCCACCTCCTCTTTCCCTTCCTGTCACTCTTGGTGTCTGTAGCTACCTGCCTCCGCGCCTTCTCTTTAGGAATCTCAAGTGAGAGCGTGAGCTTGGGGGATGGGTACAATCCGGTGCTGAGCGCTGTGCTCTCTCCCTGCAGGACCGGATGGTTTCCATGGTCATGGACCGAGAGTATGATGTGGCAGTAGAGGCCGTCAAGTTACTAACAATTATCCTCAAGTGAGTCCTGGGGGACGGCGAGCCCTGCGTCTCCGAGTCTGACCTTCCCAACACCAGACAGACCCCGAGTCCTGTCCCTCCATCTCTCATAAGTTGACACTTCTTTATGTACCAGTTGAGAGCCGGGGGTCTTTCCTGAGTTGCGGGATCTCCAGGAACATTTCCTGTCATCTCTAACTCTCGATGCTGTTTTGTCTTCCACTCGTCGTTGAAAAGCTGTTGGTCAGCTCATCCTCGGTGCTTTTTTTTTTTCTTTTTGGCTTCTCTTTGGGATTGTTCCCAAATCCTCCTTTGCCTCTTTATTTCTAGCCCTAGTTGTGCTGGAGGACAACGTTCCTGTTCAGCTGTTTTTACTCTTGTCTTGGCAGGAACATGGAAGGCGTGCTCACAGATGCGGACTGTGAGGGCATCTACCCTGTGGTGTATGCCTCTCACCGGGCCCTGGCGTCTGCTGCGGGGGAGTTTCTGTACTGGAAGTGAGTAGGGGCCTCTCGTTTGTTCCTGTGACGCGGTCCTGTTTCCGCTCCTACGTCTGCTGCTGCTGTTCCCGGGGACCACCCACCATACCCGTTAACGTTTCTTCTGGTGTCGCCGTCCCCTCCTCAACGCGTCGAGGCTTTCCCTGGGTCTTTCCCTCTTTCCCTCACACGTCTCCCCAGACTCTTCCTGTGCTCCGTTGTGATGAGTCCCCTCCTCATTTGCTCCCATGCGTGGCCTTCTCCCCACACTCGTTCTGCCAGGCTCTTCTACCCTGAGTGCGAGACTAGAGCCGAGGGTGGGAGACAGCGACGCCGAAGTCCGCGCGCCCAGAGGACTTTTTTCCACCTTCTGCTGTCCTTCTTTGTGGAGAGCGAGGTGATGTATGGGAGGGAGTTACTTGGCTGTGGTGCGGGAGACCTGCTGGTGGCAGAGAATGGGAGCTGGCGCTGCAGGAAGGAAAGACGCGGTTTATCAGTATTTACCGGAATTTTCTAATGTGGCTTCAGTAACTTAACATGTACCTTTTTCAAATGAAATCTTACTTGCCATGATGTGGGTGGAACTGGAAGGTACTATGCTAACTAAGCAAAGTCAGTTAGCCGGAGAAAGAGGATTCTATGATTTCTCTCATATGTGGAATTTAAGAAACGAAACAGAGGCGCCTAGGGGGAGGGAGGGAGAATAAGACGACATCAGAGAGGGAGGCAAACCATGAGAGACTCTTAACTGGAGGAAACAAACTGAGGGTTGCTGGAGGGGAGATGGTTGGGGGGATGGGGTCACTGCGTGATGGGCTTTGAGGAGGGCACGTGAGGTCATGAGCGTCTATCCAACTGACGAACCACTGAGCTCTATCTCTGAAACTAATGATACACTATATGTTAACTGAATTTAAATAAAATTTTAAAAACGAAAAAAAAACCATATATTTTCTTCCACAGCTCCATGACCACGCTGCCTACTTGGTAGACAGCCTGTGGGACTGTGCAGGGGCTCAGCTGAAGGACTGGGAGAGTCTGACAAGCCTGCTGCTGGAGAAGGACCAGAGTGCGTGCCGTGTGACCGCTGGAGGAGGGGGCCTGTCACCTCCTAGTAGGAAACTGGGAGTCTTCTAAAGGCAGAGGCGTCGTGGGCAGTGGGGGAGTTGGAGTGACTTGGAGATGGCGGGCGGCTAATTTGTGGTTCTTTCATCCTCCTGCCAACCCAGACTTGGGCGACGTGCAGGAGAGCACGCTGATAGAAATCCTTGTGTCCAGCGTTCGGCAAGCTTCCGAGGGTCACCCGCCCGTGGGGCGGCTCACTGGGAGGAAGGTATGGCAGGAAGGGTGGGTGGGTTGGTGAGCAAGATTAAAACCAGATAAGCGTTGTCCATCTTTATCCTCCAGTGCTGGGTTTGCGTGCCCCTTCTCTGCCCCTCAGAGGTTTCCATTTCTAGGAAAAAAAAAGAGATCTGAAGGAGCTGCCAAATGAATTCCCCCTTCCTGAGCAGATGAGATCATAAGGAAGAGGATTACACGTCCACACTCTCTGGACTCGCTATTTTTCTACATCTTTCCCTCTACCCCTCAAATGTCTAATTCCAGGGCTTAACCCCCAAAGAACGGAAGACCCAAGCCGACGACAAGGTGAAGCTCACCGAGCACCTCATCCCCCTGCTCCCGCAGCTCCTGGCCAAGGTAGAGCCGCCCCACTGTGAACGGCCTGGGAGCGGGGCTCACACGGGAGCTCGGAGACAGCGCTCCCTCTCCCTCTCCATCCCTGCAGTTCTCGGCTGACGCGGAGAAGGTTGCCCCCCTGCTCCAGCTTCTCAACCACTTTGACCTCAACATCTACTGTACCAGGCGCTTGGAGAAGGTGAGGAGAGAAGAAACTGCCGTTCACAGACCGTGCTGCTTCCTTGCTAGGGCCAGAGGTTCTACCGCCAAGATCTGGTTCTTCTCCAGAACCTGGGTTCCAGAAAAGTCCATAAGCCTTCCCTTTCATAGGCATCTTATCCTTGAAGTTTAATGCTTTCAATCGGATTTGTTT
The DNA here is from genome assembly GCF_009829155.1 of Mustela erminea. Classification (NCBI taxonomy): domain Eukaryota; kingdom Metazoa; phylum Chordata; class Mammalia; order Carnivora; family Mustelidae; genus Mustela; species Mustela erminea. The sequence continues at coordinate 31,731,901 of NC_045633.1, forward strand.
TTTAATCGCCCCCAGCGCTCCCCCACCCCGGAAGACTGCCCCCCCCCACCGGCTCCCCCACCGCGCTACCTTCTCTGACCTCTCTCTCCGTCAGCATCTGGAGCTGTTCTTACAGCAACTCCAGGAAGTGGTGGTGAAGCACGCGGAGCCTGCGGTGCTCGAGGCAGGGGCTCATGCCCTCTATCTGCTCTGTAACCCCGAGTTCACCTTCTTCGGCCGGGTGGACTTTGCCCGCAGCCAGCTGGTGGACCTGCTGACTGACCGCTTCCAGCAGGAACTTGAAGAGCTCCTGCAGGTAGGGCCTGGGGCTGAGAGACGGGACCCCCCAAATTTGGGTCAGAGAAAGCCACGAGATGGGGAACGTGGGTGTGTGAATTCTTGGCAAAATCCCATCGTGGATCTTCTTACATCCTCAGTCACCCTTCCTAGACGAGGACGAGGTGTACAGCCTGGCAGCCACTCTGAAGCGCCTCTCTGCCTTCTACAAGTGAGCCGCTCGCCGGTCCCTTCTCCTGTCCCTGCTGCTGCCGTGGCGCTGATGCCAGCAGTGCTGTTCCTGTGTAACGTTGCCCCCTCTTCCCCAAAGCGCCCATGACCTGAGTCGCTGGGAGCTCTATGAGCCGTGCTACCGGCTCCTCCGGAAGGCCGTGGACACAGGAGAGGTTCCTCACCAGGCAAGTAGACGAGTCCCAGATGAGCCCAGGGCGAGTCCTTGAGGGCTCTGTGTTCCGGGCGGGCCCAGGCAGCTCCAGTCCCGGGGCTGCGGAGTAGACGCGAGAGGAGAGTCGGGCGCGTGTCGTTCCTTCTGTTCCGCCCTAGAGGGGCACCTGTACTGTGCAGGACCTGGAAGCAGCCGCCTCTCTGGTTTCCTGGGAGTAAAGGATAAAGTCGAGGGATTCTAGGAGATGACAGATAACTAAGGGAGCAGTGGCGTGCTTGTCCAAGATAGAATTCTCTGACGGTTGTCCAGAATCCGTGCCTTTACTCCCCAGAGAAGGAACCCGGTGTCCCCTAATCTCATTTTCTCTCTTCGCTGCTTTTGTTTCTCTTCACTTTTTCGTGTGTTTTGCCTATCTCTCCCTCCCTCCCTATCTGCTGCTCACTCTCCTGATCGTCCACTTGGTAATGTTTGGTTGTTACAGGTGATCCTGCCAGCCTTGACTCTTGTCTATTTTTCCATTCTCTGGACACTAACCCACCTTTCTGAATCAGATGCCTCCCAGGTAAGTGTGAGTCTGAGTAGGGGGGATGGGAAGCAAGCAGCCTGTGTCTCTGTTCCTCCTGCATAAGCACTGTCTCCACAGAAGCAGCTGCTGAGTTTGAAGGGGAGGGTGGTGGCCTTCTGTGAACTCTGCCAGAGCTGCCTCTCAGATGTGGATTCTGACATCCAGGAGCAGGTACTCGAGGGGGACCAAGGAGGCATGACTCTCCCTGTGGTTTGAGGAAGCCTTGTTCCAAGGGGAAATGAGCTGTGTAAGTTCTGTCTTGATTAATATCCTATCTTTTCTAAGCATTCTTTTTTCCCCAACAGGCTTTTGTCCTACTAAGTGATCTACTTCTCGTCTTCAGCCCTCAGATGATCTTAGGGGGTCGCGATTTCCTTAGACCCCTTGTCTTTTTTCCTGAAGCCACTCTCCAGTCGGAGCTAGCCAGCTTTCTCATGGACCACGTCTTCATCCAGCCCGGAGAACTGGGCAGCGGTACAAGGACTCTATACCTGGGGCTCAGGAAGGGGTGTGGGGCTTGGGCCTGCCTCAGGCATTTAAGGGCAAGAGTCCTAAATCTGTGGTTCTGATATCTCCACTCTGCGTTCGCTGTGAGCCAGGCCATTCCCAGGAGGATCATGTGCACATAGAGCAGCTGCACCAGCGGCGCCGCCTCCTGGCCGGGTTCTGCAAGCTCTTGCTCTATGGGGTCCTGGAGATGGATGCGGCCTCGGATGTCTTCAAACACTACAACAAGGTGTGGCGGACCGACTTCAGGCTGAGCACGGGGACTTCAGACCCTGGAGCACTCTGGGAAGGAGGATGGGGAAGGTGATGCTGCCAGGCTCGAAGCCAGGCGTGAAGGAGAGTGGGAGGAGGAAGAAGGCAACAAGAGCTTGGAATAAAGGGATGTAGAAGAATCAGTAGTGAGTGAGCGTGGGAAGAAAGCTGTTTGGATTAAATTTATTGGAAGAAAATCTTATTCTTCATATCCGGAACCTTTTTTCCTCCTGTGAATGCAGTCTCCATAAACTGGGGTATAATACAAGAAGGAAAAAAAAAAAAAAAAACAAACAGGAGCACCTGGGTGGCTCAGTGGACTAAGCCTCTGCCTTCAGCTCAGGTCATGATCCCAAGGTCCTGGGATCGAGCCCCGCATCAGGCTCTCTGCTCGGCGGGGAGCCTGCTTCCCCCCTCTCTCTGCCTGCCTTTCTGCCTACTTGTGCTCTCTGTCAAATAAATTTAAAAAAAAAAAAAAAAAAAAACCTTTAAAAAACAATTGGAAAAAAAAAAACATTGGAAGAAGGATCGACCCTTACAAGATATCTAGCTGGTGTACCTCAGTTTCCTTGACTCACCATTGTAAGGATTTCTGCTTATTTTTTATGTATATTTTGAGTACCTACTCTGGCCAGATACCATTCTAGGCACTAAGGACACAGCACTGAGCAACGCAGAGTAGAGGAGCTTCTGTTCTAGTGGGGGAAAGGCAGACAGTGAAGGCTTCAGTGCCGCAAAGAGAGCAGACACTGGCAAGCTTATTACGCTTCTTCCCCAAGATACAGTCTCAGGGCAGAGTTTCTTCCTTTATTGTTTGTCTACACTCTGATGTCTTTGGGCCCGGGCCTGCTGGCTGGAGAGCAGGTCCAGTCCAAGTTGTCTTATACTTCAAACTCATGTTTCCTGACGTAAAGTGCTTCAGGAAGGACACATGATGAGAAGAAATAGAACGGGAAGTCTTGTCTTATGGTCAAACATGCTCTTCTCCATTTCCTGTCCCTCAGTTCTACAATGACTATGGTGACATTATCAAGGAAACATTAACCAGAGCAAGGCAGATTGACCGCAGTCATTGTTCCCGAATCCTGCTGCTGAGCCTCAAGCAGGTACGCCCTTCTGCTTGGTGCTTGGAGCACCTCAGACCGATGATACTTGCCCTCCCCGTGGCCCGCCAACTGTCCGCTCGCCCTCAGCCATGTAGGATGTCAGATCCTTACGAACAGGAACTTCTGATTTACTTTGACTCTACTTGATAGTCTCCTTCCTAACTAGTAGGTCTGTGGAAAGTTCTCGCTGATGGGCAGTTTCTACCCAAACTCCACAGAAATTCAGCTATTGGGACATAGGAGCACCAACAGTAAAATGATAGAAATTCCTAATTTTCTTTTAGTCTGTGGTCTCTTAGTCCCTTCAGTTACTCCAGACGTTTGTACTGCTATAGAGCAAGGGTGAAGGCGCTCTCTACCGCAGAGGGTTGTGGGAGGAAAGAGTAAAAGTAGCAAATGACATCCCAAGCCCTTTAGAACTTCTGGGCCGAGAAGGGAATGCTGTACTTTTCTGTTTCCACTTTGTTGCTTCTTTTCCCAAATGTACCGTGTTTTCCTGGACACAGTTGTACACGGAACTGCTGCAGGAGCAGGGGCCCCAGGGCCTGAATGAGCTTCCGGCCTTCAGTGAGATGCGTGACCTCGCCCGAAGGTTTGCCTTGAGCTTTGGACCCCAGCAGCTACAGAACCGTGACCTGGTGGTCGCGCTACACAAGTAAGGAAGGTTGGAGGTCAGGGTCCTTGGATCTTTCTAGGAGGGCTGAGCCAGCGGCTGTGTGCAGGGAGAGCTTCAAGCCCGGTCTGGGAGGGAGGAATAAGGGTGTCGAAGGGGAGCCGTCTGGCCAGTGGGGGTCCTCTGGGAAACAAACCGGGGCTGGGGAAGGGGCCCTCGGACAGGATGGTTCAGCCCTGGGAGAGAAGGGAAGAGGGACCATCTTCCTAAACTGGTTCTGCTCAACCAAGGGAAGGCATCAGATTCTCCTTGTCTGAGCCTCCTCCGGCTGGCTCCTCCGGTCAGCCCCCAAACCTGGCATTCCTGGAGCTCCTCTCCGAGTTTTCCCCCCGACTCTTCCATCAGGACAAGCAGCTGCTGTAAGTTGGCGGGTGGGTGGGCGGTGATGCGGATCAGGGAAGTAGGGATCGTTGAGGGCCCGCGAGCTACTCAGCCTGTTCACCCCACCCCTTCCTTAGACTGTCCTACCTGGGAAAGAGTCTGCAGCGTGTGTCCCAGTCCCTTGACTGTCCGTGGGGGCCCGTCACCACCTACTGCCACTCCCTCAGCCCTGTGGAGAGCACGGCAGAGGCCAGCCCTCAGGGCTACCCCCGCTCCAAGAAGAGGCGCACCGAAGGTAAAGTGCCGCGAGCGTGGGTGTCGGTGTCCCGCGCCACGTCCCTCCTCCACCGCGGGTTCCTAGAGAAGCAGCCTGTGGCCTCCTGCCTCCTTCAGACTTCTGTCTCGGGTCAAACAAGTCTTTCACTGAGCATCTGCTGTCGTTAAGGGGAACTCATTTTCTTCACAGTTTATCTGCCAACTAAAAATAGAAAAATCAGATTGAAGCTGATGATAAAACCAGAGATTGAATGAAGAAATCTATACATTTGGGGGCCCTTACTTGCATCTGGTATTCTGTTTACCAGATTTAAAGATTTTTATACGACCTTCTTGGATTTTTTTTTTTTTTTTTAACTTTCAGATCACTACCTGTCTTATAATCTAAGGGGTAGGGGTTTCTTTTGTTAATTTTCTTTCTTTTTTTTTTCCTTAAGATTTTATTTACTTGAGAGAGAGCATGAGAAGGGAGAGGTCAGAGGGAGAAGCAGACTCCTTGCTGAGCAGGGAGCCCAATACGGGACTCGATCCCGGGACTCCAGGATCATGCCCTGAGCCAAAGGCAGTCATTTAACCAACTGAGCCACCCAGGCGCCCTAATTTACTTTTTAAATAGAGTCTCATTTTAAGTGATAACATCCTAGAAATCACAAGTTTGATGTGTTGTTACGTGTTTTCAAGTGAACACTTTAAAAACTCACCTTCCCTATCGCTCAGCCGTAGGCAGAATCACTCATTACTTCCTGTCTCTGGATTTGCCTATTCCAGACGTTCATGTAGTGAAATCGTACACTGTGTGACCTCGTGCGGCTGCTTTCATTCACTCAGCGCGACGTTTTCAAGGTTCATCCATGTTTTAGCATTTATCAGTATCTCATACCTTTTTCATTTTCTCTAAAATTAGGAAGAGAACATGAGCTGGGCGACGGGTGCGGGGGCAGAGGAAAGGGAAAGCAGGCTCCCCACTGAGCAGAGAGCCCGACACAGGCTCCATCACAGGACCCTGAGATCATGACCTGAGCCAAAGGCAGACGCTTAATTGACTGAGCCACTCGGGCACCCCAGTACCTCATACGTTCCCACGGCCAAATAATATTCTGTTGTATGGCTATGCCACAATTTATTTATCTATTTGCCATCTGATGGATATTTGGGTGGTTTTTTTTTCTTCTTTTGATTGGAGTATAGTTGACATACAAAGTCCCTTTAGTTTCAGGTGTACCACACAGTGATTCTGTAAGTCTGTGTGATAACTTTATACATCACGCCGTGCTCACCGTAAGCGTAGTGATCGTCACTCACCACATAATGCCGTCACAGTCCCACTGCCTGTGTTCCCTGTGCTGTACCTTTCATGCTGTGACTTCCTCACTTCCCAGCTGGAAAGCCTGTACCTCTCTCCCTTGTATCCATGTCGCATGTCCCACCACCGCTCTGCCAGCTCCCAGTTCTCTGTATTTATGGCTTTGTTTCTGCTTCTTTTGTTCGTTTGTTTTGTTTTTTAAATTCCCCATATAAGTAAAATTCTATCATTGTTTGTATTTGCCTGTCCGATATTTCACTTAGCATGATACTCTCTAGGTCCATCCGTGTTGTCACAGATCTCTTTAATAAAAGTGGAGTAAGGTTCTGTCGTGTGTGTGTACCGTATACCGTACGTGTATACCGTATAGTTTTACCCATTCACCTACCAGTGGGCACTTAGGTTGCTGCCGTAAGGTTGTTTCTACGTTTTGGCTGCTGTATGTAATGCTGCTCTGGACATTCATGTACAAATTTTTCTGTGTACATGTTTTTAATTCTCTTGAGATGTACCCAAGAATGAAATATTTGGGTCATATGGTCCTTCTATGTTTAGTGTTTTGAGAAACTACTAAACTGTTTTCCAAAGTACTTGCGTCATTTGAAGTCCCTGCAGCAATGTATGAGGGCCCTGGTTTCTCCGCATTCTTGACGACACTGGTTATTGTCTTTCTCCTTTTTCCCATCTCCTAGTGGTTATGATGTAGTATCTCATTGCCTGAATTTGCATTTCCCTCATAAGTAATGTTGAGCATCTTTTCATGTGCTTGTTGACCATCTGTATCTTCTTTTAAGAAATGTTTATTGAAATCTTTTTGCTCATTTTTACTTATTTTTTTATTGTGTTACATTAGTCACCATACCGCATAGCATTAGTTTTTTTTTTTTTTTTTAAGGTTTTATTTGACAGAGATCACAAGCAGACAGAAAGGCAGGCAGAGAGAGAGGAAGGGAAGCAGGTTCCCTGCAGAGCAGAAAGTCTGACGCAGGGCTCGATCCCAGGACCCTGGGATCATGACCTGAGCCGAAGGCAGAAGCTTTAACCCACTGAGCCACCCAGGCGCCCCATCATTAGTTTTTGATGTAGTGTTCCATGATTCATTGTTTGCGTATAACACCCAGTGCTCCGTGCAGTCCGTGCCCTCCTTAATACCCATCACCAGGCTCACCCATCTCCCCATCCCCCTCCCTTCTAAAACTCTCCATTTGTTTCCCAGGGTCCGCAGTCTCTCATGGTTTGTCTCCCCCTCCAATTTCTCCCACTTCATTTTTCCTTCTCCTAACATTCTCCATGTTACTCCTTATGTGCCACGAATAAGTGAAACCATATGATAATTGACTTCCTCTGTTTGACTTATTTCACTCAGCATAATCTCCTCCAGTCCCATCCAAGTTGATGCAAAAGCTGGGGATTCATCTTTTGTGATGGCTGAGTAATCCTCTGTTGTGTTTATGGACCACATTTTCTTTATCCATTTGTCTGCTGAAGGGCAACTCAGCTCTTTCCACATTTTGGCTATTTTGGCCATTGCTGCTATGAACATTGGGGTACAGATGGCCCTTATTTTCACTACATCTGTATCTGGGGTAAATACCTTGTAGTGCAATTGTTGGGTCATACGGTAGCTCTATTTTTAATTTTTTGAGGAACCTCGATACGGTTTTCCAAAGTGACTGCTCCAACTTGCATTTCCACCAACAGTGTCAGAGGGTTGCCCTTTCTCCACAACTTCTCCAATATTTGTTGCCTTGTCGATTTTTGCCATTCTAACTGGCATAAGGTGGTATCTCAATGTGGTTTTGGTTTGAATTTCCCTAATGGCCAATGATGATGTTCACTTTTTCATGTGTCTGTTAGCCATTTGTATGTCTTCTTTGGAAGAGTGTCTGCTCATGTCTTCTGCCCATTTCTTGACTCTTTTTTGGGTGTTGAGTTTGAGTTTTTTATAGATCTTGGTTATCAGCCCTTAGTAGTGTCACTTGCGAATATCTTCTCCCATTCTGTGGGTTTCTTTTTTGTTTTGTTGACTGTTTCCTTTGCTGTGCAGAAGCTTTTGATCTTGATGAAGTCCCAAAAGTTCATTTTCGCTTTTGTTTCCTTTGTCTTTGGAGACCTGTCTTGAAAGAAGTTGCTGTGGCTAATGTTGAGGAGATTACTGCCCATGTTCTCCTCTAGGATTCTGATGGATTCCTGTCTCACATTGAGGTCTTTCATACATTTCGAGTTCATCTTTGTGTATGGTATAAAAGAATGGTTTAGTTTCATTCTTCTGTATTTAGCTGTTCAATTTTCCCAGCACCGTGTATTGAACAGACTATCTTTTTTCCATTCAATATTTTTTCCCTGCTTTGTCAAAGGTTTCTATTCTGTCAAAGACTCTGTTCCACTGGTCTATATGTCTGTTTTTGTGCCAGTACCATGCTGTCTCGGTGATCACAGCTTTGTAGTAAAGCATGAAGTCAGGCAACGTGTTGTCCCCAGCTTTGCCTTTTTTTTTTTCCTTTCAACATTTTCTTGGAAATTCAGGGTCTTTTCTGGTTCCATACAAATTTAAAGATTGATTGTTCCATCATTTTGAAAAATGCCATTGGTATTTTGACTGGGATGGTGTTGAAAGTATACATTGCTCTGGGCAGCATAGTTGTTTTAACAATGTTTATTCTTCCAATCCATGAGCATGGAGTATTTTCCCATCTTTTTGTGTCTTCAGTTTCTTTCATGAGTGTTTTGTAGTTCCTGTGTGACGGAACCTGGGAGGGATCGCCCCAAGCAGCACTCGGAGATCTTGGAGGATAGGTTTATTTAACGCTGGCAGGCTCAGAGGACAGTGATCCTCCAGAGGTCTGAGCCCTGAGCACAAACAAAGGGGGTAGTTTATAAACTTGTACTTCTGTATCTGTGGCACTTTTGCTCTCGCAGCAGGTGAGGCAGGAGAGAAAACCCAGAATGGCCCTGGGGCCGGGACTGAGATTCCCCTGCGGGATTGGTCAAGCGCGTTAGAACGCGCTTATCATTCCCTGCTTTGATGCCCCTTTAAACCCCTAGATTAGAGGGAATCATCTTTGTTTTCCAAGGGGCCGTGGTGAGTAAGGGGTAAGTGGAGTCTGATATTGGCAGTGATAAGCCTAATAAAGGCATTAAATATGCAAGGACAGAAGGCTCCTGTGAGGGGGAGCACAAGATGGGGGCGAAACAAGGGACCCACTGTGAGAGGGAATCCCAGCAAGTCCGCTGGAGTGCTTCCCACCGGTGAGTTACTCCATCCTGGGACTGGGTCAGGTTTTCTTGGGCCACCCCCAATCTAGCATAGGAACGACACTCCTCCTGTAAGGAGAGGCAGAGTCCCCCTTGCACAGCCATGAGCAAGCTGAGCCCACGCCTGTTTTGGAGGACCACTGAGGCCAGCGAATCGAGTTGGCGCTACAGGGCCAGGGCTGACTGAGTAAGGGCAGAAAAACCCCGCTGTGAGTTGTTGAGCTAGCCCCGGGTACCGAACACCGAACCTGTGACATCCCGACACCGGTGGCACCGAGGACAGCTCCTGACGCGGCCAGCAGGCTCACGAGCAGGGGAATGGTGGCCGGGGAGCATCAGGGGCCCCTAGGAGGTCTCCAGATAGTGGAGCGTCGCTCCCCAGAAGGACTGAAAGATTAGGTAAGAGACGGGCGTGTGTCTGACTGACTGCGGGGTGACGCGGGTGTATACACCTTGATCACAAGCCAGGAATTGTGTCGTTAGGCGCACAGACCCGACTAGGGCCTGTGACAGGAGAGGAAGAGTTTCCACACAGCGGTACCAGGGCCAGAAAGGGATAGTATGAGGTTCCTGGTGCCAATGTGGGAGGTGACACAGTGAATTGGTTGAAGATGACACCAGGTACTGGATGGGACTGGGCTTCGTACAGATCCGGCGGTCAGACGCTGGGGTGGATCTGAGTGGCTAACCACTTGGTAGGAGGCGTTAATCGTACCTACCAGCGGTGCTGCCGATGTTTGCTGTGTGTAGATGGGGGACCCGGGGATGTGCCAGGGCGAGTTGTTTTTTGTCTCCCTCTGGGGTTTGACTTCAAGGCTCGGGGTGAACGTGGACTTAATTATCAAGAAGATGGTGGCCCATTAAGTGGAGGTCAGCCTTTGGTGTGTGTCCATCCCAGGTGGAAGAAGTCAGTGGGGCACTGGCGCAGGATTGGGGGGGATAAGCCGGAAAGTCCGTTCGCCGGGAACAGTGATACGAGCGTCTGCCCCCCTCCTCCCGCCAGGCTGGGCAAGCTAAGGGCAGGGAGGAGGGACAGCACAGCAGGTAGCAGAGGAGGAGGGCTGACTGGGGTCAGGAAAACCATAGTGACATGCGGTTAGGAGTAGACATCAGAGGGCTGATAAAAGTGGGGTCCATGACCTTAGAGGGAGCCACTGTGGCTAGCCCAACAGCAGATAAGGCCTGTGGGCAAATAAGTGCAGTAATAAACACTACAATCACCCAGTAAACAACAATAGCAGGTCTCTGGGAAGAAGTCCAGTCAGAACGGGAAACATTGCAGAGTCCGACTCCGAGGATGAGGGGTGTCACGCCGATGAGAGCGAGGAAGCGGGGCGAGCAGGTATCCATCAGCTGGTGGGGTCTTGCCGAAGACGAAGCTGGGGCAAGTCTGTGGGGGCTGGCAGGACTTGCCGCTGGCGTGGCTCCTCGTCCAGGCCACGGGCCCTTTTTACTCTGGAGTGGTGGACCCGTGAGTGACATCTGAGATCGTAAGGGCAGGAGGGGTGGTTAGAACAACAGAGTGAGGCCCTATCCACTGTGGTTTGAGGGGGTCCCTTTTCCAGTCTTTGACCCAGACTGAGTCTCCTGCCTGAAAGGAGTGTACCCAGGACCCTAAAGAGATTGGGCCCTTTCAATGGTGTATCTCTGTAATTTATTTAGGGTGGCCCCCAGGGCCTGAAGTTGTCTGTTTTTTATCCCCAACCTGATATAAGTTTCCTGGGGGAAGCCGTCCATACACTAACCTGAAAGGGGAGAAACCTAGCATCCCGGGTGTGCAGCGGGCACACAGGAGGGCCAGGGGCAGCAGATCTGGCCGTGGGAGGTTACTCTCCTGACAGAGAACTTCGCTGCGGTTCCCTTGAGGTTGCGATTCTTTTACTTTCCCTGAACTTTGGGGCCGGTAAGAAGAGCAGAGTCTCCAGGTGACGCTGAGAGACTTGGTTAAGACCTGTACAGTGTCTGCTGCAAACGCGGGTTCGTCGTCACTGTGGATGGTGCAGGCCGAACTGGGGCACGATCTCCTGCCACCGAACTCTGGCTGTTTCTCGGCTTCCTTCCGTCCTGCTTGGGACGGCTTCGGCCCACCCAGGAGTATACGCACACGATCACTAGTTGATATTTGAACCCCCTGCTCAGCTACTCCTCACGGCTGTGAGGTCTATTTCTGGGTCTTCCAAAGGGGTTACGCCCGTCCTCTGGACGCCTGGCGGGCGCCGCGGTGCAGGCCGAGCATTATTTTTAGCTCATGTCGTGCATTGCTTGCTGGTGGCTCGGCGCAGGGCCGGCGGTTGGCTGAGGCCGTCGTGCTGCTGGAGGACGGCCTCTATGCAGGTTCTTTGTTAGATGGGTGAGTTGGTGGTACTCCTTGACCAGATGCCCTCGTGTTGTGTTGGAATGAAGACGCGCCCATCTGGCATCACCCATCATCCCTTTTTAGTCAGGGTGGCCTCCGAGTTTACACTGACGAGCCTGGCCAAAGGGCTGTTGTGTTGCCCACGCCCCAGTGGCCCCAAGGATGGTCGGCGGTTCTTTTGTTGAAAGGGACCACTGGCAAGGTGACAGCAGAGCGCTCGGCCCCAGTATCAACCCTAAAAGTCACTGGTTGACCCCCTACTTCTGTTCTGACCACGGGCTCATGGGGGCCAAGGAGGAGAGGGCTCGGTCCTCCTCAGTCTGAGTGTTTCTGCCAGGTCTATGAGGTCGTCCTCTTGGGGTTTTTTGGTAGTGGCTGGGCTTTTGAGCCTTCCCCCGGCTGGGACATTAATTTTTTCAATGTCCCTTTTCCCTGCAGTAGGTACATTGATCCTTTGCTAAGGGGGTTCTGGGTCCCCTCCCTGTCGGTGGTCAGGGTCTCCCCATTTTTGTGTCCTTTTTCCTCAGGGCAGTGGTGAGACCGACTTTTTTTTTTTTTTTTTTTTAAAGATTTTATTTATTTATTTGACAGAGAGAGACACGGCGAGAGAGGGAACACAAGCACGGGGAGTGGGAGAGGGAGAAGCAGGCTTCCCACAGAGCAGGGAGCCCGATGCGCGGCTCCATCCCAGGACCTGGGATCATGACCTGAGCTGAAGGCAGAGGCTTAACGCTTAACCACTGAGCCACCCAAGGCGCCCCACCGACTTATTTTTGGCTTCCCTTTTCGCTGTGACGTCCCTATTCATGTAGACGTTACTGGCAACCTCTATCAGCAGGGTGATGTTCATCCCGGTGAAACCCTCTAGTTTTTGAAGTTTTTGTTTTGGTCTGGGGTGGCCTGAGCCACGAAGGAGGTGTTTAGTATCTGTTGGCTTTCCTGTGCTTCAGGGTCAAACGGAGGGTCTGTTTCTTAGCTCCTGCTCGGATTCTCCGGAGGAAGGCTTCCTGGCATCGGTGGATGCGGACCTGTCCCTGTCCCTCGTCTGTGGTGAAGTCCCGTGGGGGGCGCTTCTTGGGTGCAGCTGTGTTAGCCCAAGCCGTAGGGTCCGGGACTCCCGCCGGTGCGTGCTCTTCTGGGTACCGCTCTGCTCCTCTGGTTGTCGTCGTCCTCCTCTGTGTGGAACAGGGTGCGGAGTCCCCGTTGGCAGCCTTCCCGGGTTGGCTGATGAGTCACGAAGAGGGATTCCATGAGGTTTCTCAGAGTGGGATGGGGTGTTATGTTTCTAGCTAAGGAGGTGGGCGGTGGAGAAAGCCTCGTAAGACCTCCAGGAAGTACTGACCCGTCTTCATGGTGCCTCTCAGGTTCTCGAATCTCTCATACTGGCATTTGGAGGGCTCCTGTGCCTGGCCTGGGGCGCAGCCTGGCTGCTGATCCTGGAGAAAGTGGATCCTTCGGGCCTGGGGCACCAGGGAGACATGGTGGTGGAGTGTCTGGAACCGTGGGGGGACCAGGCGTAGACAGCCTTGGGGGAGCAGGATCGGGTCATCCTCAGGATCTCCGGCTAGGATCTGTGGAGGCCAGGCCTTCTGTCGGGCTTCTCTGGGCCACTTGGATGAAGCAATTAAGACCCTGGCCTGTCCCTGCCTATTGTAGGTGAATTGCACCCAAGTGGGGGAGGGTCTGGGCAATTCCTAGGCAGGACTCAGTGTACAGAAACTGGTCAGGGTGTCCTGGTTCTCCTGTTAACAATTCGCCACACCTACCAAACCGCTGGGACATCCAGTGTCCCTTCCAGAGGCCATCCGACATCAAACGTGGGCCTTTCTAACTCACATCGTGTTCTTAACTGGACAGGATGTGTCTTAACTCCACAGCCTCCTGAAAACCCCTTCTCGAAATTTTTGATCATGGTCTCGAGGACCATAGGTTTACTCTGCCCCAATCTTGTAGTGATGTTCCCGTGTGCGGCAGCACAGAGACAAAGGCTGGGTGCCCTTCCAGAGGAGAGACCAACCAGAGGCCCACCTGTCCGCTCTCCTGGAGGAGAGTCGGGGGCCTCTTAGCCATAGCGAGTCCGTATAAACCCCGGACTGGCACCCCGAAGGGCCCGCCTTAGACTCTATGAGGTCACCACAGAAACCGGTTGGGACCCACTCAGACTCTGTAACCCCAAGACCGTGGAGCCACATACACAAACAGGCTGTTCGTTCATTCCTGCACTCACACCGAAGTTACTACAGTTCCTCCCCGGTGGAGGTTCATGTCCTGTGGGTCTCCCTGCTGGGAGGCCCTGACCTGGGGAATTCCTTTCAGAAATCCCTTTCTGTCCCCCCTTTCAGGAGGTTCCTGACCTGAGGGACCCACCTTCCCCCCCGCCCAGGAGTCCCTACCTGTGAGACCTCTCAGAGGTCTCTGGGCAGTGATCAGCCTCCCCTTCCACCCTACGGGAGGGCCTGTCTGGTCCTGGGGCCCCAGGCCTTACTGTCATCCGACACTGGGACCCAGTCCTCACCTGCCAAGTCTCCCTGAGTGTGACCGGTGAGTGTGGCAGGCCTGGTCCGAGGCAACCAGGTGGGAGACTGCCGAAAAGTAGGCAGGGTGCGCCTTCTCTGTTACAAACCCTGTTCTGTCACCGCCCCGCTGTTGTCCCCAAACCAGTGGCCACGATGGGCCAGCATGTTTGGGTTTCCTGGTCGGGGAACCTGGGCTGGGTTGCCTGACGGAAGAACCAAGCGGCACTCAGAGATCTTGGAGGACAGGAGGTTTATTTAACGCCATGCGCTCAGTGATCTCCAAAGATCTGAGCTCAAACAAAGGTCTTGAGCACAAAGGGGGTAGTTTATACACTTTTATTTTTGTATATGTGGCACTTTTTTGTGCCTGCTGCCCGCTCTGCAGGAGGGAAAACCCAGAATGGGACCGGGACCAGGACTGGGATTCCCCGACTGGATTGCTCAGCGACCTTAGAACACAGATTCCCCTTATCGCCTAGAGTACAGGTCCTTTACCTCTTTGGTTAGGTTTATTCCAAGGCATCTTACGGGTTTTGGTGCTATTGTAAATGGAATTGACTAATTTCTCTTACTGCAGTTTCATTGTTAGCATATAAGAAAGCAGCTGATTTCTGTGCATTGATTTTGTATCCTGTCATATTGCTGTATGAGTTCTGATCATTTAGGGGTGGAGACTTTGGGGTTTTCCACATAGAGTATCATGTTATCTGTGAAGAGACTGTTTGACGATGACTTTGCCAATCTGAATACCTTTTATTCCTTTTTGCTTTCTGATTGCTATTACCAGGGCTTATAGTACTACGTTGAACAACAGTGGTGAGCGTGGGCATCCTCGTCGTGTTCCTGATCTCAGTGGGAAGGCGGTCAGCTTTTCCCCACTGAGAATGATACTCGCTATGGGTTTTTCTTTTGCTCATTTTTAAATTGGGTTGTCTTTTTGTTGAGTTGTCAGAGTTCTTTATATACTCCAGATACAAGTCCCATATCAGATATATGAGAGGCAAAAATTTTCTCCCACTTTGTGTGGTGTTTTTTCATTTCCTTGAAAGAAAAAGAAAAGTTTCCTAATTTTGAAGCAATCCCAATTATTTCGTTTCTCTCTTGTTGTTTGTTCTTTGGTGTTATAGCTTGAACGGTCATTGCCTAATCTAAGATCCTGAAGATTTTACACCTGTGTTTTCTTCTAAAAGTTTTCTAGTCTTAGCTCTTAGACTTTGGTCTGTCATCCATTCTGAGTAAATTTTTGTATATGATGTGAACTAGAGTGAGGTAGAGCGTTAATATTTTTATGTCTTTTGTGTACCACTTGAGAGTATTTTTTTTTTAAGATTTTATTTATTTATTTGACAGAAATCACAAGTAGGCAGAGAGGCAGGCGGGGGATGGTGGGGAGAAGCAGGCTCCCTGCCGAGCAGGGAGCCCGATGTGGGGCTCGATCCCAGGACCCTGAGATCATGACCCAAGCTAAAGGCCGAGGCTTAACCCACTGAACCACCCAGGCTCCACGAAAGTATTTTTATATCACCTGGAAACTCCTTTGATCGGTGAACTAATAATTAAGGACCTAGTCTGTGCATGATACTGTGTTAGGTGTTTCACACGCTGGGAAGGATCCTCAAGCAGCCGTTTAATAGAGAAAATACATTTATAGAAAATATAAATTGTGAATAGTCACCTGTGAACGATAACTTCTGGAGGGTTTTGAGAATCGACCGATGCGCGTTATAGAATTCAGGGAAGGAAGGGATCCCGTTGAGTTTAGTTGATCTGAAGCTGATGAAGGCTTCACCAAGAAGATGAAATTGAAGCTGGAGCTTGAGAAACGGGTGAGACTTACGTGAGCTGCACGGAGGAAGGAGCAGCCGAGCAGCTCATGGACAGCCCGAGCAGGACACGGGAAGGCCTGTGCCAGCCGAGCACGCAGATGTGTGGATCGGGTTGCTCGAAACAGCGCGTCTGTAGAGGTCGGAGAAAACTGAAAGGACGGGTTCCGTTGTTCACTCAGCAGATCCAGATTAAGCGCCGTGTGCTGGGCGTAGGGCAGTGCACAAAAAGACAAATCTCTCCTTGACAGAAGTGGCGGGTTGTGCTGTGTGCTGTGGTCGGAGGCAGGAAGGGGGTGAGCAGACAGCGGGGAGGCAGGAGTGCCCTCCTGAGACTGGGCATGTGCCTGGCATGTTCTGAGCACAGCCAAGCAGGCCAGATGGCGAACAGAGAGGACGTGCGACATCAGACCAGAGAGACTGGAGGAGCCCAGAGCACAGGAGGCCGAGTCAAGATGCTGGCTTTTACCAGAGGAGTGACAGGACCTGCCTTCTGTTGTTAAAGGATCCTTCTGGCTGCTGTGTTGAGAAGTTGGCCGTAGGGGGCAAGGGCAGAAGCCACCAGCAAGGAAGCCGTGGAGGGGGTAGACTGGGGGGCGTGGTGGAGGTGGGCAGAAGTGGCCGGATCCCGAATACACTTCGGGGAATCACCGATGGGATGTCCTGACAGACGGGATGTGGCCTCTGAGACAGGAGTGGAGGGTGAACTTGGCCTTGGCCGGTAGAGAGGATTTTGACCCAACAACTGGTACTGAGGGCACGGCTGCCGGCGGAGATGGGGAATGCGGGGCCTGAGCAGACCAGGGCCTGAGCACGAGCGTGTCGTTGCCGGTGAAGGTGCTGGACAGACAGCTGGGCACGGGGGTCTGGCGCTCAGGGGAGAGGCAGACACCTGAGATAAATCTGGAAGCTCGTGTTTAAAAATGTGAACCTGCCCACGTGGTTAAGGAAGCCGGTGCAGATGGAGGGCGGGGGAGGCCGAAGGGCTGAGCTGTGGGCATCGCACCACGACGAGGCTGGGCAGAGGGGGAAGGTCTGCCTGGTCCTCCCTGGGGAGGCAGAGTCATGCGTGTGGCTTATTTTTATGTTCACTTTGGCTTTTTTTTTTTTTTTAAGGATTTATTTTCTGAGATAAACTTGGATTCTTCCTCCTCTTCTGCCTTCTCAGGTCTCTGCAGGAGAGACTAACACTGTGGGCCCCGGGGGCTCCTCTTCAGATCAGCGCGCCGCCACGGTGCCCATCTCGGTGTTCCTGGCTTTTAGAAAATCTAGTGTCCCATTTCTCTGTTCTCGCTAGCCCTCCTGCTTCCGTCCTCGTGGCTCTGATCCCCAAACTCTACAGCCATTTTAAGCCTTTTTTTTGTTGTTTTTGTTTTCCTTGAACAAGTCCTAGATACCATGTTGTAAGCCTTTTGAGAGCGCAGGGTTATACTCCGTTTCAGTCCAACATCACCAGGCCATAGAGGTTTTCCACTCTCTTCTTCCTTAACTTTCACGAACCAGACCTTGGGCAGGTCTTGAAAACGTAGGAAGCCATCTGTGGCCGTACCTGGTCGGCCGTGAATACACGCACCTGTTTCTCTTTTTTAAGATTTTATTTATTTATTTGACAGAGATCACAAGAGGCAGGGGGGTGGGGGAAGCAGGCTCCCTGCTGAGCAGAGAGCCCGATGCGGGGCTCGATCCCAGGACCCTGAGATCATGACCTGAGCCGAAGGCAGAGGCTTTAACCACTGAGCCACCCAGGCGCCCCCCCTTTTCTTTTTATAAAAGACACACACCTGTTTCTCGGCAGGCCCCCCCAGGCGGCAGAGGGAGGATGTCCGTCCGTCCCAGGAAGAGAGCCTCCAGCTGACCAGCATCCCCCCGTCACCCACCCTCACCTCCACAGCCGTGAAGAGGGGGCAGCCTCGGAGGGCGTTGGGAGAGGCAGAGGAAGAGGGCAGCTCAGAACCGGAGCACAGCGCCCAGGGGTGAGGGCAGGGGGCAGCAGCGCCGGGCATCAGGGCTCGGTGTCTGGCTGCCTCGGCCCTGCCGTTTGTTCTCTCCGTCCTTCTGGGTCCGTCCCTGGGCCTTTCCCACTGTCTTAGCTTGAGATTTTCTTGCTCCCTCCGCGCTTTTCTCCCTTGTTACACCCCCCGCCGCCCCTTCTTCTGCCCATCCCCGACCCTACTTCATTCCCAACAGCCAGCCCCTCTTGGGCAACCAGAGGCCAAGGTTCTCGAGTCCACGGCGTTTCCGGACTCTGCTCCACCCTCCAGGTCCCGGCTTGGGCAGCCGGCTGACCCGGTGAGCGTCTCATCCCGTGCCGCCCCCCTTCGCATTTGGCGGGCCCCGCGAGGGGTTCTCCCCTACCCCACTGCTTCTGTGCCCACGCTTTTAGGACGTGTTTGCATCACAGACCCCTTCCTTCGCGGTAGTGTGTGCCCTGGCGTGCGGCACTGACCGGAGGGGAGCTGCTCCGGTGCAAGCAGCAGGGGGACCCCGGAGCCCTTTCCCCGCACCCCTACCCCTGCTGCCCGCCCCCCCGCCCCCGGGTGCCTCCCAGAGAATCTCCGGGCTCGGGCTTGTGCGTGAACAGCAGCGTGAACCCCCCCTTCTTCGCTGCGGTCCTCAGACTCAGCCTGATGGAAGAGGACGAGGACGAGCTGGAAGCTCACAGCGAGCTCAGCGAAGGATGGCAAGACGCGGACAAGGTGAGCCGGCCTGGCCTCCCTCTCCTTCTAGAACTGGAGGCCGCCGTGACCCAGGGGCCAGAACGGCTTTCCTCTGCTGCCCTGACGCTGCCCTTTCTCTGAAAGCTGCTCAGGATTTTTTTTTTTTTAAAGAATCACAGCGTAAAGGAGGGAGATTTGTAAGTTGCTTTGTACTCGGCTTGGACTTTCATTAAAGAAGGGAGGGAAGAACAATTAAAAATACCAAAAAGGACTTAAATAACGCTCGCCGCGCCCTTAATCTCCGTCTGAGAGATGATGGCAGGACCCTGGCCCCACCGGGCCTCCCCTCACTACCCCCCGCACCTGCTTCCCCAGCAGCGAGCGGCTCCCGCAGGCGCACAAGGAAGCTGTGAGGCGATGCGAGTCCTCGGCCGCGCCACCTTGTCAAGCTGGCGTCTCTCTCTCTTTTTTTTTTTAAGATTTTATCTTTTGGCAGAGAGAGGGCGAACACAAGCAGGGGGAGTGGGAGAGGGAGAAGCAGGCTTCCCGCTGAGCAGGGGCTCCATGCCAGGTCCCTGGGACCATGACCCGAGCCGAAGGCAGACACTTACCGACCGAGCCTCCCAGGCGCCCCACGTTAGCTTCTCTTACCTCCTCGGCCTCTGCATCTTTCAAAGGGAGCTTGTGACCTGGCGATTCACAGACCTGTACCCCTGGGGATAAAAGTATATTATATGTTTTTTAAAAAAAAAAAAAGAAAAACTACAAGAAAAATCAGGGAGAATATGTAGAAGAATGTTGAAAAAAATAAAAAGGAGCTTGTGAACTGGGGAGGGTCTGGGCCTGCTGCCCTTGCTCTCTCTTCTCTGTTCTTTCCGGAGGAAAAAAAGGCAGAAGAGAACAGTTCAGGGGAATGGAGGGTTTGTACTCGGAGGGGAAAAAACAATGATGTCTTCAGAGACTGGGGAGCAAAAAGCCTCTATTAAAATAGTCTTTCCTAAAGATCCCTCAGGGCAAATGCCAGCCTGCGGTTCCCGACTGAACGAATGTAAGGGACTCGGCTGGCAAAGCAGGAGAGGCGGCGCGGCGGGGTCTGAGCCTCCTGCCCACTGTCCCCTTCTACCCCCTCCCCCCGTGGGTGCAGGGACCCACCGCGGTTCTTGTTTGCGGTGGGACCGAAGGGCCCGTCTGACTTGCACCCCCTCCCCCCAGCACTCCTCCCCCAGCGAGCACGGGCTGGACCTCTTAGATTCCACAGAGCTGAACCTTGAGGTGAGTGTCCCCACGCAGGCTGCGAAGGCAGGGGACGAGGCGCCGCGTGTCTTTGGGAGGTGCTGGCGGGTAACCCGTGTGCCGGGGCAGTAGGTGGCAAGAGAGGTCACAGGCCGTGGCCTGCTCTCTCTGCTGCTCTAGGAAGCTCCGGAGTAGCCGTGGGGGGAGGCTAGGAGGAGAACTAGAACGGTCGCCGGGAGGAGCTTGTCGTCCCCTCTTTGCTCTTTGGGCTGTTTTTTCTCTGTTTTCATCTTTCCCGTTCCAGGATTTCTGACAGGATCCTGGGCCCCTCCCCACCTCCACTCCCCACCTCACCTTGGAAAAGGCCCACGGGAGAACACAGCAGAAGGAGCCGTTACTTCCAGGCCCCGCCCCGGTCCTTGGGAAGGAGAGGTGGGCTGCGCCTTCCTCACCTAACCCTTTCCTCTGATGACGCTGCCATCGAGAAGCCTTGGGCGTCCTGTCCCTCCTAACGCTCCCTGGCTCTGTCCCTGTGTTGAGGACGGGGCCTTTTTCTGCTGTGTCGGGGGAGGGGGGGCTTCACCTCAGTCCTGGAGAGGCTCTGCCTCCCTGTGCTGAGCGGAAAGAGCCCAGTAGTTTTCTGTATTTTTGGAACAGCTTTCCCGGCCGCCTTTGTGCCCCAGTGACTACCTCAATAAACCTGTTTCAAGCAGCTGGTTCCCGGGGTGTGGCTTGAGATTGTTCAACGGATCACACTGGGTTCTTTGCTGGTGTCTTAAGCGGCTCTGCCTCGCTGCCCCGTGGCCTGGTGTACAGACGGACGGATGCTGGCCCTGGACGTGCCCCCAGGTGCCTTCCTGGTGAGGACAGCGCACACCGAGGCGGGTGGACAGAACCCCGATCGGCTGAAGGCGGCCTGTCTCCTGTCACCGACACGGTGAACAGGCCGTACACCTTGGCAGCCTCCATCCAGGGAAATTCATGACTTCAGCCCCAAGACACCTATTATAACTTGAAATTGCATAGAATCTGTGTCTGAGTTAGAAGGAAACTTAGGAAAGGGCCTCGACATGTCCAACCCCCAAACCCAAGACTTCGACACTGCCTTTTCCTTTGACCTCGTCTGCCTCAGCTAGTTCCTCACCAAGTCCTGTCAAGTCAGTCCGCAAAACCTCACCCACCACCCTCTCCGCTCCTTGCCACCATCATCTCTTACTCTGGCCACCTCTGGAAACCGCCTCCTTGAAACTCTCTTGTTCTCCTGGAAGAGCACAGCACCCCCGCTTTCTCTTTGCCCCCCGGCCAGCACTCAGACACGCGCAGACACGCTCGTCACTTTCTGCTTGGACTGTTGAAGCCTTTCCGCCTCCGTTTACGCGTGATCTCCATTTTTTACCATCCCGGGCGTCTGCTTTAACTTCGGGTCCTCCCCCTGGTGTCCCAGGCTGGATACAGCCAGTCGCTGGTGGTCTGTGCAAAAGGAGCCCCGACTTCCTGTGATCTGGTCGCTCAGCCGAACCCGTTTCTTCTTCCTCTTCCCTTCCTCCCCAGCGTCGTCTCCCCCAGACAGACTCCGAAGCTGGGTTTAAGAGTCTGTTTGGAAGGGCAGCTGACCCCCCGGAGAGCTTTGATCCGTATTCAGGGGGAACAGGTCTAGGGAGAGGAGCCCTTCCTATGGGATCTGCGAACAGAGGGGAAAACGAAGGTGAGGATACGGAGGTCACTAAGGATCCAGGAGGGGAAAGTCCCAAGTTATTTAAATACCAGCCAAGCTGAGGTTACTTCCGAGATGGAGAAAGAAACTCAGCAGCTCGGTAAACGTGGTCTTTCTGCACCCAGATAGTGCAGGGGGGCGAACGGAGCCTCAGTCTTAAATTACGGGCAAGTTCCGCATCACGCTCCCAACCTGTTCGACACTCTTAACTGAGGGGCCGGGTCTAGGTCCTCTCCCCGGGAATATGAGCTCTGCGATCACTTGACTGATAGCACGTGTTGGAACGATGCTCTGCCAGGCCCTGAACCCAGAATTAAACCAGCAGCTTCCAACGTCCTGTTTCTTGACCCTCGGGGAGCCCAGTCCCATTGTGGGACAGTCCCAAGCAGCCACATGGAAAGACCATGGTTGGGGGCCCAGCCAGCGGCCCTCGCTGAAGTCCGCGTACGTCCAGTATCAGCTACCAGACTAGCCTGGCATGTGAAGCAGACCGTAACGCCCAGCTTCTGAGTCATCCAGCCTCAGCGTTTCTGTGCCTCTTCCAAATTCCTGACCCCCAGAGTCTGAGCACTAGAAAACGTTCACACTAGATGTGAGGCGGTTCATGATGGAGCACTTAGTAACTAAAACAGAACCTCGGAGTCCTAAGACTCCAAAAGTTTGGGCATGTCTGTCAGGTGAAAGAATTATATAAACATTTACCAGTAGTTTTAATTTTTTTAAAAAACTTTGACAAGACACAGAGCAGCAAGACCAGCAGTGGGAGAGGGAGAAGCAGGCTTTCCACTGAGCAGGGAGCCCGATGCGGGTTTCGATCCCAGGACCCTGAGATCATGACCTGAGCTGAAGGCAGAGGCTTAACCCACTGAGCCACCCAGGCACCCCATTTGTTATACACATTACACACGCAGTGGCTGGGGTACCAGGGTGGCTCAGTCGGTTAAGTGTCAACTCTAGATTTCAGCTCAGGTCATGAGCTCACGGTTGCGAGACAGAGCCTTGAGCTGGACACATACGGAGTGTGGAGCTTAAGACTCTCCCTCCCCCTCTGCCCTGCCCTCCACCCACCCGCCTGGACACACATGCGCTCTTGCTCTTTAGAAGAAGAAAAAAAAAGTAATGGGTGAGCTAATGAAATAAGTGTTTTGAAATATTAGTACAAAATATCTCTCTGTTCTAAAAAAAAAAAAAAAAGCAAAGTGAGAAACATTTTTAAATCATGCTCTAACATTTTTGGAGGTTCTTGTTGAAAGTTCAGTTTATT
The DNA here is from genome assembly GCF_009829155.1 of Mustela erminea. Lineage (NCBI taxonomy): Eukaryota > Metazoa > Chordata > Mammalia > Carnivora > Mustelidae > Mustela > Mustela erminea. Next base: position 31,754,383 of record NC_045633.1, read on the forward strand.
TTGGTCATTATTTTTTATGGTCTACATAACTGGGAGGGGTTCCTCTCAAAACCGTGTAAAAATCCAGATGAACCACTGAAATTTTTCCTTTGAAAGACTTAAAACCGGTCAGGAAATGATTTCCAAGTACAGCGGCTGTGTGTTTAGAGGGGACGTGCGTGGTTCGGGACCACGCACACCGCGGCGGCACCTCAGGGCACCGGCGCTGCGGTCCATCATCGGCTCTGGGTTTGCGTCTCTCACTCTGGCCGCGGATCTGGTCCGACGTGAGCATTCGGATCCCGGGGAGCGTACCGGAGTCACTGAGTGCTCCCGGAAGTTCACTGCGCTGTGTTCTTACCTTTAAAAGTGAGAAGCATGAATCGGTCTGTCCCGCACGACAGCAGGGGCTATTTGGGGCACCACCGGAGGCACCCCCCCGCCCCCCAATTCCACAGCTCGGCGGGATGAAGCACCGGTAAACCTCTTGCCGCCGAGCAGCAGCCCCGAGTGCCCAGGCGCAAGCCAAGGGGGATTTGGAGCTGAAGGCAGCTTGGGTGAGAGACGCGGAGGCTGCTGCGCAGGCTGACCTCACCTGGGTCGACAGGTGACACCAAGCAGTGCCTTTCAGGGGACTCTGTGCCTTGCCTGTTAGCTCACTGTTGAGTAATAGCCCCCCCTTTTTTTTAAAGATTGGAAAGAGCAAGCACATGTATGTAGCATGTACATAAACACACACATGTATAAACACACACACATACACATACCGGAGCTTGTGGGGGGGGTGAGCAGCAGACCCCCAGCTGAGCCGGGAGCCTGATGCCAGGACCCTGGCGGCATGACCTGCGCCGAAGGCAGACACTTAACCCACTGAGCCACGCAGGTGCCCCGAATAGTAGCTTTTAATTATTTTAAATATTGCTCAACTAAGACTTTTTTCTTATTAATGTTTGTTGAGACCAGGAGCTCTGCCAGAAGGGGAGTTGGTGGTATCCTCTCCTAAATCATAAAGCGAAGAGATTTTTTTCAGATTGCGGAGCAAAGTCTCGGGCTAACAGGTAAGTCATCCTGCGTTTTGAATTCCAGCCAGCACTGCCTGGGGATGTTGGAGGGTGAAAGGAGCATCTGTTGTTCTGGGGTGGCCCGAGAGGATAAGGGAGGCGGGACCGGGGAGGTTTATTTTCTCAGGAGACATTTTGAAGTCTTCCTTGACCTCTGTAGGTCCTTGCCTGGGGCAGGGCGGCACACAAGGTCTGGAAAGGACCCACAAGAGTCTTTCTCGAGCAGAGATTCCCTGTGAGCCGCCGGTGTGGAGCTGGCCTGGCCAGAGACGCAGGTCCCGAAGGGCGGGGGTCAGCCGGGAGCGGAGCCCAGAGGAGGGGCCGACCAGCCGGAGGGAGCCTGGGACACCAGAGAAGACCCCTGGGCTGCCGAGGAGCCCTGAATCCTGGGGAACCTGAAGGAGCGTGCATGGGCTTGACGGCGGTAGGGGAGCCCGCCAAGGGGCCGCGTGGGGGAGCGGCGGCGGGAGGAAGAGAGAATCTGTCCCGGAGAAGCAGCGCGTCGGGGATGGGGCGAGCCCGGCCGTGGGCCTGAGCACGGGTTCTCACGGACGCGGCAGAGGACCGCTCGGTTTTGATCAAAACCTTGTCAGTTAACATTTTTCAATGTGGGGGAGGCCGTTCGGCACAGTTGTAACAGCGTGGGTCCCGGGGCTAAAACTTTTGTCCAATCCCGGCTTCACCGGGTACCAGCCTTGCGCCCGGGGCGCGTCACTTCCTCAGGAGGTCACTGCTCTGCGGGACCTGCTCAGAGCAACCCTAGCACGTGGTGCACACCCCGGCGCTACGCTCATGGCTCCCTTGATAGGGGCGCACAGATGGCCTTTCCACAACATTTAAAATACTTGTGAGAAGATCAGTTAACGAGCCTCACTCTGCAAACTCAGGTGGGGAGGGTCTCCTAGGATGACGGTCACCAGGGACACCTGGCTGGCTGCGTCCGTGGAGCGCGTGACTCCGGATCTCGGGGCTGTGAGCAGGAGCGCCGCGTGGGGTGTGCAGGTTACTTAAAAATAAGATCGTAAAGAAAAAAAAAACCTGGTCTGCAGCATCCCCGGAGGGCTGGAGCCAGCCTGGGAGGCAGAGTGTGACCCGCGGAGGGGGTCTGCGGCTTCGCCAGGAGAGGCGGCTCGGTCCGAGCTTGCAGAACTAGGAAACTGTGGCACCAGTCCAAGCCCCGCGGGCCCCATTCCGGAGGCTGATGGGGCGGTTATTACCGCAGCGGGACGGGAGCGGTGTGTGGCTGCAGGAACCTCACCGAGAAAGCCTGAGCTGCCTGCGGCCATGATCAGACCCGTGTCCTCGGATGTGTGCCTTTGGGTCCAAAAGGGAACGGGCCCAGCATCGCGGGCCCGATGATAACGGGCTTCTGGTGGCAGCTGTAATGACCCGTGTCTCTGGAGCTCAAAATTCTGGAAACTGTTCAGGAATAGCCAAGAGAGTTTTGAGGAAGGACAAGGGTCATCACATCAAAACAAAAGCGTCCCACTCGGTCCCCTGCGGAAGTGAAACAGAACTTAGCAGATGCATCCACGGGTCAGGAAAGAGGATCCAGAAGTAGGTCATTTGTAAGCATTTATGGTCAAGGTGGCCCTTCAGAACCGCGGCCCCTGTACCCGAAAGGTCACCCTGTCCTACACCATCCGCAGATTAAATTCTTCAGGGGCTAAAAGGAAGCCCTTCGTAGAGTTTGGGATAAAAGCAAAACTCAGAATGTTATTTTTATAATTTGGGCTTCCTGAGTCATGCACAAAATCCAGAAATGATCAAATATGGACAGTCTGAACCTCATGAGAAAATGGGGGAGGGGCATGGGAAGGAGTGGGAAAGTAAAGGAACTTTGAGCTTTTCTACTCTATGTTGTTTGAAATCGTCTACAGTGAGAACTTACTGAGGCACAGTGTGGCTTACAAGACAAAATGGAAGATGTGGGTGAGTAGTTGTGCCACTGCTTTTTGTCCCACCCACCAAGCCGTGCTCTGCCCTCCCGTGTTCCGGCTCTCCAAGACCGTTGTCGCCCCAGGGCTTAGCGTCAGCCCAGCAGGATGTCCCCAGGCAGCCACCGCCCAGGGCCCACCGCCGGTCAGAGAAGGAAATGTTCACTCGGGGAAGGCTTCCTGGAGGTGGTGAGATTTGGGCCTTGCAAGGTAGGGAAGGTTTCAGCGGGTGGGAGGAGGGCTTCCGGGCAGGGGAGGCCGAGGTTGTGAACGTCCCTGAGCTCCGCATCCGCCCCGAGCTGGGCTCCCGCCCTCTGAGGGCAACAGCAGCGGAGGAAGTGGCGCCAGCAGGAATGGGTCAGATTTGGAGATGGGTCCGAGGGATCCGAGCGAAGGTCACGGGGTTGACAGGGTGTTCATTGGGCCGGAGCAGTGAAGGGATTGACCCGGACGCCCTGCTTCCCTGAGCTTTCGGTCGTGGGTGGGAAAACCATCTGTCCAAGAGCCGTTTTGGTGTCTGCCTCACATGGGATCGAACGCACTGGAACGGGCACGTGGGCAAGTGTGGCCTCACAGGACTGTGGTTCTGGGGCCGGGCCACATCTCGGTTCTGACCACACCGTAGCCCAAAAAAGTCCTCGGCCCAGACCCTCGGCTCTAACCCTGGTTCACCAAACTCCCCTCAAGCTTGGCACAGGCCAGGACAAGAGGCAAAGTGTTCCGCCCGCAGCAGCATCCCGGCGCGTGTCTGTTCTATGACCTTACAGAGGCGAGAGCGCGGTTCGGAGCGATGCTTTGCGGAAAGAGGCGGCTTGAGTCAGGGAAGCGACAGGAGGAGCAGGACGAAGCCCGAGGTGGTCAGAGGGGAAGCCCTTAGGGTTTCGGGACAGGCTGGAGATGCAAGAGCCCCAGGGGACTGTGCCTCGGGCCCAAGCCGCGGGAAGCCCCTTGCCCTCCACTGCCGGGTTGGTGGGGGGTGGAGGCTGCAGAGGGGGCAGAGGGCAGTTTGGGGTATGTTCGTGACGGGCATCCAAGAGGGGACACTAGGTGGACAGCTGGACGTGATGAAGCCGCGGGCGGGAAGGAGGCTGAGCTAGAGTCAGCAGAGGCGGCGGGCTGCAGGCTGCAGGCTCTCCCCTTCCCACCCCTGCTGGCTTCCCCCAAACTCCCGCACCTTCCCCCACCCCTTAGCTGGGAGGAGGGGGCCAGAAGCTTCTTCTGTAAGGACCTATTTTACTGTCCCTGCTCCCCTCCCCCATCGGACTTAAAAACAAGTCCCAGAAACCAGCTCCAGGTGTGAAGGCCAAGAAAAACAAGGCTGTACCCACCTGGAGTCTAGCCCGGACATAAGTACAGCCATCTTGGCAAAGCAAAAGCTGGCACCTTGCACTGTAAGCGTGGGTCAGCATAAGAATGGCCATCCTGCAGGCCTGGAAGCCATTTTACTGAGCGTCCCTAACCAGCCCACACTGCGCGGGTAACTTGAGATAAAAGAAAGTAGCTAAAACCTGGAAAAACAACTTAATCGTATACCACCAGGGCGGTTAGGTCAATGGGACCACAGGGATCACTTGCAGAGATCACAATCCTGCAAGACAGGAGTCTCCCTTGGTTTGCAAATGTCCTGGTGATTTACAACAAAAAGGGCTATCTCTTCAATGGCCCAATTTCCAGAGACAAATGGCTCAGTTTCTCAAGGCCTAAGGTCGCCCCATAAAACTGAAGGAAAAAAATTTTAAATTTAAAAAAATTCTTCTTAAAAAAAAAAAAAAAAACTGAAGGAGGCTGAGGCAGAAGGAAATGTAAATAAATTTCTTCTAAACCTAAATCTCACTTAACTGCCAGGATGGCTCCAGGGTGACGCCGGGGTGGCAAAAGGTTAAACAAAGTTAAACTGTCCAAGTGGGGCACAGGATAGGTATGTAGCTATGAAGAAGTGCCCTGAAAATGCTATATAAACCCTTGGCTTTGAGTGCTCGGGGTCCTTGTTGAAACCCGCTGCGCCGGGCAGATACTTGGACCCCAGCTAGCTGGAAATAAGCCTCGCTCTGTGACTGGCATTATCGAGAGTGTTCTCTGTCTAATTGAGGGGTGGTCGATTCTGTACCCTAACACTTCCTAAGGAGAGACCAGGGACCCCTGGTTCTTCCCTCTCCTGCCCCTCGGGCTTCCAGGGCCTGCCCAGGTGGCTGCGCGCACAGCGCTGGGGAAGGACCCTGAGCCGCGGCCCCGCTCACGGGCAGCACAGTTTCTGGTGCGGGGAGGACCTTGTCGCCGTGGCTTTGTCACGCAAGGAAGGGGTCCACTGCCCTGTGTTGGCCAAGCCGGGGCAGACAGAAGAGGAAGTGGGGCAGGGGCGTGGAGAACACCGAGCCCAGCGGCTCCCCGGGGCCGCTCACACATGAAAACTTCCTGCGGTGAGAACGGAAGCCCCGGTGCTGCCCCCGCCGCGCCCGCTGCCAGAGCGGGGGCCGGAGGGAAGCCATGGACCGGCCCCGGGCCCCAGTCCTGCTGTCGGCGCTGCTGACGTTCTGCATCACTGCTGGTGAGTTGGGGGCCAGGAGAGAAGCAGAGGACGTGGCGGTAGCGGGAGGCCTGGCCCTGGGGCCCTGCTACGTCTGTATCCCGCAGGGACTCCTGAGGTGTGGGTGCAGGTGCACCGGGAGGCCGCCGCGGCCCCGACCTTCACCGTCCGCTGCGGATTCCTGGGCTCTGGCTCCATCTCCCTGGTGACTGTGAGCTCGGGGGGGCCTGATGGGGCCGGAGGGACTAGGCTGGCCGTTTTGCACCCAGAATTCGGCATCCAGCAGTGGTCCCCGGTCCGCCGGGCCCACTGGGAGACCAAAACCAGCATCTCCCTCGCTGTGGAAGGCTGTGAGGGGAGAAGCTCCGGCGCTAACACCACCTTCTGCTGCAAGTTTGTTTCCTTTCCCGAGGGCTCCCAGGAGGCCTGCGGGAGCCTCTTCCTCAGCACAGACCAAGGTGGGGCGGAGGAGAGGGGCCGGGGGGGCCAGGGAGGGACGCCGGGGCTCCAGCCAGCCGTCTGGTACGCCCCTTTGTCTGTGCCCAGGGCTCCCTGCCCCGACGCCAGCTCCCATGCTGCGGGCGGACCTGGCCGGGATCTTTGGGGTGTCGGGGCTCCTCCTCTTTGGCTGTGTCTACCTCCTCCACCTCCTGCATCGGCAGAGGCACTGGTGAGACCCAACCCCCGTCGGGCGCAGTCTAAACCCCCCGCAGCGGCAGGCCAGCCCCGTGCTCCGCCGCTAACCCGCTCACTCTGCCAGGTCTGTCAGCAAGGCCCAGCCGCCCCTCGCCAGCCCCCAGCCACAGGCGCGAGCAAGGGTGAGGACTGGAGAGCAGACAGGCCGCAGCCGGGGGAGGGCAGGTCCTGGGGAGCAAAGCCTGACTTGGGCCTCCTTCCCCGGCATCCCTGCAGGCGGCCGGTCAAGTCCCCCTGGTCTCTCTGCGCGCGCCCTGCACCGCCGTCCCCGCCAGCCGCTACTGCCCGGCCACTCTGGACCTGGTGCTCCCGCGCCAGCCGCCGGCCCGCTGGGCACCCCTGCCCGCCTCGACTCGCAACAGCTTCGTCTCCGTGGAGAACGGACTTTATGCTCCGGCCGGAGAGAGGCCTTTCCAAGCTGGCCCCAACCTCGTCCCTTTCCCGGACTCTCTGGGGCACAGGGCCGCGGAGGGGCATTTAGGAGTTCGATGAGAGGGACCCCAAGCCCGCTTGGGCCTCCTCTCCTCTCCGACCTCTGGGACCCCCTTGTGGGGTCTGTGTCCCGGGGGCGTATCGTCTTTGCACATCTGGTTTTAGTCTCAGGCCTGCAGAAGTGTCTCCACACGCGCCCGGCCCAGGCCCCCTCGCTGCGGATGTGGTCAGCATGTGTGCACGTGTGGGTACGTGTGGGCACATGTGTATCTACGTGAGGTGACAAAAATCCCATCCCAGGTCGTTTCCTGTTTTCAAGTCCCCAGCACTCACAGGTGATGAGGATAACTAAGTGAAAAAAAAAAAAAAAAAAGTGGTTTCTGACTGGGGCCTCCATTGGACCTTTTCTTGTTTTAGTGGAGAAGTCAGAGACGGTTTTGACCCCTGGGGGCAGGGGCCAGGTGTGACTTCGATGGCGACAGGGCCTCAGGATGTGAGCTCTCACCTGCCCACCGCGCCCCCCCACCCCAGCCGGGGTGTTCCTGGCCAGGGGGGAGTCCTGGCCCCGCAGACCTTGTGAGGGACACGGGGGGGCTGAGGGCGGCGGGAGGATCCCTACTCAAATCTGGCCACGTGCTAGAGCAGCAAGGGCTCCTGGGTCTTCAACCCGGGAAGAGCAGCCCCTGTGGCCCCACGTCTGGTGCTCGGAGACGGTCCGCGGACGGGGTCCTGACGCTGCCTCCCACAGAATTCACGGGTGGGCGACTGCCCTCGTGTCTGCGCACAGTAGCTTCCTCCCGCTCCTCTGTTACTAGGGCACCAGCACTATTCCGCGCGGGCTGCTTGGGGGGTGGGTAGAGGCCCGGTCCACACAGGGACTGCGCGCACACACACCCCCTGCGCCTCATCACACCTTCGCCCCAGGAGAACGTGGGGACAGCGGTGCAAGCGGCAAGCCCCCATGGGAACCTGGCAGATTCCGGGGCAGGGGGTGCAGAATGGTCCTGGAGCCAGGCTCAGAGCGCACCCCAACCATGATGAACGCTAGCGTGGGGGAGGGGATGCCTGTCACTCCATGCCTTCTTTGGTTCTGCTTGTGGGACATCCCGGCCAGTGCCACCTGCCAAGCCAGGAAGCACCTCCTTGCCTGGGTGAGAAAGGGGCTGCCCGGAGCCTGGGCCCAACCGCAGAACCTTTCAGGGAACTCAGCTCACCCTTCCAGGCCGTGCTAATGTGGCCTTCCCAAGACCCAGCCCCACTAGGCCAGCACCACCCGGGCTAGCAGCTCTACCCCTACCCGCACTGGGGAGAGGGTGGGCCCGGCTTCCTCCTCGAGGGATCATCCTCTGCCTCTCAGAAGCGCTCAGCACCGGCCTAATCAGCTCGGTGGCCCCTGCAGAGCTGGGGGCTCCAGAGAGAGATGGGGGTTTGCAGAGCTCCCTGGGGAGGGTCAGGGAGACGTGAGGCAGGGAGTAGATCAGGGCCCGGTTGCCGTAGGACCCTGTCAGGACCAGGGATAGGGGTGTGGGCACAGAGGGGCTTGCAGGGCCTTGGGGGGCTCCCGGGGAACCCTCGCTTCTCTAGGAGGGGAATGTTCGTAAGACAAAGGAGGGAGCGGATCCCTGACGTGAACCCGACTCCACCCCGGGGCCCCCTGCCCACCTTGGGGTCAGGGAGCGCTCCTCCGGACACGATCCGGTCTCCCACAAGCTCAGAGCCACTGCCAGCCTGGTCCCTGCAGTATGTGAAACCGGGGAGCCAGAAGGGTCCACGCTGGCCTGCCCCGCACTGGCCAGCCCCTCACCCCAGAACCAGCAGCGGCACTGAGGGCCCAGCCAGGCGAGCGGAGTTGCAGCCCCGCAGCCACCCTTCGTGATTACAGTCTGCTCTGCTCATTCCACACATGTGGCCGTTGAGGCCCGAGAGAGGGGACTCGCTCACTGCGGAGGGGCCCGGCCGCGCGGTGCACCGTGAACGGTTTCCAGGGTCCCTCTGCAGCGGATACCAGACCCTCCCGAAGGAAGAGCATCTTCGCAGTCTATCCGGAATAGGCGTCTCGGCGGGGAAAGGATAGAGCGACCCCCACCCCTCCGCACCGGGTCCCCCAGCACTGCAGCTGGCCCAACCCACCACCCTGGACACCAGCTGGCTCCTCCCGAGTGGCCCTCAGGATGGCCCCGCCCCGCAGCGACCTCTGTCCGCGTCAGTTGCTGCAGCGTGACCCCGCCTCACCCCAAATAGGTGTGTGACCTCAGGACATGTGGTAAAAACTTTCTTACAAACATGGCCCATCAGTTTACATCTGGAGGGTCAAGGCTTTACTGGGCGGTAGAGAATCACCTTATCTTGACGACAGCGAGCCCCCCGAGGTCCGGGAAACCCTGCTTCCAAATTCCTTAGAGACTTACGCTATCTCCAGCCCCCGCTGAGGAAGAAGTTCACAGTCGGTCACTCACAATCCCGAGGGCACCTCTTTCTGCCCACAGGTCCTGTCCCAGGGCTATAATAAAAACTTTTTTGCACCAAAAACATCGCGAATTCTTTCTTGACCGTTCGCCTGGCAGCCGCACGTCACTAGTACCCCTACCCTCTGTGCGGCCCACTGTCCCCACAGACCGTCCCCGCCTCTCGGCTCTGCACCCTCAGCAACCCCCTTTCCGGACTGGCCCCTGGCCTGGGGAGGAGCCAAGGTGCCTGGCAGGTACTTCCCTTCTAGGGACCAGTGGGAAGAGTCAATAGCCCAGAAGGTGTGCTGGGACCTGGACACCACCTCCTCCTGCTGGGTGTGAAACTTCTGGCCCTGCAGGCCAGGAAGAGTTGAACACTTCCTGGGGTTCGCTGCAGGGCACTGAAGGACATGGCCTCACCCCAGCCGAGTCGGGGTGTCCGTCCTGCTCATGCTGACTTCCACGGTGCCTGGTGGGGGCCTGGGACCTTGAGAGCAGAAACAGGGCTGAGGCGCATCTGAGGGCTCAGCCAGTGGGACAAGTGACAGGCCCTGGCCTGTTTTCTGGGCCTCTCCCAGGGGCCATGGGAGAGTAACTCCTCAATGAGAAGCCGCAGGCTGTGATCCGGCTCCCAGCATGGGGACACACGAATGCACGGGGCACTAGGTGTGCTGGCCCAGCCAAGGGCAGGGGGAGGTTCTCCAACTTCAGGTTCTGGGCACACCCTGCTAAGGGGGACTAGTGACATCTGGAGTGCCCACAACAGGGCCCTCAAACTGCCTCATTTCAACACCTGCAAAATGAATCTCAAATCTGGGCGGTTTGGAGAAAAAAGTAGACAACATTACAAATATTAAAAGAAAAAGATCAAAGTGGTGTGAGAAGGCATGGTGGGGCCTCTGAGTCGGTGACACTTAAAATAGAACCTAAAGCTGCGTGGGAGCTCTTTAGGTTCCGTGCAGAGACCACACCAGGCAGTCCAGGAGAGACGTGTCCCACAGCCCGGGTTAAAAGGAGCCTGGCCCGGCAAGGGCCCCAAGCAGGTCAGTGCGTCTGAACCAGGGCGAGGGAGGGAGTAGGCAAAGCGCCTGGAAGGAGCGTGGGTTTTATCAGAAGGGCGGTAAGATCAGATCAGAGAGACATCCTTACAAAGGGAGCCTGTGGGGAGGGGGAGAGAAGACTTGTGAAGAAGTCGGGAGAACTGGTGAGCTACTGCAACGGTCCAGGTGGGAGGTGGGGCGTCCCGGGCACGGACGGCGGGATGGAGATGGAAAGCCCCAGGTGATTCAAAATGTGTTCTGGAGGCAGAGTTGTTCCTGGCTGTGGGGAGAGGGGTTGAGGATGGTCTCAGGGGTTATGGCCAGTTGTCTTGCGTGAGCCACTAGGTAGGAGAAACGCCATTTGTTTCAGTGGAAGAGTGGAAGGAGCATTTCCAGGGAAAGGGTGACGAGGGGCCAAGAAGAGAGAGCTTGGGTTGAGATGCCGGACACACAAGTGAGGTACATACAGCCGACTGATGCCTCGTCGGGGCCCAGGCGGCGTCTCAGGAAGGGGCCAGAGCTGTGCCCTAAATCTTGATGAGGGAAAGCAAAGTCCCAAGTAAGCGGAGCCATAGACCCTGTGCATAAACCAAAGGGCTCATTGTTACAAGGTCTATTCTCCCCCAAATGATCTATAGAATCAGAATCAGAGCTTTCTTAATCGAAATTCCCCAGGCTTCTCTATAGACACCGACCAGCTGATTTTAAAATTTTTGCGGAAAAACTAAATTACCCAGAAAAGCCAAAAAATTTCTGGAAAAAGAACAAAGTTGGAGGATTCACGCTACTGGATTCAAACTTAAGTAAACCTAAAGAAATCAGGACAGCGAGGTAGGAGGGAAAGGATAAACAGAGCAGTGGAGTAGAATCAAGTCCAGAAGTAGACGCCCGCCGACCTACCGTACTTTCTAGCCCACCGGGTCTTAACAAAGGTGCCAAGGAAATTCACCAGGGGAGGAACAGTCTGTAACAGCTGCTGCTGAAACTACTGGATATCCACTGGCAAAAAAATAAAAATGAACCTCGACCCATACTTTCCATTATATGTTCTAAAACTTAAACGAGATCGTGGACCCAATGTTAAACATAAGACTATAAAACTTCCAGAAGAAAAAACACGGGAAAACCTTTGTGACTGTAAGTTGGGCAATAATCTGTAAGATTCAACACCAAAGCCATGATCCATAAGAGAAAACATTGGTAAACCAGCTTCAACAAAATTAACAACTTCTGCTCTTTGAAAGATACTACTAAGAAAATAAAAAATAAAAGCTACAGGCTGGAACAAAATGCTTTGCCAAACATACATCTGATGAAGGACATGTAACCACAACATATAAAGAACTCACCAGGGGTGCCTGAGTGGCTCAGTGCGTTAAGCCTCTGCCTTTGGCTCAGGTCATGATCCTGGGGTCCTGGGATCAAGCCCTGCATCGGGCTCTCTGCTCAGCAGGGAGTCTGCTTCCCTCTCTCTCTGCCTGTCTCTCTGCCTACTTGGGATCTCTGTCTTCAAATAAATAAAATCTTTAAAAAAAAAAGTCAAAGTGACAGGTAACAGTCTTATTGCCACACAAGTAGGCTTAAGCTGCCAATTTCACAGCAGAATTTGATCTAAAATAACAGATTCTTACGTTGTGAGCTTTCTTATTTCTAACTTGCTTTTTCTTTTTTTAGATTTTATTTATTTATTTGACAGACAGAGATCACAAGCAGGAACAGAGGCAGGCAGAGAGCGAGGGGGGAAGCAGGCTCCCCGCTGAGCAGAGAGCCCGATGCGGGGCTCGATCCCAGGACCCTGAGATCATGACCTGAGCTGAAGGCAGAGGCTCAACCCACTGAGCCACCCAGGCGCCCCCAAATAAATAAAATCTTAAAAAAAAAAACAAAAACACCTCAACATACTCAATACTCAGTAACCAAAATCTCAACTTTTAAAAACTGGACAAAAGATTTGAAGAGATACTTCATCAAAGAAGAAATACAGGCCGCTCAGTCATTAAGTATCTGCCTTTGGTTCAGGTCGTGATCCCTAGGTCCTGGGATCCAGCCCCGGCATTGGACTCCCTGCTCAGTGGGAAGCCTGCTTCTCCCTCTCCCACTCCCCCTGCTTGTGTTCCCTCTCTCGCTGTGTGTCTCTCTATCAAATAATAGAATCTTTTAATTTTTTTTAAGAAATTTTATTTGACAGAGAGAGATCCCAAGTAGGCAGAGAGGCAGGCAGAGAGAGGGGGAAGCAGGCTCCCTGCTGAGCAGAGAGCCCGATGCAGGGCTCTGAGATCATGACCTGAGCGGAAGGCAGAGGCTTTAACCCACTGAGCCACCCAGCTGCCCCTAATAAATAGAATCTTTAAAAAAAAAAAAAAAAGCGAGAGATACAGGTAGCAAATAATCATGGGAAAGGAACTTCAAAATTGTTGGTCATCAGGGAAATGCAGATTAAAACCACAGCAAGGTACAACACCAAGAGCCAGTGACCATGTGGAGCAAATGAAACTCCTGAACTTTGCACGCAGGAATTCAGGATGGCAGAAACGTAAATTAGAGCCAGAACATTCCAGAGACTCTCAGGCCCCAGGTGTGGTAGGTTGTGGACCCTGGATGCCGCCCCGAACCAAAGAACAACAACAAAAGGTACAATGGCTTTGGAAAAACATTTTGGCAGATTCTTGGAAATGTTAATTCATACGGACACTTGACCCAAGGGTCCCTCGTGTACGTATTTACCCCACAGAAACGAAAACTTGATCTCACACAAACCGCACTAATGTTCACAGCAGCTTTATGCATAATCCCCCAAAACTGTGGGGAAAAAACCAATCGTCCACCAACCAATCAACTTATGATGCGACAGACACGCTGTGATACGTCCACGCAACGCACCCAGACCAGCGGTAAAAAGGAAATCAGCCACCGGCACACGTAACAATGTGAATACATCTCACAAGTATTTTGCTCAGTGGAAGAAACCAAACCCAAAAGGCTAGGATTCCATTTACAGGACCGTGAAAATTAACCGAGGGTAATTTCACCAAAATAAAATGGGGAGGTTGGGAAGGGGAGTGCTCCCGTGCCTTACCTTGAGCTGTGCAGTGGCGGTGGCGGTGGCAGCGTCTCCCACGGCAAACCCAGTGGGAAGAGTTAGGGTTAGGAGACTTTTATACCCCAGCAGCTGGAGGAAAGCCTTTCCTCGCCTCCCCTCAGGACAACCCAGCCAGTGAGAGAGAGAGAGAGAGACCACTGCTGCCGGAACCCCCAGGTGACTCCGATAGACTTGTTCGCAACAGCCCTCCCCGCTGCTCCCTGTCCTCTATTAAAAAAAGAAGAAGAAGAAGAAAAAAGTGCTCCTCTCCTTTTGTTTGGTGAACTTAACACTAATTTAGCTACGGCTGATTTGTCACAGTTTATAATCCTCTGCTGTTCCCGAACAAACCCATTTTGCTGGTGAAATAACTGGCAGTTTTCTTTGGAAGGTTAACACAACATTCTAGAAAAGGGAAAATGATAGAGACAGAACTCAGAGCGTGGACTGCCAGGGTGTGGAGCTGGGGAAGGGGACTGACTCCAAAGGGGTGTTAAGTGGCTCTGGAGGTCGCGGAAAGTCTGTATCAGGATTGTGTCCCAGCCATACAACCTTATATCTCTTCCTTTCCTCCTTTCCTTCCTTCCTTTTAGGTAGGCTGCAAGCCCAGTGTAGAGCCCGGTGTGGGGCTTGAACTCACAACACTGAGATCAAGACCTGAGCCAAAATCGGGAGTGCGGCGCTTAACTGACTGGGACACCCCGGCCCCCGCTTTACCTTTTAAAAACCCGTTGCACTACAGTACCCGAAAAGGACACTGTACGTAAACTAGACCTCACTCTTAGACCAGACTGAGTTTTTAAAAAGACACAATTATCTAAAACAACAAACAATAAGGTAATAAAAAAAATAAGTAAATTGAACAAAACATACATAAGAGCTTTTTGGAAAAAGAATATAAAACTATCAAGGGATGCCTGGGTGGCTCAGTCAGTTAAGCGACGGACTCTTGATTTCAGCTGAGGTCATGATCTCAGGGTCGTGAGACCAAGCCCTACATTGGGCTCCAGGTGGACCCTGTTTGGGATTCTCTCTCTCTCTCTCTTCTTCTGCCTCTACCCGCACCACGCACAAGTGCTCTAAAAATCAGTCAATCAATCAATCTGTCTATTGAAATTCACTTAGTTATAGATCATGGCCATGGATAAGAGACTCAGTATCATAAATACGTCAACTCTCCTCAAATTAGTCCATAAATTCATACCATTCCAGTAAAAATCCCAACAGGTTTCCTCGCGGAAATGTGCAAGCAATACTAAAATGCAAATGGAAGGGCAAAACGCCTAGAATAAGATTTTGAAGATCCAAAATGAGATGAGGGTCTCACATACCAGACATGGGTACTAATTACAAAGGTACTGAAATTCAGACAATATGGCTTTGGCACAAATAGAGCAATAATAACAGAAAGCCTGGAAATCAATGCTTGCACATGTGGAACTTTTATTTTATTTTAAAGGTTTTATTTATTTGACATGGAGATAAGAGAGCACAAGTAGGCAGAGAGGCAGGAGAGGGAGAGAGAGAAGCAGGGAGCCTGATGTAGGGCTGGATCCCAAGACCCTGGGATTATGACCTGAATTGAAGGCAGCTGCTTAACCGACTGAGCCACCCAGGCGCCCCCATGTGGAACTTTTAAATATTACAGAGGTAGCCTTACAGTTCTCTGGGGAAGGATGAGTAGCACAATTGGCTGGAAACCATAACTTCTAATTTCATGCCTTATACAAAAGCCAGTTCCAACTGGATGAAAAACCAAAATGAAAAGCAAATTTGTAGTGTTCAGCAGAAAATACAGGAAGCTATCTTTATGACCTTAGGAGTAGAACAGGATTTCTTAAATAAGGCAAAGAAAAGATTGATGAATCTGAGAAAATCCTATTTAAAATTCCATAGTTTGGGGGCACCTCGGTGGCTCAGTCAGTTAAGCATCTGACTCTTGATTTTGGCTCAGGTTATGATCTCGGGGTCCTGGGATTGAGTCCCACATCGGGCTCTCTGCTCAGCGGGGAGCCTGCTTCCCCCTCTCTCTCTGCCTGCTGCTCTGCCTACTTGTGATTTCTGTCAAATAAATGAATAAAAATCTTTTAAAAAATCGATACATGTAGAAAAATAATAAATACAAAGAGGCAATTCACAGAAGAGAAAATCAAAACAGCCCAAAGCCTAAGAAATGTTTCCGGTGGCACCTGGCTGGCTCAGTCAGCAGAGTGCGCGACTCTTGATCTGAAGGTGGTAAGTTCAAGCCCCATGTTGGGTGTAGAGCCCACTTAAAAGAAAAAAGAGAAAAAAAAAAAAAAAGAAATGCTCTTCTCCCTAGCAGTCAAGGACATGCTGATAAAAATAACCATTTTAGACCCATCACATTGGTAAAAATTAAAACAGCGGACTCACGTAATCCTGGAGGTTATATGAACAGTGGTGGGAGTGTGTCTTGGTTTTCCTTGGAGAGCAATTAGGTATAATCTCAAAAAATTCAAATGTGCATACCCCAAGATCCATAAACGCTACTTTTAGGTATATGCACTGGAGAAACTCTAGTGTATCCACATGTACCCAAAGAAACATGTAAAAAATATTTATTGTAGCATTATTTACAATAGTCAAAAATTTAGAATAACTTAAATGTCCATCAATAGAGAATAGGTAAATTGTGGCAAATATTTATAATGAAATACTGATCAGTATTTCTTTGTATTTCATTTATTTGACAGAGAGAGAGAGAGAGCACAAGCAAGGGGAGTGGCAGGCAGAGGGAGAGGGAGAAGCAGGCTCTCTTCTGAGCAGGGAGCCCGATTCCGGTCTTGATGCCAGGACCCTGGGATCATGACCTGAGCCGAACACAGGCATTTAACCCACTGAGCCATCCAGGTGCCCCTTGACCAGTATTTAAAATAAATGATCTAAAATTCACCTATCAAAATAGATAAGCATCTCAAAGTCACATGCAGAGTTAAAAAGAGTTCTGATCCCAATTCTAGTGTGTGTCCGGATTTCTCCCAACACTACCAAGCAACGCTCTGAATGCGTCTGAGTGTCCTACAACTCAACTTGATTCTGACGTATCTACCTGACGTAAAGCCAGTTGTGGCAAAGAGGGGCTTGCTACGAATAACAAGATGTCACTTCAAGATACCACTTCCTTTTTCTTCTTTTTAACCTCCACTCCCACTGTGGAGCCCAACATGGGGCTTGAACTCATGACCCTGAGATCAAGACCTGAGCAGAGATGAAGAGTTGGACACTTAATTGACCAAGCCACCTAAGTGCCCCAAGATCCCACTGCATTTTGACCCCCGATGGGTAACACACCTGTACCTGGTCAATGTCAACCCGCCCCCTCTGGAGGAAGGCACTTACACTTGGGCTTCAAAGCTTCCTACTGATGAAGTCCCAAGTAAGATGAAGTAGCAATAAAAAAATAATAATAATCATTGGACGCCACCTGGGTGGGTCAGTGGGTTAAGCCGCTGCCTTCAGCTCAGGTCATGATCTCAGGGTCCTGGGATTGAGTCCCACATGGGGGGGGGGGTGTCTCTGCTCAGCAGGGAGCCTGCTTCCCCACCCCTCTGCCTACTTGTGATCTCTGTCTGTCAAATAAATAAATAAAATCTTAAAAAAAAAAGGCACAACAAAATAAGTGATCATAAGCAAGAGGTGTGCACAATTAGCTCTGGAATCAGATGTCAAAGACTGCTGATACTGGAATTATTTGACACATCATAAGATAATATAGCTAAAGAAAGAAAAGAAGATATTGAAAGTATGACAAAACAAGGGAATATAAAAGGAACCAGGCAGTTTGGGGAAGTGGGTGAGGGGCTTGGGAGGGAGAAACCACAGACAGAGACTCTAGAAATACAAAATATAAAAATTAGGAAAAAAAAGAAGTAGATAAATTAAATAGCAAATTAGATACAGCAAGAGATAAAATTACTGGATGGGCCTAAGACAGATCCAGAGATATGATTAGAATGCAGAATGGAAACACAGAGATGAAAAATGTGAAGAAAAAAATCAAACATAAAAAAAGGCACTAAGGGGGCGCCTGGGTGGCTCAGTGGGTTAAGCCTCTGCCTTCGGCTCAGATTATGATCTCGGGGTCCTGGGATCGAGTCCCACATCTGCTCAGCGGGGAACCTGCTTCCCCCACTCTCTCTGCCTGCCTCTCTGCCTACTTGTGATCTCTGTCTCTCCGTCAAATAAATAAAATCTTAAAAAAAGGAAAGAAACCAGGAGACAGAGCAAAAAGCCCTCTGCCTGACAGAAACTGGCAAAGGGAAATGTGGGGGGAATCCCCTTGTTTTTTTTCTCTTCCTTTTCTCTCACTGCTTTCCCTGAGGGCAGAAGCAGTCACAGGAAGTGTATGACTAGTCGTTCAAGAGGAAACTAAAACCTTGGCCTTCTGTTTTTAAGAGGAGGAAGTTTGAAAAAGCTGCTGGGTAGAAGCCCCAAGCCCATGTCCAAGACAATGGCATGGGAACCACGGCCCACAGAAGGTGCCTTGGGACTTGCCTTTGTTGAGACCACCAAGGAGCCAAGCACTGATGCAATCACAGGAGGGTTTCTTTGACAAGCTTAAGCTTGGGCCCAAGTATATGCGACACAGCGGAATAGGGACTTGGACCCGGAGCCAGATTACAGTCAGAGTTTTTAAAGGCAGAGTAGGGGTGGACTCCGCAGTGGCTGAGGACAAAGGGGATTATGGATGATGTAAATCTCTAAGGAATTTTGGAAGCGAGGTCTCCAGGACCTTGAGGGGCTAGCTATTGTCTGGGGAAATGGTTATTCATTACCAATAATAAAAATCTTCCTGTGAGACCCTTTAGATGTGTATCAGTGGGTCATATGCTTAGGAATGACATATGCTTGGGAATGACATTCCAATGACACTATCTTGGAAGTTTAGAGATAAAGTTTCACACCTCTATCATGGGTCCTTGTTAGTGAGATTTGGGTTTCGAAGAAATGTAACTTTATTTACATTTCCTTCTACCTCCGCCTCCTTCAGTTTTATGGAGGGGAGGGTGACGTTAGGGCTTGAGGAACTGAGTTATTTGCCTCTGGAAATTGTGCTATTGATAAGATAGCTTCTTTGTTGTAAATCTCTAGGACATGTGTAAATCAAGGGAGACTCCTGTCTTGCAGGATTGTGATCTCTGCAAGTTAACTATTTGTTTTTCTTTTAGGGCCGCCAGGGGTAGCTGAGGAAAGTCACACATACTACTGAGGGGAGGGGAGTGGGTGGAGGGGGGTGCAAGGTGCCAGCCTCCGCTTTGCCAAGATGGCTGTACTTATGTCAGGGCTGGACTCGAGGTGCGTACAGTCTTATTTTTCTTGGCTTCCACACCCTTGTCTACCAAAACAGAGAAATCAACATTCTCCATAGAATTTTAATAGGACCCAACACTGCACAGAATAATAGTACTTATAATACTTAATACTTAAAATTACAATTATAATGATAATATTTAATATTATAATACTAATAATACTTTAAAAGTTCAGGATATAATCCAAAATTAGTGGACATACAGGGAAACAGGAAAATCTCAATAGTCCATATATGAAAGACCCTAACCCAAGATGGTGGGATTATTAGACAAAGAATTTCATGTAGTTAGCTATTTTATCAGCATGCCCCATGAAATAAGGCAAACAGTCTTGAAATGAATGGAAAGACAGACATTCTCAGCAGAAAATAAAAGCCATGAAAAAAGTCGAAGGGAAATTTTAAAGCTGATGAATATAATAAACTGAAACAAAAAGTTAATTGGAAGTCTGCCAATAACAGAATAGAGGTGAGAGAGGAAAGGATCAGGAAACTTAAAAACAGATCAAAAGACGCCTGGGTGGCTCAGTAGGTTAAGCCGATGCCTTCAGTTCAGGTCACGATCCCAGGGTCCTGGGATAAAGTCCCGCATCGGGCTCCTTGCTTGGCCGGGAGCCTGCTTCTCTCTCTGCCTCTGCCTGCTTGTGTTCTCTCTCGCTCTCTCTGACAAATAAATAAATAATCTAAAAACAAAACAAAACAAAAAAAACAGATCAAAAGAAATAATCCAACCAGAACAGCCATGGAAAATAACATTGAAAGAAAAAAAATGAAGAGAGTCTTAGAATCCCGTGGGACTCTAAAAAAGATTGAATATATATGTCATTGGAATTCTCAAGGAAGACGAGAGAAATCAATGCAGAAAGGAACCTTTGAACAAACAATGGCTGAAAACTTCTCAAATGCAGTGAAAAACATAAATTTAAAGATTTAAGAATGGGGCATCTGGGTGACTCAGTGGGTTAAGCCTCTGCCTTCGGCTCAGGTCATGATCCCAGGGTCCTGGGATCGAGCCCCGCATCGGGCTCTCTGCTCAGTGGGGAGCCTGCTTCCTCCTGTCTCTGCCTGCCTCTCTGCCTACTTGTGATCTCTCCCTATCAAATAAATAAAATATTAAAAAAAAAAAAGACGACCCATGTATGTCTGACAGGATCAATTCAAAGACAACTGTGTCCAGACACATCATAACCGAACTATTGAAAACCAAAAATAAAGAAATAAACCTTTCAGAGAAAGAAATTTGAAATCTCTTTCAAAGAAATAAACCTTTCAGCAGCTAGAGAATAACAAAGCATTGTATTCAGGAGAACGATCATTCAAACAATTGCAGATTCCTCATCAGAAATCACGGAGGCCAGAAGATACCAGAACTGTGTTTCAAGTGTTCAGAGAAAGAACCATCAACCCAGAATTCTCTATCCAGCACAAACATCTGCTAGAAGCGAAGGCCAAAGAAAGATATTCTCTGATGAAGGAAAACTTCTGGCCAGCACATCTGCGGTGAAAGAAATCCCCAAGGAAGTTTCCTAGGGAAGAGAAATGGCACCACAGGGAAGCTTGGAACTTCTGGAAAACCGAATGAGCGACAGAAATGGTGATTTTCCAAGAGAACGGGAGGGATTATGTTTCTCCTCTTACATGCTTTAAAATAAACATGACTATCAAAAGCAAAAATTATAACAGTATCTAGTGGCAGGATTTTCCACAATTGTAAAAAGGGACCTCTGTGGTTATAAGCTTTCTTCATTTCATGTGAGTGGTTAAAAATATTAATTTTAGGGCCGCCTGGGTGGCTCAGTGGTTTAAGCCTCTGCCTTCAGCTCAGGTCATGATCTCAGGGTCCTGGGATCGAGCCCCACATCGGGCTCTCTGCTCAGCGGGGAGCCTGCTTCCCCCCTCTCTCTCTGCCTGCCTCTCTGCCTACTTGTGATCTCTCTCTGTCTATCAAATAAATAAATAAATAAATATTTTAAAAAATATATTAATTTTAACTAGACTGTGAAAAGTTAAGTATATAGTTGTAATCCCTATAGTAATTACCAAAAAGTACACAAGTTCTCTTCAAGAAATGTTGTCAGGGGCACCTGGGTGGCTCATTCATTAAGCGGCTGCCTTCGGCTCAGGTCATGACCCCATGGGTCTTGGGATTGAGCCCCACATCAGGCTCCGTGCTCATGTTTGGAGGGAAGCCTGCTTCTCCCTCTGCCACTCCCCATGCTTGTGTTCCCTCTCTCGCTGTGTCTCTCTGTCCAATAAATAAACAAAATCTTTAAAAAAAAGAAAGAAAGAAAGAAATTGCTGGGACAACTGGATATCTACATGCAACAGAAAGTTTTTATCTGGAGGAATGACAGCGTTTTACACATAGATCGTGGTGATGATCATACAACGTTGTGTGGGTAAGTAGCGCCATTGCTTTCCACTCTAAAAAGTGTTTTATATTTTGGATATGTTGCCCTTATTTTTAGAAATAATGTCATACACCAAGAACCATTGAACTGTACACTTTGTTTTGTTTGGTTTGGTTTGTTTAAGGAGGCTCTATGCGCAGTGTGGAGCCCAGGGTTGAACTCACAACCCTGATACCAGGACCTGAGCTGAGATCAAAAGTTGGATGCTTGACCGACTGAGGACTGAGCCACCCGCGACCAGGCACCCCAAATTGTATGCTTTAAATGAGTGAATTGTATGGTGTGTGAATCATGGCTTCTAGAACTTTCCTTTTTTTAATGGGACAAAAAGTCTTAGTTATATGTCCTTGGAAAGGAAGGCACACACTCTTAAGTAACTCTTGGAATAAAAAAAAATTAATTAATTAAAAGGGAAGTAACAGATGACTAGGCAACAAGAAGGAAAACACTGTCACCAATATTGACACCAACACCTTCGGACACAAGAAAAGTTGTATGCAGAGAAGTGTCCATTCTTAAAGGCATTTGGTATTAAAGAAGAAACATGAAAAAAAAATGGAACAAAGAATGAAAAATAAAATTTGAGGATTGAGATTGTTGTATGTTCCTTAAAACTTAGATCCTTTTCCTACGGGACACACAGAAAGTGGGCCTCTATGCATGTTTCATGTGTTTTTAATGGTTAATTCCTTTTTTAAAAAAATACTTTATTTATTTGAAAGAGAGAGAGATCATGAGCAGGGGGAGGGGCAGAGGGAGAAGCAGACTCCCCACTGAGCAGGGAGCCTGACTCAGGGCTTGATCCCCGGACCCTGAGATCATGATCTGAACCAAAGGCAGACACTTAACCCACTGAGCTACTCAGGTGCCCCTTAATGGTTAATTCTTTTTTTTTTTTTTTTTAAGATTTCATTTATTTATTTGGCAGACAGAGATCACAAGTAGGCAGAGAGGCAGGCAGGGGGCGGGGGGGAAGCAGGCTCCCCACCAAGCAGAGAGCCCGATGCAGGGCTCGATCCCAGGACCCCAAGATCATGACCCAAGCCGAAGGCAGTGGCTGAACCCACTGAACCATCCAGGCGCCCCTTAATGGTTAATTCTTAACAGAACACTAAAGAGTTGAAAAAAAATTGAAACATTAAAAAGTAGGTCATTCAAACTCTGAAAACTATTTTAAGTTTAAATATTTCATTCATACCCCAAACAGAATTAGTTATAATTTTACCTTCCTCAGTTTAGTGGAAGCAAACTCACCAATAATAACTTCCAAACTCTACTGGGCTTCTTGGGAGTCCTGTTCAGGCTCTGATCTGAGGCGAAAGCCTCACCTGCCTTACCCTGATCCTGGTCCCACACCTAAACACATTTCCTAGCCTCTCTCCCAGACATGTGGGGATCAGACAACCAATCTCTGGCCTGTGCAACGTGGGAAAAAGGATGTATATTACCCCCAGAGGAAGTGATGCAAAACTCGGTCGTGCAATTTTTCATGCTGTTTCCCCATTTGCCAGGTGAGTGGAGAGGACCCCGCGGCACTAGAGCAAGTGAAACTGCAGGTACAGGAGAGACGGAGGAGCTGCCCCCTGAGGGCCCTGGGCCAGGACCGGCCCACTGGGATGTTGCACAATCCAGGACTGATGTTCATTGTCTTAACCCACGAGTGTCCGAGGCTTGCTTGTGTCTTGGCACTAGTGGGATTTAATTTGTCTGGTGGATCTCAGGTCCAGGAATGAAAAAAAGTTCTTCCAGTCTACATTTTCCAACCTACTCAGCAGTGCCCGCTGAGCATCTCACCCCTTGTGTCTGCCGCATATTTCCCGGTGAATTCACACTCCGCGTGCCTCTGTCCCCTCACGAAGCCAGCGGCCCTGGCAGGAAACAGATGACTCTCTCAGGTGAAGGCAGTGGAAGAGAGCTTAGGAAAGGAATCCTGACAGAGGACAGAGCAGGCCGAGTGTAGGAACACACTACTGAGACCGACTGCGGGCCCAAGGCCACGCCAGCAAGTCAGCAGCGGTATCTCCAGGCCCGAGAGAGCAGCTAAGTCACCAGAATTCAGAGAGAGGAGGGGAGATATCTGTGCGGAAAGGGGCTGTGACCAACACCATGCCCAGAGTTAGGGATCCCAACCTGGCCTCAGGCTCTAGAACCTCTTGAACCTCAACACACAAGTGAACTTATAACTTATAACACAAACACCTGGACTCCATCACCTAGGACGGGCCCAGTGCAACCTGGAGCCTGTAAAGGGGGATCCCTAGATTATCACCCTTCTGGCCCCCGGATTGCCCTGCCCCCTCACACAGCGGGGACTGAGTCCAGGCCAGAGGGGACAGGGTGTTGTGGCCTTGTTGAGGCAGAAGACTCTCTTTCCTTGGGCCTGTATGAAGGAAAGGAGCAGACAAGTAAGTAATAAAAAGGGGAAGGAACTTGCTACATTTTTCCCTCAGGTAACTTGCAGGTAATAGATTTTTGGGTAACACCTGTCTCCTGGTTGTGTCAAACACCCACTCTCTCTTCATGTTCCATTTCCTCGTTCTAGACATACAGGGTAGCCTGCTCTAACCATTGCAAAAGTCAACTGCGGAACCTTAAACAATTCTTATTACCTTGCTTTATCTGCATATACGTATATGTGCATGCATACATGTTAAATATATGCACGTATATGTAATATATATGTGAATTTGGCATTTCAGGCATGAAGCAAGCTACCAGACTTTCTTTAAAACATGGTTAAAATCAGGATGGAAGTGGTCACAATTTAGATCATAAAATTAAAACATTTTGTAATATTTTCTGTAACAAGGATAACCTGTGATATGTGACCCCAACCCAGACAGCAGGTGCCTCTTTTGGGTAAAACGCATGACATTTCCAGATCTAAGTATTGCTTTCAGAAATGTACTGATTGCTGTCTCAACGGACATTAATCCCACATCAGGTGGGATTATAAAACAAAACTACCTCAGAACTTCGATGATTCAGGAAAGGTTGTCTAACTTGGCATTATTATCCATACAAAACAAATGATACGAGAATGGTTATAACATATTTAGTGATTTTATGGGGAGAAGTTAAAAACCATTTTACAACATAAATATGTAATACTTGAAATGCCACATCTTTAAACGTTCTGCAAATATCGCCAACCCGAAACAGAGCATCCAGGCTCATGTAATAATAATCACTAAAGTTGTCTTTGTTTTGCTAATTTTTATTTGTGTAAAAACACATTTCTCAACTTTGTGTTATTAGGAAGGTAGACTCCTCAGGGCAGAGGGATTTTATTTGGCAGATTATGATAACTTAAATAGTCGCCCTAAGGCATGGGAGTGTGGTTGTGCTCTGACCCGGGTCTCACACAGCTGATAGGCGCAAACCCACCATCCAGAAGGAAGGTGACCCGGCGCACAGGGAACCTGACCACAGCCGGTCCTGCATCAGGCAGTGCCCCATCCCGCCAGCGGAGATGCTCCCCCTCTCCGCCTTCAGAAACGACTTTCTCCGGTTTGTACCGAGACACACTGCCTTTGGCTCGGACCGAATAATTCCTTTTCTCCAGAGACCGCAAGTTCATCGAGTCCGGTGACGGACTGTGTCCTGGGGACAGTGCGGGCGGGGTGATTTCAGCTGCCGCCGGACTCTGTAGAAGCCCCTTCCCCCTGGGGTCCTGGCGGCGGTCGCCGCCCCCATGCACCCCTCTCAGATGCGAGCTCCCCCTTTCTCGGTCTTCCTGGTCTCACCCGCAGCACACGCTTGTGTTGTGTAAACGTTTGTAAACCACTTCCTCACAGGAGCTCACCATCGGGCGACCACCCCCAGCCCTGACACACTCCGCATCTGACCTGGGAGTACGGGGTCACCCGTCTCGCCGCTGAAAGGCAGACGCGGGAGGCAGGGACTGCCCGGGGCCAACCGCCAAGGACCCCGGAGACCCTGTGAGCTCCAGAAGCTGGCAGAGGCGGGAAGGACTCTCCCCAGAGCCTTCAGAGGGGCCACGACCCCGCTGACACCTTGAGTTTGGACGTCTGGCCTCCAGAATGGTGAGGGAACGCCCGTCTGCTGTTGCAAACCCAAACTGCATAAACACGGCCAGCGGGGACCACAGCGACACGAAGTTCAGGGGCTGACGGGGACTGCAGCCCCCACCTCAGCTCAGATGCATCGGCCAGTTCCCTTGCCAGCCCACGCTCAGCTCGGATTCCTAAAACCCTTTTACAGATAAAGGCAGGGAAAAAAGACGAAGAGGACCCACGTGGCCACCGTAATTCATGTTCAGTTAGAATTCTATGAAATGCACAGAAACAGAATCATGTCATGGCTTTTTCTCCCAAATTCCCTGATGACCACCCGGAAGCCCACAGAGAGAAGGGTCCTGGAGCTGACTGGGACATTCTGGGGAATGTTCTGCGGCCCTGATGGAACACAGGCATTCCTAAAAGTTAAGTGGGTGCACAACACTGTAAATGAGCTTAATGCCACTGAGCGGTCTACTTAAAAATGGCTCAAATGGTAAATTTTTTTGCTAGGTATGTATTATCACCACAAAAATGATAATAAAAAAAATTAAATACAAACTCACAAATAAATTATGTTTAAAAAGAAGGAAGCTCATCCCTCCCTGCTAATGTCTTTCCTCCCTGCTTGTTCTACCACATACTACTATGGTCTACGCTCTTGAGGTCATTCATGCTCTTGTGTCTGTACAGCAGGAATGAGGTAGAAACACCTGCTGTTGTGCGTTTCTTCTGGCCTCAAATTCAGTGACTTCACTGAAGGGGGAGGGGGAGTCGTCCGCTCCGGCTGCCAAAATGAGATGCTACCCACCTGGCAGCTTACGCATCAGGAATTTCTCTCGATTCTGGAGTCCAGGAAGTCCAAGATCAAGATGCTGGCAAGATAGGCTGCATTCTGAGGTCATGGCCTGTGGCGTGTAGGCGGTGCCATCTTGCTCTGTGTTCACGAGGCCTTCCCGCAGACTGTGCACTTGGAGAGAGAAAGAGAAAGGAGCACTCCGCTGTCACCTTCTATGAGGACCCTGAGCCCATCGCCATGATTCCTTTAACCTTCATTATGTCCTCAGGGGCGCCCTCTCTGAATGCAGCCACACTGTGGGGCTAGGGCTTCAACACATACATTTGGGGGATACAAACCTTCCGTCCACATGGTAGTAGTTAACTCGGTGCTGTGGGAGTTCTGACACCATGAAATTGGCAAATGCTACGAATCCGGGCTGCTTCTCTGGACGGCTGTTTGTTCAACATGTGCCGCCCTCCACTGCTCTGAGGGGAAGGGTGACAACGGTCTCCTCTGTGAGCATCCCTCTCTGCTCCCAGCCTCGGAGCGCAGCAAGGCCGGGGGTGGGGGTCAGCCCCTGCCCCCCAGGTCTTTGCTGTCTGCTCTCACTCTTCTAGAAGCTCAGTTGGCATGTGTGTCGGGTTGATCAGGAGTTGGAATGCAGTAAGGGGCCGTGAGGAGGCGGCTGACGGGTAAGGAAGCCTCGGTCACAGAACACACGAAACCTGGGACTGTGACAGAGGCTCCACAGAAGGCAGGCTGTGTGGCAAATGCCCTCCCTTCCCCCGGCCTGTTTTCTCATTGGCAAAATGGGGAAAACAGCCACTTGCCTTAAAGGGTCTGAGTGGGGACAGAATGAGGCAACACAGAAAACAACGCATAATGACAGGAAAGTCACATGGATCCTTACTGCCAGATCCCCGCCCTGTAAAGACAAAGGCTTCTCTGCCTTCTCTCCATCCACACCAGTCAGCCCTGACTGCCTCCTGCACCAAGTCGGGTAACAGGGACCCAAATCTCCACAAGCCGGTCTGTCCTTATCTCCTCCCTGTGCAGCAGGAAGATCCAGTAAAGGGAACCCGGGCTGTAACATGGGTCAGAGGCCTGTCGACTGCTGTCTCTGCATGGGGAAGTGGCACCGTGCAGAGGCCCAGACCCCACAGCCCAGCAGATATTTACTGGCAGTGGGACCATAAGTGACGTTCATAACCTCCCATGGGACCTCAGTTTCCTCTTGTAAAATGAGGATCTAACAGACCCTGCCTACCTCTTGGGGTCTGAGGAGACTTTACTACTGGTTTAGAATAAACTGGATTTGGATCTGTTTGGATCAAGTGTGGTAAGACACAAACACACGGCAATGAGAATGTATCCTCACAGATTCCCTAGAAACAGGAGGCACAGAACTCCGGGTGGGGCCATGCTGGGAGGCACCAAGGTCGGTCAAGAGGCCGAGGAAGTCAAGGGCAAACAGGGACAGGAGCCTTTATCCTTCTGTAGAAAAGACAAGACAAAGCAGGATAAGCAGACTGGAGGACTGACCAGTGGGAATAATTTCAGCAGGTTCTGCGGATGAAAGTCTGTCTGGGGGGAATGGGGCAGAGGAACAGTGGCCTCCTGGAGCGTCACATAGAAGAGGTGGTTTGTGGGTTCCAGACTGGTTGGTGTGCACATGAAAGGCGTGCTCCTGGGGCACCGGGTTGGCCCAGTGGGTCGGACATCTGCCTTCAGCTCAGGTCATGGTCCCCGGGTTCTGGGATCGAGTGCCCCATCAGGATCCCTGCTGAGAGGGGGGCCTGCTTCTCCCTCTCCCCATCTCCCCACTCATGCTCTTTCTCATTCTCTCTTAGGTAAAATCTTAAAAAATTAAAATAAAATAAAAAGAAAGGTGTGCTCCTGGGCAATTCTTTGCTATCTCTAGGAACTGGCTAGCACTGCAAAGGGCTGTCTCCCCGCGTCAGTGAGGCCCCAGATGTCAAAGCATCAAGAATATAGCAAATGAGCAAAACACCCAGCACCCAGGAAGTGGGAGGTGGAAGCCCACCTGTCCCAACATTAACTCTGGGGCCTCCCTCTACTTGCTTTACATGGGTGAGTCTTCCCTTCCCGGCTGGGCTCTCATTTCTGGAGGGCTCACTGCGTGCCTGCCCCCAGCCAGGGCAGGACAAACCCTCTCTGAGCCTGGCCTCCTCCCTCTGATGGAAAACAAGAGGAAGTAAACAGAGTGCTGATGTCAGCCTTGGCACAGGAGCACACTGTGCAGAAGGGTAGAGATCAAGATCTGGCTCTCAGTTTCTCTTTCTTCCCTGTTCTCAGAGACCCGCTGTTGTCTTTCATCACTCCATGGCCTGCCTCTCCCTCACACCCACATCCCTGCTGCCTTTGTTTCTCCAGAAATTGACCAGCGGCTGGATGAAAGCAGCACTGGAGGGCTTTTGTAGGAAGGGCTGTGGGAGGAGACAGGAGGTTGGGGAAGTTAAGCTGTTGCGGGAGCTAGGAAGAAGGACCGTCATTTGGGAAAGCACCAAGCTCACAAGGCACACAGACCTGTGGGTGGTGGGCCGGGGTGGAGAGGGTCAAAAAAAAAAAAAAGACACACAGACCTGAGCATGGTCCAGACTCCAGACCTTCCCAGTGGAGGGAACTGGAGCAAGTGAGGTGACCTGTCTGGGCCTTCGTTTCTTCCTTTGTTGGGTAGGAATTAAACTCCTTTACCTCACAGGATTTCCCTGAAAAGGAAAGGGAACAGGCAAGAGAGGTCCTTAAATTCCATGTCCTTGGACTCAAACTTCAGGGCAGTGGTTCTCAAACTTGAACAGGATGGAGTGGGAGGTACGTGTGTGTGTGTACGTGAGGTAGGTGTATATCTAACTTTTTAAGGAATGGTTTAATATTTGCACCTCTGTGCATTCCCACCAGCAGTGTAAGACATCCTCAATTGCTCCATTTCCTTGCCAACACTTATTATTGGCTGGTCTTTCAGTTTGAGCCATTTAGCAGATATGTGATGTGATCTCACTGTGGTTTTCTTTCACATTTCCCTAATGACTAATGCTGTTACACATCTTTTCATGTGGTCGTGAGCTGTATGTCTCCTTTGACAAAGTATCTCTTCAAATCTTTAGCTCATGTTTTCAATTGGGATTTTTTTTTCACAAATTTTGAGGGTTCTTTGTATATTTGGGATACAGATCCTTTGTGAGTTATGTGATTTGCCAATATTGTCTCCCAGTCTGTAGTGTCTCCTTACATTTTCTTGACAGCATCTTTTGAAGAACAGATTTCATTTTGAGGGGCTCCAATTTGTCAGTATTTTAATACTTTTGGTGTTGAATCTAAGAAATCTGCACCTAACCCAAAGTCACAAGATTTTCTTCTGTTTTTTTTTTTCTTGACTTAAATAATTTTAGGACTTACATTTAGGCTGATAATTCTTTTTGAGTTAATTTTTGTAGATAGAGCAAAATATGAATTGATGTTCATTTTTTTAAAAGATTTTGCTTATTTATTTGACAGAGATCACAAGTAGGCAGAGAGGCAGGCAGAGGAGAGAAAGGGAAGCAGGCTCCCCGCGGAGCAGAAAGCCCGATGCGGGGCTCAATCCCACGACCCTGAGATCATGACCTGAGCCGAAGACAGAGGCTTTAACCCACTGAGCCACCCAGGCACCCCTGAAGTTCATTTTTAAATATAAATTTCCAGTTGTTCAAAAGACTGTAATTTCTCCATTGAATTGCATTTGCATCTTCGTTAGAAATAAACTGACCCCAGAATTGTGGATCTCTTTCTTTACTCTGCTCTGTTCCGTTGATCTATTTCTCTGTCTTGACACCAATACCTTTGATGACAGTAGCTTTATAGTAAGTCTTCAAGTCAGATAGTGTATTCTTTGTTCTTCATTGTCAGTTTTTAGCCATTCTAAGTACTTTGAATTTCTATAGGAATTTCATTTTTTTTAAAGATTTTATTTATTTATTTGGCAGAGAGATCACAAGTGGGCAGAGAGGCAGGCAGAGAGAGGGGGAAGCAGGGTCCCCGGGGAGCAGAGAGCCCGATGTGGGGCTCGATCCCAGGACCCTGGGATCATGACCCAAGCCAAAAGCAGAGGCTTTAACCCACTGAGCCACCCAGGCGCCCCTCTCTATGAATTTTAGAATTGGCTATTCAATTTCCACAAAAGAGCCTGTTGAGATTTGGCTGGGATTGTGTTCTAGGTACATATGAATGGGGGGAGAATTGACATCTGAACTGCATTGAATACTGTTCATACTTAGGTATGAAATCTCCATTCATTAACCTTTAATTTCTCTCAGTAATGTCTTATAGTTTTGTGTTCAGATCTTACACATCTTCTGTGGTACTTATTTCTAAGTATTTCATATTTTGAAGCTATCATAAGTGGTATTATTTTCATTTGACTTCCATTTTTTGTGATTAGTATATAGAAAAACACTTGAGGGATGCCTGGGTGTCTCAGTTAAGCATCTGCCTTCAACGCAGGTCATGATCTTAGGGTCTTGGCATCAAGCCCCACATTGGGTTCCTTGCTCTGTAGGAAGTCTGCTTCTCCTTCTTCCTCTCCCTCTGTCCCAAACCCACTTGTGTGCTCCGTGTGTGTCTCTCTCTCTAATAAATAAATAAAATGTTTTTAAAAAAAGAAAAACAAAACAAAAATAAATAAAGAAAGAAAGAAAAAAAGAAAAACAATTGATTTTTGTGTATTGCTTTTGTATCCTGTGACCTAGTTTATTTATTTTTTTAAAAGATTTTATTTATTTATTTGACAGGCAGAGATCACAAGTAGGCAGAGAGGCAGGCAGAGAGAGAGAGGAGGAAGCAGGCTCCCTGCTGAGCAGAGAGCCCGATGTGGGGCTCGATCCCAGGACCCTGGGATCATGACCTGAGCCAAAGGCAGAGGCTTTAACCCACTGAGCCACTCAGGTGCCCCCTGTGACCTAGTTTAAATCACTTACAGCTGTAGTGGCTTTTTTGGTCAATTCCATTGGATCGTCTACATAAACCATCAAGTCACCTGTTAATAAAGTTTTTCCTTCTTTCCTTCCAATCTGGATGTCTTTTGGCTCAATTCTTATACTCACAGGATTTTATTTTGTACAGGTGACTGAGTGATGACACAGAGAGGGTAGTGATACTGAAAGAAAGTTTTTAGAACTTACATTTCCTGCAGAGAATGAAAACGCCATGCCATAGAGGGCCACCTGGGGAAGCACTAGAAAAGGCAGAGGCAAGACCAAGGGGAAGGAAATGACCAGAATCTTTTGTGAGTTTTCCCCTGGCAAGATAAGCAAGGAAGGGGAAACAGTTTAGGATTGGCTAGTTTAATTAATTCCAGTGGGCTTTGGGTTACAGGTTACAACTATCTCTAGTTCTCTGGCACCTGACACAGGACTGACTCAGGGCAGAGGAAATATTGGCTTGGTGGATGAGAGTTAGATAAAGGAGGTGGTTTGGAGGACGGGTCCTGGATTCATTAGTTTGCACACGAAAGGCATGTTCCTAGGAATGCCCTTTGCTCTAAGATAGGCAAGTTTTGGGAGGGACCATCTTTCCCCAGTCAGCAAGGCCACAGGAACCAGAGCACCAAGGATGCAGAAAATTTTTTAAAAATAGTTAATACAATTGCCCTGTGATGAATAAATGCCAAATTACATAAACACAGAATCTAGGAAAACACGGAGCATTTTTTTATTTCTTTGTCTTGCCTTATTGCATGGGCTAGAAACTCCATCACAATTAGTGGAGGTAGTGAGAGCTTACCTCTTGCCTTACTCCTGGCCTTGGGGGGAAAGCAGGAGCAGGGTTAGGTACTGTAGAGGGGGAAGGGGCAGTGATGGATGTGGCCAATGAGAACCTGAGAACAAAAACTTAGGAGAACTTGGGGGAATATCTAAGGTAGAATTCTCAAAATGTGGTCCACAGCTCATAGCTCACTCTCTTTCTCTCTCTCTCTCCTCATCACATGGCTTCTGACCCCTCCCCTATGGCCACCATCTGAGCTAAAGAGCTGCATTTAGACTCTGCCCATCTATGAATCACAAAATTCCAGGCCCTCCTCCCACCAGAAACCCCCTCTGTGAGAGCCACAGATCAGGACTGATTACTGGACACTCTCATTGCTGTTGAGAGAAGGGAGGATGAACAAACCCAGAAACCACACAGTGTCTGTGAGCAGAAGTCGTGCCTCACAGTTCCAGGCATCATGGGGATCCAGCTGGGCCCAGGGGCCTGAACAGGACATGAAATGTGCAGTTTGCATATAGGGATACCATATATGGGAACAGTGGGACCCGAGGCACCTGGATAGCAGATACTCTACCAAAGTGTAGCTAGTAAACATGCATATTTAGTAAACATGCCATGTTGCCCAACAGAATGGGCCGGGGTACCCACTAATGGGGTCCAGCCCCCTTCTTGGGTGGCCAGGCAAAAAGGAGACTGTCCAGCCAGGTCCACAGCTAGTGAGACAGGGTGGAAATGGAACTCAGGTGTCACCCCTCAAACAGACCAGGCCACCTTCTAGAAGAGATGCTAAAAAGGCAGTCAGTCCCTTGTCCTCTCTTTTGTCCACTTTTCCAACTGTTACCATTTGCCCAACCACCTTCCACAGCCCAGAGGACTCCATGACATTAAGATTCGGATTCTTGATGGTGCCTCAATTTACTATTGATGAAAATACATTCACCACACAATATTTTAAAGCTGAAAATGAGGCAATGGGTGTTTAAGGCCTGGTCAGATAAAGCCATTCCATGAAAATGCAGAATTTCTCTTCTCCGGCCTGGCAGGAAATATAAGAATTGCAGACACGGGGAAAGGGCGGGGGCTGACCGGCTGGCCTGGGAGAAGAGTGGAAAAAAACTGTGAGATCTGGGGAAGAAACAGAAAAGGAGAAAGGAAGTCGGTCTGCTTGCTTCCACCTCCAGAAGACAAGACCACTTCCTGTGATGAAATCATGCTCTCCCACCATCACCAGCTACGCAGTCAGCCAATGCCAACCTCATCCGGGGGAGGGAGGGAGCAGAGCCTCCTAGAACCTGCCCAGTGAGTCACCAGAGGTCCCAGCCCCAGTCTCTCACCCCCACCCACCACCAGTCACAAGCTGGCAGTGCGCTCCTTTGGAGGTGGTCCAGAGACTGTCACCAGGGTGACTCTGTTGCTCTAGACCTTATATCCCTCTTAGTCAAGGAGGCTATGGATGAGTCAGGACTCTCCCAGCTGTGGAGGGAATCACCTGAGGAGCATTATAAAAATATAGCCTCCGGAGAGTCACCCTCCAGAACTCTGCACTCAGGAGCAAGTCTGTCTGTGTGGGACAACCAGACAGAAGCATCTAGAAGGAGCAGTATGCCCTGTGGATTCAGCAAGACTAGAGCTTGAGTCTTGGCCTCCTATCTGAGAGTCATACAACCTAGGGCAGGTCTCCTCTGAGCCTTGGTCTCCTCACCTAGAGTAGAGAACAGAAGGACCTACAGATATGGTCTCGCATCCTGGGTGGGTCAAGGAATGGCCTCCAGAAGGTCCACCCTTTCCTCTTAACCATAGGGAGGGTATAAGACTGCACAAAAGGACCTGATCAGGGCAGGGAAGGGGCCTGGTAGACTTGGATCCTGCACAGGACAGCAGGGGAGGGGCTGAAGGGGAGGCCCTGCCAGGAAGGACAGGGACAAAGAACAAGCTGGGTGTTCCTGGTGCTGGGGCTGGAGGTCGAGGGCATCTCAACACCAGTGGTTCCCTCCTCCTTCTCTCTTCTCAGAGACTCCTCGCTGCCTGTCTTCTCAGTGGCAGGACTAGAGCTGGTCCTGCTGGCACCCCTTCCCCTGGGAGGACAGAAAAAGGCCGAGAGACACTTAGCCAATGAAAAGGAGAGCTAGAGAGACAGAGACTGACTCCTAAGGAGAGGTAGAGGTGTTGGCAGGGGCCAGGAGCAGAGGCAGAAGGGGAGAGGCCACACATGGCCAAGGTCAGAACCATGGCCCTCTGCAGGAAGATAGAGGCTGGGGCCTCATGGCTCTCTGTGCTCTGACCACAAGGAAGCACTTTTGCAATATAGGAAAAGAAGAAACCAGATTGATAAAGGAAGTGCTGGTCACTCTGGGGACGGGTGAGTTTGGGGAAGGCTCTCACCCTCCCTTGCTCTTCTGAAGGGGCCTGATCCTCGCTCTCCGGGTGTCTCCTGACTCCCCAAGGAGGCACAGCCTAGGGCCTCCCTCTGGCCTTGACGGGGCTGCTGTCGCTTCCTCCCCGGGGAGGAGAGTGAGACAATGGGTCTGTTCCTGCTACTGTCTCTGCTGCTGCTGCCGCCACGTCTGCAGGCCGGTGAGTGTCCGGGACACCCTCGCTCTGTCCCGAGGCCCAGCGAGTCCCCAGCAAGGGCTGTGGCTGGGCAGCTGGACAGGGGGTCTGCCGGGGGAGCTGGCCAGGCCTCCCAGCCCCAGCAAGCGACGGGCTGGTCCCATAGTGCTGGTCAGCCCAAGCCTTCACCCTCCTCCCTACCCCATGCCGGGCGAGGGGAACACCCAGGCCAGGGAGCCGGTCCTACCATCTGTCCCACTACTGCCCGTCGGGGAGGGTGTCAGAAGGGCTGGGCTGATCGTCTCCATCTCTCCCCGTGGCTTCAAGTCCCTCCTCTCCCGGCTCCTACAGGTAGATGGGCAGAGTGTGATACAAGTAACTACGGAATCAAGCAACCAGACCGCCTCTCGGCCCCCAAGGGTGGCTCCGTCCGCATCCCTTTCTCCTTCTATCACGACTGGGACTTAGCCCCGGATCCCAGAGTGAGTGTAGCCTTGAGATGGACACACTTCCATGGGCAGGTCATCTACAACAGTACTCAGCCTTCCATCCATAAGGACTACAAGAAGCGGATCTCCCTTGAATTATCACTGGGTCAGAAGTCTGGCTCCCTGCAGATATCGAACCTGCAGGAGAAGGATGGGAATTTGTACTTTTGCCGGATCCAAGTGGAAACATTAAGATGCGGCAGGAAGGTGTGGCAGGCCCTCAACGGGACCAAACTCACCATCACCCCCGGTGAGTCCAGCTGCCCCGGCAGCCACCACGCTCGCCCTGAGGCTCCTAAAGGCCATGGCGCCCGCATCCCCCAGGCCCGGCCCAGGCCCCACTCTTCCTGGGCGCCCTTCTCTCAAACTCCTCTCCCACACCACCTCCTCCCCAGCGCTCTGACGACTTGACTCTTTCTCCGCCATGTCCCCAGGCCCGGGCTGCCCTCCCTGCCACCCCCTCACGGCTCCCCCCAGACCCAGCCCCACGCCCCAGCCTCAGCACCTTCTGGGCTGCCCAGTGATCCTCCCTTCCTGCCCTAAGCGGGGGCTCCAGCCTCCTCCCTGCCCTGCCCCCATCCATCCAGCATGTGGGCCGCCTTCCCTTTGTCATGCGTCCACGTGCGCAGCCCCAGCCAGCCCCAGTCTTGGTCTCCCCAGAGCCATGGGCTCAGCCCAGCGCACCCAGCAGGTACCCAGAGATGACCCACCCGAGAGCCCGGTCCCCTGGCAACGCCCCATGCCCTGTTTTCCCGATCCCCCCACTTCCTCCTGCTCTGCTCCTCGGAACCCAGAGCGCAGTGCTCCCCGCCCAGCCCATCCGACCTCTCCTTTCCCATCTCCCTCTTCCCCTGCCTCCATCCTCCCTACCCTCCTTGCTCCCCCATCCCTAGTCCCCGCCTCTGCCCGTCCTGTCCCCGTTGTCCACTCCGATCTCGCCCCTCCGTGCTGGCCGTTGAGAGGCACAAGTACAGCTGCTCCCGCTCACTGTGCCCTGTGGGGTGAACAGGTTGGTAAGTGTCACCGTAGTTAACCTGCCCCACGGCCCTACAGTAACAGCAGGTACTGCCGTCGTCTTCCTGCCGCAGATAGGGACACTGAGGCTCGAACAGCTAAGGACCCGCCCAAAGCCACCATCGTAGTGCAGGTGGGACTTGAACCCAGCCTAACCCCGGAGCCTCCACTTGAACAGTAACTGCTCAGCCTCACCAGCTGACCTGAGGCTATCATTGTCTTGACCTATTGTTCATGAATAATGCGATCTGCTACATTACTAGGTCCTCCGTGTAACTCGGCAGCCCATGGGAACTTGAACCTGGGTTTGTCCCCACAGCAGGGTGGGGAGGGCATCTCTCCCAGGAGCAGGCACTGGGGGGTGCGCTGTCTGTAGACTTCCTTAAAAACGAAAAACCGTAGGTGTGCTTTTTACAGCTACTCGCGCTGGCTGTTCCAAACTATACATCACTGCTCCTGGCGGGAAGGTCACACTGTCTGTGTCCCCAGCCCTGGTAACCACTGCCCCGTAGGACCACCGGGTTGCTTTTAGAGCAAATAGAAAATGGCTCACGACTGAATTAGGCCAGACAGGCTTGGGTTTATATTTCGGGCACCTCCTGCATCTTCCCTTAAGTGGTCATTTTGGGGAGATTTTGGCTCTTCTCAGACCCCTCCTCCTCTTCCTTCCTTAATTCTCCTAACTTTTCTCATTTCTCGGTTTCAGTCACATTCGCTATGAGTCCTTCAGCAGTAAGTTAATTTTTTCATTTAGTACAATTAATTGGATATTCATGCTCATAATTTTTAAAATACAGAGAAGTAATAAAAAGAAGTTTTTACCTAAGTGAAGTATGACCGCACAAAAACATCCCCCTAAGGGAAATTTGCAGCAAGTAGAACTGAGAAGTCTGTGGTTGGCTTAATCATGCTTTTTACATACAGATGTTTTCTTTTTGTATCCAAGTCTCACTGTATTCTCCACTGTAAATTCCTCTTTTTATGTCTTAGCCCAGAATCCTGTATTCCACTAGGGGCTGAAAATATTTTAATTTCTTCTGATTTTTGTATGCTTTCTTTTGACAGTAAAACTCACTGATCTAGTGATGATTTCTTTTGGTATATGGTGTGAGGTAAAGACCTAAATTGATCTTCATAGCGAGAAACAAATCAATCGTCCCAGCTAGATTTATGGAATCTTTTTTTCTCTTCTCCATTGACTCATAGGCCTGGCCTTTTTGTAGGATAGCACCCACTTCTGGTCTGTCAGCCCCATTTCCCTGTCTTTTCTCTTGTCGCTACCAACACTGTTCTAGGGATTGTAACTTGTCACAGTTCAGTGGCTGCTAAGTGTATGTCCATCAGAACCACGTTACTTCCCTAAAAACCTTACTATTGTTTTGGTCTATTGTGTCACATGAATATTAGAATAAGCTCGCCAAGTTCTGAAGAAAACACTTACAGGTATTTTTAAAACCAGAATTGCATTAAACCTATAAGGCAATTGATAGAAACGGAAATCAGTGTGAGTCCAATCTTCCCACCAGAATGGCCGCTATTTTATATCCCTCAGGAACCCCCACAGTGTTCGTCCACAGACCATGTAAATATCTCACAAGACGCTTTCCTCTAAATCCTCTATTTTTTTTTTTACTAATATGCAACATTATTTTTTGAATGTTCATTTTCTATAATTTTCACTAGAAAATGTTGCATAAATTTTGGCCAAACGCTGGGTTATAGGCACGTTTTTCTCTCCTCCCTACCAAACTCTACTAAAATGACAGCAAAGGGAAATGTTTAAGACAAAATCTACAAGGACAAAAAAGTATGTGAGTCATGTGGTCAAAAACAGTATTTGGGAAGCTGGAAACATGTAGACTAATATACCTGGCCTAAGAGACCAGGGGAGCTTAGCCCTAAACCAGCAGTGGGGAGACCAGGAAGAAAAGCAGTTTTTTAACTACAAAAACTCCTTGACGGTTCAGCAAGGGCAACCCCAGAACGCCTGACAGTGGGAGTGCAAGGGCGTCAGAAAGCTGGAGGATTGGGCCAG
Source organism: Mustela erminea (assembly GCF_009829155.1). Classification (NCBI taxonomy): domain Eukaryota; kingdom Metazoa; phylum Chordata; class Mammalia; order Carnivora; family Mustelidae; genus Mustela; species Mustela erminea. Next base: position 31,791,971 of record NC_045633.1, read on the forward strand.
AATCTATTTAAGAAGCAGGGAAACCTCTGGGCCTCCTCCCCATCCAGCAGACTGGAGATTTGTTTTCCAGAAAGGATGGACCAGAGGGAGTTTGGGGGCACCACCGCAGGCATACTGGGGGCAAGGGATCAGTCCTTAAAACTGGAGATTTGGTGACCTGATAAGACCCTAAATGCCCAGCCCCCTTGATGCCTTCCAGTTCTCAGGCAACCCAGCTGGTATCCCCCATCCCGCTAAGGGCAAGAAATCAGGAGATTCTTCTCTGGGAAATCTCTCTGATGGAAACCCCAAAGGATCCAGAAATCCTAACAGATCCTACAGCCCAGTAGCGGACAAGCACTTTCTCCCAGACCACACACACGCCTCCAGTCAGCGTGGCTTCTGCACATTGACCTCCAAGGGGACAGCCCAGTAGCTGACAAGCACTTTCTTCCAGACCACACACACCGCTTCCAGTCAGCGTGACTTCTGCATATCAGCCTCCAAGGGAACCAGGACATGGGGTCTTGGCCTCTCCGGGAATCCTCTAGTCCTGAGGATTGACCTCTCACCTCGGCTGCGCCTAGAGACACACCATTTAAAACTATGACTACATTAGACACTTAAGGAATCCTTCCCGGTGAAACACGCAGCAAAACAAATGGGGTGGTGGGGAGCAAAGGGGAGTAGCTGGAAGGCACCAGAACAATGGAGGGAGAATAAAACTCAGATAACCACCATTTCCAGAAAGTTGAGGACACAAGCATGGAGCAACAGAGGGAGCTTTCCAAACAGACGAGGAGCTCTTAGGAACTTAAGCTATGATGGCAAAAATGGAAAAACCAGTAAAAGGATTGTGAGATCAACTTGACAGATTCACCTCAGAAGGCTGACAAAGATTCACAGATCTGGAAACTGTGGCGGGTTGGATAGCAGCCCCCACAAAGACGTTTCCACACCCCAGCCCCCAGAACCTGGGACTATTACCTTACATGGTAACAGATGTGACTCAGTTGTCACAGAAGAGAAGGCAGTGTGGCCACAGAGCGGAGACTCAGTGGTGCAGTCTGGAAGCTGGCAGACGTAGGGAACAGAGTCTCCCCTAGAGCCTCCCGAGGTTGTGAGGCCCTAGTCACACCTTGGTCTCTTGACTTCTGGCCTCCAGGACTGAGAGAAGCTAAACTTCTGTTGTTTTAAGTCACCCAGTTTGTGGTCATTTCTTACAACAGCCATAGGAAAGTCACATAGAGAAAAATTGAGGATTGGTCCAAGAGCGCCAGCCTCTGAATTATGGGAGTTCCAGAGACAGAGAAGAGAGAAGGTAGTTGGAAGAAAATATCGACCAAATAACTCTTGAAATTTTCCAGAACAAAGGAGCCCAGAGTAATGGGTAAAAATAAAAAGACCTACCTGGAGACACTGCAACATGAAATTTCAGAATGTCAGGGACCAAAAGATGATGCAAAAAACTTCCAAGGAGGAAAAAACAGGCCACGGGAAATTTGGGAATCGCCAAGGCTCTGGTGGTCTCCATAGCAACAGAGGAAGCTGGAAGACAATAGTTGAATGCTTTGAAATTCTAAGAGAATATTCTTACATTCATTCATTCATTCATTCAACAAATATTTATTGAATGCCTACCTGTGTAAGGTGCTAATACAGACATTAGGGAAACAGCAGGAAAGAAAGAAAAAAAAAGGCTAAACATGTCCACAACAATGCCTCTTGCACATCAGTATGGAAAGAAGGCTGAAGAGCAATCCAACACATTAATTCTGTGTGTTGAATGGTGGTGAAAAGAGAAAGGCAGGGAAATGGAGCAGAATCTGGGGGAAAAAGGTTGCTAGGGGTGTTACCCTATTCAGCTGGAACAGGAAAGGCCCGAGGGACATTAGAGCCAGGAGAAAGCAGCCATTGTAACAGGGTGACTGAGAAGAGGTTTGAGTAGAGCACAGGGTAGGGAAGCCAGTCAGGGATGGGACACACCTGCAACCATCTCCAGGGTTGAGGAGCCAGGTAGAGAGAAGGTACTGGGACCAGAGAGGGGCTGTAGCTTTTGGGGAGAGTCAACATGTCTGGGATGGTTAGTTTTAGGCGTCAACTTGACTAGGCTGAGGGATGCCGAGAGAGATGGTAAGACAGTCTTTCTGGATATGTCTATGATGGCATTTCCAGGAGAGTTTAGCAGTGGGTGGGCATCATCCAAACCCTTGAGGGCCTCAAAAGAACAAAAAAGTAGAGAATGGGCAGGGACCGCCGCTTCTTCTGTCCTCAGGCACAGCTCCTGGTTCTTGGGATTTTGGAATCACACTGGGAATTATATAAATGGTTTCCTTGGTTCTCAAACCTATAGGTCTGGCCTGGAACCACACCCCCAGCTTTTCTGGGACTCCCGTTTGCGGACACAATGGCTTCTCAGCTGTCAAAATCACACGAACCCGTTCCTCAAAACTCTACATCTCTTTCTAACCCCACTGGTTTTATGTCTCTGAGACCGCAGATTAATATAAGATCCAGTGAGGAGGGGGCCAACAGTTTTGCCACGACTTACCCTCCTCTCTCCATCTCTCTCTCTTTTTTTTTTAAGATTTTATTTATTTACTTATTTGAGAGAGAGAGCAAGATCGAGAGCATGGGTGGAGGTGGGAGGTGGTGCAGGGAGGGGCAGAGGGAGAGGGGAAAGCAGGCTCCCATGCTGAACGGAGAGCCCGATGTGAGGCTCTGTCCCAGGACTCCAGAATCATGACCTGAGCTGAAGGCAGACGCTTAACCGACTGAGCCACCCAGGAACCCCTCTCCCTCTATCCTCGGATGATGACTTCCAATGGCCACTGAATAGGAACCAGTGCGTGAGAGAGCCCATGGATGGAGTCCACCAAAACCAGCCTCCAAGGGCACAAAGCAGGTGGAGAAGAGTCGGGGAGTGGATCTAAGAGAAGCCAGCAGAAAAATCCATCCCAGGCACAGATCTGTAGGAAGCGAAGGAATGTTCCAGTCAAGAGGGATCGGCAGGGCAGAGGCCATGAGGTGGGACGTGTACAGCTGAAACAGATGAAGAAGCCGATGGTACAGGAGGTGAGATCAGAACAGGCAGTGGGGGCAGATCCCGTGTGGCTCTGAAAACCAAGAAAAGAACTTTCACTCTCACAATGAATCTAGTGAGGGTTTCCTGCTATGTCCTGATGTGCACTGATGTGTTCTGAGGGTCCCTCCAGCTGTTGTGTGGAGAATCAGACTGTAAAGACGAGCAAGGTCACCGGCAGGAACACCAGTGAGAGGTAATATGCCTTGAAAAGGGTGACAAAGAGGGCAGGGGAGATGCTGTCTATATTTGGAAGACTGAGCAGGCAGAATGTGCAGATGATGGGATGTGCGGGTAAGAAAGAGAAGAAGCAAGAGTGACTCTAGCATCTTAAGGGATGGACCTGCTATTGGCCAAGATGGGGACCTGGGGGAGGAGCAGGCTTGGAGGAGATCAAGAGTTAAGGACAACTGAAATTTGAGACATTACAAGACAAACAAATGGAGGTGTGAGTAGGCGTGAGATTTAGGAGTTGGTGGTGTGGGGAGAGAGGTGGCTGGGTATGTAACTTTGGGCGGGATTAGCATGTTGCTGCAGGTTAATGCCATGGGACTGGATAAATTATCTGGGAAGTAAGTGTAGATAGAGAGGGGGTCCTAGGACTGAACTAAGGAGGTCCCATGACTGTTTCAGGCTGGGAATAGGAGGAATCAATAAGAAGACAGAAGGAGCTACTAGGGACGCGGGAAAAGAACAAAGAGAGAACAGTGTCCCAGAAGCCAGGTGAAGAACCCATGTCATGAAAAGAACATTGAATGCTGGAGGGTCGAGTAAGGTGGTGAAAGGGGGGGTGTGAGGGATCTAAATCCTCAGTTTCAATGGTAGGAAGTAAATAAACACAACTTGAGTCAAGAAACAGCAGTATGTGCATGTGATTTAGAAAAACAAGCCTAATGTCAGAAGAAATAGCTAACGGTGGGCTTATGCAGGGGCTACTGTTTTTATACACTGTATGGAATTTGTGAACTCTTTAAATTATGTGCCTTTTGGGGCACCTGGGGGTGCAACTGGTTAAGCAACTGACTCTTGGTTTTGGCTCGGGCCCTGATCTCAGGGTCCTGAGACTGAGCTCCTGTCCTGCTCGGCACTCAGAAGGGAGTCTGCTTGGGATTCTCTCTCTCCCTCCTCCTCCGCCCCACCTGCCCCTGTACTCACCTTCTCAAATAAATAAATCTTTTAAAAAATAAATTATGTGCCGGGGCGCCTGGGTGGCTCAGTGGGTTAAAGCCTCTGCCTTCGGCCTCAGGTCGTAATCCCACGGTCCTGGGATTGAGCCCCGCATCCGGCTCTCTGCTCAGCGGGGAGACTGCTTCCTCCTCTCTCTGCCTGCCTCTCTGCCTACTTGTGATCTCTCTGTCAAATAAATAAAATCTTTTTTAAAAATCTTTAAAAATAAATTATGTGCCTATAGAAGTTGGATAAATGTTAAATTTTGAAAATAATAAAGGCACTGGTAATACTTGCACATCATTAAAAAAAAAAGGTCAAACAATACCGAACTGAGTCCAATGACAAGTACATTCCTTCCTCTGCACTTTATTTCCCAACCACTACTTCTTTCTGAGAAATGTTCTCTCTTACAGATATAGATATAGATACAAAACCCAGATAGAATCAAACTGTATGCTATTCTGCTCTATGACTTGTTTTCATGTCCCCGTACAACAAAGTATTTTTCCATTTCAGCAGATACACAGCTCTGCCTTTTTTTTTTTTAATATTTTATTTATTTATTTCACAGACAGAGATCACAAGTAAGCAGAGAGGCAGGGGGAAGAGAGAGAGGGGGAAGCAGGCTCTCAGAGGGGTGGGGGGAAGCAGGCTCCCCGCTGAGCAGAGAGCCCAGTGCGGGGCTCGATCCCAGGACCCCAGGATTATGACCCAAGCCGAAGGCACTGAGCCACCCAGGTGCCCCTCCTTAACCTGCATTTTAAAAAAAAAAGAAATTATGAATGGATAGTAGTGTCAGGGTTATCGTTTTATGAAATGAATTAGAATTGCCTCATTTTCGTATTTCTCTATGTTCTAGAATCTATTGGGGAATTATTTTTTCCTTAAATTTTCACAAGAGGGCGCCTGGGTGGCTCAGTGGGTTAAGCCGCTGCCTTCGGCTCAGGTCATGATCTCGGGGTCCCGGGATCAAGTCCCGCATCGGGCTCTCTGCTCAGCAGGGAGCCTGCTTCCTCCTCTCTCTCTCTGCCTACTTGTCATCTCTGTCTGTCAAATAAATAAATAAAAATCTTTAAAAAAAAAAATTTTTCACAAGAATTTACCCATAAAACCTCCTGAGCTTGGAATCCTTATGATGGGTAGTTCTTTAATAGAATTCCCTTTTTTTTTTTTTCAAGCTTGGTTTTTTTTTTTTCTTTAGTAAAATCTACCCTGGCTGTGGGGCTCAAACTCATGATCCCCAAACCAAGAGTCTCATGCTCTTTTGATCGAGCCAGCCACGCACCCCTAAATTTCTCTGAAATTGTACTACTTAGCTCCATTTCCCAAAGTTTTTATTTCAGGAAATCATCCAATTCAGAGTTTTAAAAATTTATCAACCTATAATTGAGCATATGCAATCACAAATGATTTCAACAGACTCTTATTAGGTTTGCGAGAGTCTTGTCTGTTTTCTTCTTTGTTTCTTGTTTGTTTGTTTGTTTTTCCCCTAAATAACGACTTCCTGCATTTATTTCTATTGTCCTGATTCCTAATAAATTTATTCCTACATAGCTTTCATTACTTGTTTCCCTCTGAGTTTTCTTAGGGCTGGCTTCTTTCTGGTTTTGGTACTTCTTCTGTTCATTTTCCAAATTTCATTTGGTTTTAAATAATAAAAGCACTTAATACTATGAATTTGGCTTAGAGTATGGCTTTAGTCACATTTTAGGAGGTATTTTTTTAAAATATGTATTCCTTGGATTTTATTTTTCTAGATAGCATGTTATATACATTTGTTGAGGAGTTTAAAATTTTTATCTCAATTAAAAGATGCTTTTATTATTCCATTCCAATGAGGGTCAACAGAAAATTTGGTCCATACTAACCTGAAGATTTTATTGGCATTGAATTTTTTCCAGTAGCTTAGCATTCTGTCAGTTTTTACACAGTGCGTTAAACATCTACAAAGGTACAATCTATTTGTAGAAGTTCAGTATATATTAATTTAATCTTAAAAACATATTTCTGGGGCACCTGGGTGGCTCAGTAGGTTAAAGCCTCTGCCTTCGGCTCAGGTCATGGTCTCAGGGCTCTCTGCTCAGCAAGGAGCCTGCGTCCCTCTCTCTCCGCTGGCCTCTCTGCCTACTTGTGATCTCTCTCTGTCAAATAAATAAATAAAATCTTAAAAAAATATATTTCTAATATATGTTAGGCGCTTTACAGATGTTTTATCACTTACTACAACAATCCAAAAAGGATAAATACTGTTTGGTTCTACTTATAACAAGTTCCTAGAGCAGTCAAATTCATAGAGACAGAGAACAGATCAGTGGGTGCCTGGGGCTACGGAAGGGAGTGTGTAGTGAGTGCTTCATGGGGACAGAGTTTCGATCTGAGAAAACGAAAAAGTTCCGGAAAAGGATAGTGGTGATGGTTGTACAACAGTGTGAATGTACTTAATGCCACTGAACTATATACTCAAATATGGTTAAAACAGTAAATTTTATGTTACCTATACTTTACCACAATGAAAAAATTTTTTCTTTCCGATAATTTAGGGATCCCTATTTGTCAGCGATGAAATGAGGTTCTGAGGTCACACCACGGATGGGAGGTAGATAGAGTCAGCATCTAAGCTGGATGATGTGGATTCATTACCCGCTCCCTGTGTGAGAGCTTTAGAGAGTGGTCCCCACCCCCAGTGTTTCCCAAAGTAGGGAACAAGATGTGACAGTTTCACCCAGAAACCTCCAGTCCTCCAGGGGAAAATCTGCTTAATTCTCATGTCTTCTCAGCTTTCAAGACGACCACCACTGCTCCCACCACCACTGCCCCCACCACCACTGGCCCCACCACCACTGACGTTGGTGACTTGGAAGACACTAAGAGTTCAACGTCTTCAGTCCTGAGTGTGGAAGCTGCAGTAGGGGTGGCGCTGGCTGTTGCTGTGCTCATAATTGCAATTTTGGGACTGATACTCTACCTCAGGCGGAAGAGAAGCAAAGGTAAGTGGTTCTGGGCCATGCCCCCGACCAAGCTTCCCTACTGAGTGTTTCTCAGAACAACCTGCATCACAATGACCCCGGGTCCTTCTGCATTAAAAAATGCAGCTCCAGGGGCACCTGGGTGGCCCAGTGGGTTAAGCCTCTGCCCTTCAGGTCATGAGGCCAGAGTCCTGGGATCCAGCCCAGCATAGGGTTCTCTGCTCAGCAGGGGGCCTGCTTCCCCCTCCCCCTCTGCCTGCCTCTGCCTACTTGTGATCTCTGTCAAATAAATATATAAAATCTTAAAAAAAAAAAAAAAAATGCAGCTCCCTGCTGGGCTTGAGGTCCGGGTTTGGGAATCTAAATTTTTAAAGGTCTCATCAAGTGCTCTGTGTGTGTGTGTGTGTACACATTTAGTTTTATTGTAACAAAGCAACTTGTACACTTTCAAGGTTTAAAACTGAGCATCATTTTCCTTTCCAGTGAAACAAAAAGAAAATTTAAAAATAAACAGGAACAAAATTACAATAGAGAATGTCAATGCCAAATAAGATCCTACAAGTTCTGCTGATTCTCCTATCGAGTGGCAGGGCTCAAGTCATCATTAGGAGAGAGTTTTATTTTAAAAGTGTCATCTTAAACTGCAAGGATGTCTGTTAAACATGCCAAAGGAGAAGCCATGATGTCAAAATGCCCACTTAACCCACCCAAACATCTCAAACCCACCCTTTGTTGACCTTCTATAACCCTATTTCTTTTAGTTTTTTTTTCTTTTTTTTAAACAAGAGAAAGTAGACAGGTACATGTTGGTAAATGCTAACTGTCCATATTCACATAGAGACACAGTGTACTCTGAGCCCAATATACAGAGAAAGGAGGGAAAAAGCTCGAATTCTATGCACTACTACACAGGGGCCTAGCCCCCTCCCGCTTCCAGCAGAGCTAAGGGAGCAGAAGGTTTTTCTTTTTTCCCACAGAGCACAGTGGTGTTGATTCCATAAAGTTTTTGTTTTCGTGTGTGTGACCAAGTTTGAGAACCAGTGCAGCAGACCCTGGAGCAGGGTGATTGGAGGTAACAAATGTCAATAAAGCCTAGGTCCTGCTTTCAAGGAACTCAGTGCTGGAAGCGGGGGAGAGGGAGTGATTGCCTCATTTAGAAAGAGCTGTGGTAGGTTGGGAGAAAGGAGGGGAACCAGTGAGGAATTCCCATAGGAAGTGACCCTGCAAAAAGTCTCAAAGAATATGAGAATTAGCCAGGCAAACAGTGAGGCTAGTGAAGAGGTCACTATCCACGCAGGGGCAGGAGATCAGGGAGGGAACCGTAGGTAGCTCAGTGCTGTGGAGGAGGCTGGTGATGGGAGAGAGAACCTTGTAAATGACTGGCAAGAGCCTCTGAGCCCAGAGGCAACGCGAAGCAGGGAAGTGGCCACCTCAGCTCCGCCTTCCGGATCCATCAGTCTGAGCTGCTGGGGCCGGAGGTGGGGCCAGAGGTGGGCCAGGCAGGGCCAGTCTAATGCGGTGGCAGTGGGTGGAGGGAGAGAGCCAGATCCTGGGAAAGTTTAAGAAGGAAAACCAGTAAGACTTAGGGACTGGGCTGGCGTAGAGGTGAGGGAGTGGGAAGCACTCGGGGGAAAGCGTCCTCGGGGAAACCACCAAGCAAATTAGAGAACACGGAGGTCAAGACCACGTTTGGGGGCGGACGATGGTTCCTTAGTCTGGGGTATGTTGGAGATGTGCCTGTGTGGCCTCCGCAGAGAGATGTCCCTCGGCAGTGTGGGTGTCTGCATCTATAGCTCAAGAGGACAGGGCTAGAGGCGTTCAGCATTTACACCCCACCAGCCTCCAGTATTGATCTGAAATTCCTCTGAAGAAAACTTCCAGCGAGAGCAGGTGAGCTGCGGGAGATACTGAAGCACAGAGTGAGGAGCACAGAGCCCGGACGGCTGCAGTCAGGTCCTGGCTGCGGAAACGCCGGTGCAACGGTACCATGACTCTCTGCCCCAGCTCGCCCGTCGGTGAAATGAGAAGAGTAATTACACTCCCCCCGGGGCTGTCATGACAATCACACGTAACGCATCGCGACTAGATCCCCGCACAGAATAAGGACCACATGAGCATTAGCGCCTGCAATTTTAAGCTGTAGTGATTGAACTGATTCGATCCAGTCCTATGGAAACACAGATAAACCAGTATCCGAGAAGAGAAAAGCCCCAAAATAGGCAGGATGAAACAGATCAAAATATATTCAGAATTTAGTAAGTTAATCAGCAGCATTTCTAATCAATGGGGAAGGATGAGAGTCATTCAGTACACGGTGCTGGAACGAGTGAGCGGCCGTCTGGGGAATATAATATTATCTCATAACTCACACCAAAATAAATTCCACAGAGATCAACCAAAGAGTTAAATGAGGGGGAAAATAACCCCAGTACTCGAGGAGAGCACGTGAGACCATCTCATGTCCATGCAGCGGAGACGGCCTCCCTAAGTATGACGTAAAACCTAAAAGCCATGAAGAAAAATGTTGACAAACTCAACATATACAAATTGCTTTTCATTCTGCAGAGGAAAAGTCACAGCAGTTGTCTCTAGAGTGAGGCTGAGGGTCAGAGAGGAAGAGCTGTGACAGTCACTGAGGGAACAGAAGATGGTATTTCAGGATTCCACCCAGATGAGAAGCCAGAGCTCTGTAAAAGCATCACTGTGCATGATCATGTCTCCCCCATGCAGGTGTAGAAACTTCTAGAACGTGTTGGTTAGAAGTTATGTTCCCCTGCTGGCACCACAGAAGAAAAGTAACAGGGCTTACCTAAGACAGAGTTCCTTGTTTCCCCTCACAAAAAAGGATGAGAAGGCGGATGGCAGAGGCTGCTGTCCTCGGGCACTCAGGCTTCTAGCTTCCTGCTCACTGTCCTAGCTACTGGCTTCTGTCCTGAAGGTTGCCTCGTGATCCAAGATGGCTGCTTGGAGTCCAGCCATCATTTCTGAATCCAGGCAGGAAACAGGAGGAAGGAAGAAAGGACAAAAAGACCATGCTGCGGCTGTTTGTCCTTTACTCAGTCTTCCTGAAAATCGTATCCACAACTTCCCCTTGAATCATATTGGCAAGAATGCAGTCATATTCCCCACATCTGTCAGTAGGGGAGCACGCTGCCACCCCAAATAAAACCAAGGTTCTGTAACTGAGTAGAAAGAAATAAATGGAAATTGGGTAAGCAAAGAGCGTCCGCTGTCATAGGCCTCATCCGGAATTAGAGATGTGTCAGCTAAGTGTGGCCTAAGGACAGGGGAACAGGAGAGGTCAAGGTGCTCGTGAGAGGGGGAATGCAGAGGAGAGGGTCAGCAGGGAGCTTGACAGCCGGAAAGAAAGTGGATTATTAAGGGACATTGGTTCATGGGGTCAAAGCGCAGGCATTGCCAGCAGGATGATAACAGGAGAAAGCTGGAAGGAAAGAAAGTTGTAGCAGAAAAATGATGCTGGCGTTTAATATTGCAGAGTTCTCAGTCCCAGGGATTTAAAAAAAAAAAAAAATTTAAAAGTCCAGGGTATGGCAGAAGAGAGGGTTCTGGAGTTTGGAGGACGTAGGAGTCCCGTGTGTCCAGAGGATTGTCTCCGTGGAGGGTGGGACCTCCCAGGATGGTGTTGGGCGGTGGAGGGCATGTCTGTGATGCAGGGGCCAAAGCTTGGGAAATGCCACAAAGAGACTCGGGGGGGTGAGAAAGGAAGAGTGGGGGTGGGGAGACTGGCAGGTTTCAGGGGCGGAGGGTGGAGAGGAACGGGCTGCAGCTCAGACCCGGGTCCCAGCCATGAGGCTCACAAGGCAGGAGAGGAAAAAACCACCACTCAGGAAAGCACAAAAAGCCAGTGTTTCGGGATAGGAGGAAGCAGGGGGGTCTGAGACAAGGTGGAAGGAAAGGGACGGGTGGGCAGGGCCTCGGCAGTAGAAGGAGCAAGGCTGAGGGATGCTTGGGGAATTCAAGCAAGGGGGAAGGAAAGAAACGGAAAAATTGAGGTTGGGAGAGAAAGACGATGCAGGCAAGAGCTGCTCTCCTGATGTGGTGTTGACAACCCCGGGACAGGGTTGGGCAGCCTCAGGATGACAGCAGGTGTCACTCTGGTTGTGTCCAGCAGGTGTCCCAGGTTGGTCCAACAGAGCAGCTCGACTGCCCTGGTCTCTCTGGAGGTTGGTCTCAGAGCACACAGAGCAGGAAGGCAGGGAAGAGAGGCGCCTTCTCTAGATGGTACCCTAACGTGCCGCTGTTCCCCCACAGGTCTGAAGACTAACGCCAGAGCGGTACCCGAGTGAGTGCTTGTCCCTCTTGGGAAATAGGGAAGTTCCTTATGGGAAGGGCACAGGGCCTCTGCACTCCACTCTCCTGGTGCTTTCCCAGGGGCTGTGTCTTTTCTCGGAGCCACTCCCCCTCCTCAGCTCTGAACCTCGCCTCCCTGCCTCCCTCTGTAGCCCTCTTCCTCTTCGCCTTCCCACCTGCCCGTCCCTCCAGCCCATCTTCTGGACTTCTCTCCTTCTCTCCAGCCCCTTTCCTCCCCTCTCTCCCCTCTGGCCAGAAGACCTGAGGTGGAGCTGGTGATCATTCTCTAGTTTGTACCAACAACCACAGGGCAGATAAGACTTCACCCTTCCCAAGGCTCTTCCAACAAAGCTGCTTCTCCAGGACCATCCGCCTTCAAAAGGCCTGTGGGACCTCTACTGGCTACACTGCAAACTGCCTCTCGGACGATCCAGGACACCTGAGAGCCTCCAAACGGAGCTCACCTCCAGCGTCAGGCCGTCCCAGGGCCCCTCCCTGCCCATACACACACGCACGCACAGAGCACAAGCCCCACACGGGTTTGAACTCTCTTCTGCCCGGCCTCTAACCCACATTCTGCCCTCTGCTTATACAGGGGATCCGTCCAAAACACGGAGGAGAAGTATGAGAACATCGGGATTAAAAGTGAGTTCCGACGGCCGCCACTCCTACCCTTCCCTACACACCCCCTGCTCACGCCCGGGCCCCACCCATTCCTAGTCCTGCCCCTGGTCCCAACGCGGCAGAGGACCTCACTGCTCCCAACACGGCAGAGGACCTCACTGCTGGAGGCTCCGGCCCATTTCTCTACCCTGGCCATATGCACCTGACCCCAGCACACCTTGATTTTTTTCTAGGACAACAAACAGAGCCCCGGCTGGAGCCCAAGCTGGAGCCCAAGGTAAGCATCTCAGATTATGGCCTGAAGGAATTAAAGAAAAGTTTGGGGGCGCCTGGGTGGCTCACTGGGTTAAGCCTCTGCCTGCAGCTCAGGTCATGATCTCAGGGTCCTGGGATGGAGCCCCGCATCGGGCGCTCTGTTCAGCGGGGAGCCTGCTTCCCCTTCTCTCTCTGCCTCTCTGCCTACTTGTGATCTCTCTCTCTCTCTCTCTGTCAAATAAATAAATCTTTAAAAAAAAAAAAAAGAAAGAAAGAAAGAAAGACAAGTTTGGAGAAGGTGGGGTGAAGGGAGCAGAGGGACTGCGCGCAGTGTTGGTGAACACTCAGGTGCCGGATTCCTGCTCTCCGGCGGGGACAGCTCCCCGTCCACGGTCTCACCCCCTTCTCCTTCGTTCTCGCCAGGATGAAGCCCAGGGCGACAACCCCATCCTCTATGCCTCCCTCACCCTCTCCAGCTCCTCATCACGGGCAGCACCTCCCCACCTCCCTCCCAAGGAGGCCCCGCAGGAGGAGACCCTATATTCTCTCGTAAAGGCCTGACGAGCGGGACTGGAGGATGACTGCCTTAGACTGAGCTGCCCAGCGGGTCACAGCCTCTGATAATGACCCTGGCCAGACGGGAAGACTCAGAAGCCAGTGGGTGTGGAAGGCCTCCAAGGACCACAGAGAGACAGAGCCATCTGCTCCAACCCCCTCTCCACCTTCCCAGCCCTTGCCCAGAGAGTCACAGGGCTGGTGGAATTTGCCCGAAGGCATCTAAGGAGAAAACTGATGGCACCTTCCATTTCTGTCTTCTCCTTCTCACCACGAATGAATTATAATAAAAGGTCACACCCGAGATCCCTCCCCCAGTACTGGAGTTGGGCGACTGCCTCGGGGTGGGACACAATAAACCCAGACGCTGGTAGCCAGCCCAGAAGCCAGGGGCTGCCCCTCCTCTGCCCATTCCCCTTCCCCTCCGATCAGAACGAGCACGCACTTGCCAAGTGCACCACCTCGTTTAGGCGCCTCCAACAAGCTGTGCCCGGACTGGATGCACTCACCCGAACCGTGAACAGGACCACAGGGGTTAGCGCTTTTCTCCAGGCCACGCGCCTAGTAAGTGGCTGAGCCAGGGTCTGAACCCAGACCTGCCCTCCCCGACGACGGCCTTCTCCCAGGACTCAGGTGTCCCGGCCTTCCCACATCCCTCAGACTGTGCCAGCCTCCCACAGACACAGGGACGTGCCCTGGGAGCGGAGGGGAGGGAGGGAAGCCGAAGGGAAGCACGGGGTTAGAGACCAGCTGCGGAGAGCGGGAACCTGTTTTATTAACATGGGAACTGCACAGCTAGGACTTCGGCCAGTTGACCTGTAGCCGGTGACCAAGCCCCACACTTAACTCAGGGACCCTCTGAGGGGCGCCCCCTGCTGCCGGCAGGGAAGGGGGCGAGAGAGCAGCAGGGAGCCAGGTGCACACAGCTATTCCTCGAAGAAGGCCAAGGTGAAGTCCCCGGTGGCATCTCCACACCACGGCTCCTCCAGCTGCTCTGGCTCTGTCCCAACATCTTCCAGGAACTGCTCCAGGTCCAGGTCACTGGAGGCGTCATCATTAGGGGTGACACTTCCAGCCTCCTGAGGACACTTCCAGCCTTCCTTCCCCACCACGGGACAGGCCCCACGATGAGCTGGTGGGGTCAGGTCCTTTGGTACCATTCTAGCTTCTTGGTCCTCAGACAAGCTGGTTCCTGAGGCTTTGCTTTGAGGAGCTTTAAATTTTTTCTTAAGGCCTGGATGAAAAAGTGATGAAACTGAGAGTCCTATTAGGCCATTGTGAGATTTTACAAGTCAAACTCCTAAATTCCTATTTCCATAAAGGTTTCTGGGAAAGTTCTCAATAGAAAGAAAATGGGCTTTGGTGTTAGAACGACCTGGATTCAAGCCATGGATCCAGACATATGCTAGTCATGAGTCTTGAGCAAATTTTAAACCCTTATCTCTAAAATGGCAACTGTCCAGCCATAGAGATATTGAAAGAATTAAAGGGAACCAGCAAGGAGTATCTACCTAGCCAGCTCACAGCAATACTCAACAAATGTCAGGTCCCCCCTCCTCACCACTGTCCTGTCCTTAGATCAAATCCATCAATAACCATTATGTTTCTACAGGGTGTGCTACACTCTCCAATCTAAGATGCCTAATTTTTTTTTTTTAAGATTTTATTCCTTTGAGAGAGAGACAGACAGACAGAGCACAAGCAGGGAGAGGGAGAAGCAGACACCCGGCTGAGCTGAAGATCACCACCACCACCACTACCCCCGCCCAGGACCTGCAGATCATGACCTGAGCTGAAGGCAGATGCTTAACTTCTGAGTCACCCAGGCGCCCCTAATTTTTGTTCTTTTTAAAAGTAGTGAGAAACTATGATCCAGGAAGTTAAAAGTTCCAGTTAAGGGGTTAAAAATGATCCAGGAAGGGGAGACACAGATTTGCACCTCATCCCCCATAGTTCTGCCCAGGCTCTGAGCCTTACCTGGCTGGTCAGGCTCCGATTTCCCATGCCCTTCTTTCCTTCCTATTATGGATACAGGAGGAGCTGCAGATTCATTTCCCAGAGATCTCTTCATCGTCTTCTTTTGCAGGGTCCCATCTCGTCCATTTGCTAGGCCTGCGTCACCCCACCCCAACCATGAAGGATATTTGTTTATTTCCCTCCAAATGACAGCTCAGCAAGGGTCCATAGACTCCCCTCAGTCTCCGCCTGCATCCTCTGCTCATTCTCAATCAAGGGCGTTCTCTTGGTTCCCTCCTTTTCCCCAAATATTTCTCTCTCTCTCTCTCTCTCTCTCTCACTCACTCACTCTCTCCAACTGCCCCCCTTCTTTTTTGGTCCTGGACCTTCTTCACCTTGTGTTTTTCCTCACAGCCTCCTTCCTCCAGGAAGTCATCCCGCCTGGCTAAGAATTTAAGACATTCGTTCCACCTTTAACCTAAGATTTTATAATCAGAACAGAGAAGCAAGGAGGCTACAGCTTCCCTGATGACACTAGTAGGAATCTTGACCATTTTTGCAGATTTTAGAGCTGAGACAGCCAGTAAGATCCAGTGACCTGCAGGCCCCTCCCTCCCACTGTCTGCTTCTGCTCTGCCTCAATGGTACCATGTATCTGTTCCCAGCTGGCTTGCTTACCTCTTGCCTTGGGTTTTTTGGTCTGAATTTTGGCTGGCTTGGGACTGGGCAAAGTTGGGTCCTAAGAATGGGAGAGAAAAATAAGAAAAGATAAATGAAGTCATATAATTAGTGTTTTTAATAGAGTGAGATGCTATGGAAATGATGAGTGGTTAGGGGAGTCAAATTGAGTCCTGTAGCTTGATCCTGTTTAAATCAATGACAACAAAGACAAAACTGTTCTCCTTCCCATTCTGTTTGGTATCGGTCAGTACAAAGCTTTATAGAGAAAGAAATAAAGTTAGGCCATGAACATGATTAAAAAAACTATTAAAAATCAAATCAATGACTAGACTCTTTAAGTGTTAATCACTTCATAGTACATATAGATTTCAAATAATAATGTTGTACCCCTGAAACCTATACAGTGTTATAGGCCAATTTTGCCTCAACAAAAAAATAATTAAAAGGAAAACCCTCTTTCAGGACTTCTAGTTTCCAGTTCTACATGTAAAGAGGTTTAGAGGTCATCACTCTAACAACAAGTAAAAAAAACTGAACAGATTGAAAAATCAACAACTCTTTTTATTTTGATCAAAGAGAGAACGGAGTGCCTGGGTTAAGCCTCTGTCTTTGGTTCAGAGTCCTGGCTCGAGCCCCACATCAGGCTCTTTGCTCAGCAGGGAGCCTGCTTCCCCACCTCTCTCTGCCTGATTGTGCTCTCTCTGTCAAATAAAGAAATAAAATCTTAAAAAAAAAAAAAGAGGGAAGGACACAGGGCCACCAAACCGCTGTCCTGAAGAGACAGAGAAGCAAATGCACGAAGTCATATCTTACCAGGGCACAGATTCAGAAGCAGAAGAACCAGCACTTCTCACAAGAACCAGTTCCAGGGCAGAAAAACCTCAACAGTACTAAATAAATTGTTCAGTGCAGACAAGTATGGGAGTTAAAAACACCAGAGTTGCCCAGTCTTACAGTGGCTTCCAGACCTTTGTGGGTTTGACCTCCAGGAGTCTGACCATGCTGTCACAGAAAATATCAGAGAAAAGTCCCGTCATGCTTCTGGCAGAAGGAAGAGCAAAGGCAACATTTCGAAATATAGGCGAGCACTCTATTCTTCTGAAAAAGGCCTTTTCTCAGGAAAAACTAGTTAACCACAGCCTAATCTACCAAGATATTATCAGAGACTGACTGTCCAGGGGGAAGAGAAATATTTAACCCCTGCCACTCTAGCCATCCTGTCCCACCTAATGGGGGGAAAACACTAAGAAACACCACGAAGTTCACAGTCCAGAGCATGGGTTCATTTAAAGACATGAGATCTAGGCTTGCCTGGCTGGTTCAGTTAGAAGTGGATACAACTCTTGATCTCAGGGTTATGAGTTCAAGCCCCACACTGAATGTAGAGATTACTTAAATAAGTAAAATGTTTTTAAAAAGAAAAAAGACACGAGACATAGTAGTAGGACCACAGAACACATCCCCTCCCCTGACCTTACCATCACACTACTAAAGGCATATTTAGGGATACCTGGATAGCTCAGTTTGTTGGGCGTCTGACCCTTGATTTCAGCTTGGGTCATGATCTCAGGGTTGTGGGATCAAGCCTGACTCAAGCTTCACATTCAGCAGAGAGTCTGCTTAAGATTCTCTCTCCCCCTGCCCCTTCCCCCACTGGTGATCTTCTCCTCCTCCCCCGCCAAAATAAATAAAGAAATCTAAAAATAAATAAATAAAGGCATATTTAACCATTTCTTTTGCCTGGTATATTGTGTCTGGCAATCAATAAAAAACTACAAGATGCACCAAAAAGCAAAAAAAAAAAAAAAAAAAAGGGTGGGGGCCTGCCTGGGTGGCTCAGTGGGTTAAAGCCTCTGCCTTCGGCTCAGGTCGTAATCTCAGGGTCCTGGGATTGAGCCCCGCATCAGGCTCTCAGCTCAGCGGGAAGCCTGCTTCTCCCTCATTCTCTGCCTGCCTCTCTGCCTACTTGTGATCTCTCTCTCTGTCAAATAAATAAATAAAATCTTTTTTTAAAAACCCACAATTTGAACAGACAGAACAAATATCAAAACAGGACATGGCATGGAATTATCAGATTGGAATGAAATCAAAGATGATTAAAATGTAAAGGGCTCTAATGGATAAAGTAGCATGCAAGAACAGATGGGCGTGTAAGCAGAAAGATAAAAATCCTAAGAAAGAATAGAAAGGAAATGCTAGAGATCAAAAACACTGTAAGAGAAATGAAGAAAACGCCTTTGGTGGGCTTACTAGTGGACTGAATCTCTGAGCTTGAGGTTATCTCAACAGAAACCTTCAAAGCTGAAAAGCAAAGGGGAAAAAAAAAAAAGACTGAAAAGAAAAAAAAGAACATCATATCCAAGAATTGTGGGACAGCTGTAAAACGTGTAATGTAGGCACAATGGGGATACCAGAAGGAGAAGGAAAAAAGAAAGAAACCCAAGAAAGGCAATAATGACTGAGAAGTTTCTCAAATTAATGTCAGACACCGAACTACAGATTCGGGAATCTTGGGGAACACCCAGAGGATAAATGCCAAACAGCCCCATGCAGGTGTGTTATTTTCAAACTACAGAAGATCAAAGATAAGGAAAAAGCCCTGCGGATTAAGGAGTATATTTGTTGTGCTGAGCACTGATGATGTATGAAGTGCTGAATCACTAGATAGTACACCTGAAACTAATATTACACTGTATGTTAACTACCTGGAATTTAATAACTTTTAAAAAAAGGAAAAAAAAAAAGAAAAAGAAAAAGCCTTGGAAGAAGCCAAAGAAAAAGAATACCTTACCTGATATGCTAAGGAAGGGGAGAAAATGGAATCATATGAAATGCTCAGTTGAAGCCACTTGTGGGGTGGGGAGGGGCACCTGCGTGGCCCAGTCGGTTAAGCATCCAACTCTTATGTTTTGGCTCAGGTCATGATCTCAAGGTCATGAGATCAAGCCCCGAGTCGGAGGCCACCCTGAGCATGTACCCTGCTTAAGATTCTCTCTCTCCCTCTCCCTCTGCCCTTCCCCACCACTTGCACACACACTGTCTCTCTCTCTCTCTCTAAAAACAAAACAAAACAAAACAAGACAAAAAAACCATTTGAGGGGTGCCTGCCTGGCTCAGCTGGTAATGCATGAGACTCCTGATCTTGGGGGTTGTAAGTTCAAGACCCACACTGTGTGTAGAGATTAGTTAAAAAATAAAATCTTTTTTAAAGACCCATACACTTGGCTGGAAAAGAATGAAAAACAAAAACGGACACAGTTAGAATATCAGGAAGGACATAGTTGAATTCAACAACAGTACCAATCAACTGGATATAAGAAACATCTACAAATTACTTTGTTATATTCAACAACAGCAGAATACATATTCTTCTCACGCTCGCATGGAGCATTCACCAAGACTGATCGCATTCTGAGCCATAAAACAAAACTTAAACAAAATTTAACATACTTAAAAGAATAGAAATCATAGTGTCTGCTCCCAAACCACAACAGAGTTAAACAAGAAATCAGTAACAGAAAGATAACTAAAAAGTCCCCAAATAATAAAGATTAAAAAACACACTTCTAAGTAACATATGGGTCAAAGAAGAAATCACAAGATACTGAACAAAATCACAAAATACTGAACTAAAAGAAATGTAAAATATAAACTAAATGAAAAAGAAAACAATTTATTAAAATTTGTGGGACACAACAAAAGCAGTACTTAGAGGAAAATTAAGCACTGAACACATACATTAGAAAAGAAGAAAGACCTAGGGGCGCCGGGGTTGCTCAGTGGGTTGAGCCGCTGCCTTCGACTCAGGTCATGATCTCAGGGTCCTGGGATCGAGTCCTGCATCAGGCTCTCGGCTCAGCAGGGAGCCTGCTTCCCTCTCCCTCTCTTTCTGCCTGCCTCTCTGCCTACTTGTGATCTCTGTCAAATAAATAAATACCTTTAAAAAAAATAAAAGAAGAAAGACCTAAAATCAGCAGTCTAAGTTTCAGTCTTGGGAAACTAGAAAAAGAAGAGTAAGTTAAATACAAAGTGAGCTGAAGAAAAGAAATAATAAGAATTGGAGCAGAAATTGATGAGATTATGAGAACAGGAAATTCGTAGAGAAAATCAATGAAACAAAAAAGCTGATCAATATAACTGATAAGCCTCTAGTCAAACTAAGAAAAAAGAGAGAGAGGAAACAAATTAGTAATATTGGAAAATATACTAGAGTCCATGAACATTAAAAGGATAATAAAGGAATACTACAAATAATTCTATGCAAACAAATTTGATAACCAAAAGGAAATGGACCAATTCCTTAAAAGATATAATCTGTCTAAATTCACACAAGAAGAAACGGACAATCTGAATAGGTCTATATCTATTAACAAAATTGAATCAGTAACTAGTAGTCAACCTTCCAAGACAGAAAGCACCAGACTTATGGGTTCACTGGTGAATTCCACCAAACATTTAGGGAAGATATTATGCCTATTCTCCATAACCTCTTTCAGAGAAAAGAAGCAGACAATATTTCCTAATTCTATGAGGCCACCATTACAAAACCAGACAAAGACATTACAAGAAAACCACAGACCAATGTATCTCATGAAAAGAGATACAAAAATCCTCAATAAAATATTACTAAATTAAATCCAACAATGTACAAACAGAAGTGTATACCGTGAACAAATGGGATTTATTCAATGCATGCAAGACTTCTCTGACATTTGAAAATCAATGAATGTAATCCATCACATTAGTGGGCTAAAAAGAAAAATCACATGATTATAACAATAGATACAGAAAAAGTGTTTGACAAAATCCAATACCCATTCATGGTCGAAACTTTCAGTAAACAAGGAAGAGAGGGTAACTTCCTCAACTTGACAAAGAACATCTACAAAAAAAACTAAAATTGGGGGTGCCTCGGTGGCTCAGTGGGTTTAGCCTCTGCCTTCGGCTCAGGTCATGATCTCGGGGTCCTGGGATCAAGCCCTGTATAGGGCTCTCTGCTTAGCGGGGAGCCTGCTCCTCCCTTTCTCTCTGCCTGCCTCTCTGCCTACTTGTGATCTCTCTCTCTCTCTCTCTCTCTGTCAAATAAATAAATAAAATCTTAAAAAAAAAAACTAATATCATACTTAATGCTGAGAAACGAGAAGACTTCCCCCTATGATCAGGAAAAAAGGAAGGACATTCCCTCTCATCAATCCTTTTCAACACCATATTGGAAGTTCTAAGTAATGTAGTTAGACAAAAAGAAATAAAAGATATAGATATTGGGAAGAAATACGGTTGACCCTTAAACAATGCAGGGGTTAGGGATACTGACCCCTCACACAGTGGAAAATTTGTATATAACTTTTGACTCCCCCAAAACTTAACTATTAATAGCCTACTCTTGACTGGAAGCCTTACCAATAACACAGATGATTCACATGTATTTGGTACATTATATGTATTATATGCCATATTCTTACAATAAAGGTGGATAAAAGAAAATATTCAAATCATAAGGAAGAGAAAATGTATTTACAATACTGCACTATATTTATGGGGGGAAAATCCACCTATAAGTGGAACCACATAGTTCAAACCTGTTCAAGGATCAACTGTAAAACTGTCTTTGTTTGCAGATAACATAATCACCAAATAGAAAAATCCAAGAGAATCATCAAAAACTCCAGAACTAACAAACATTAATAGTAGGCTGCATGTTCATATATAAAAGTCTGTCACTTTCTTATATACCAGCAATGAACAAGTGGAATTTGACATTAAAAACACAATACCACTTATAGTAGCACCAAAAAATTTAAATACTTAGGTATAATTTTAACAAAATATGTGCAAGATCTATATGAGTAAAATTACAAAAATTCTCATTAATAAAATCGAAGAATTAAACAGATATTCCATGTTTGTGGATAGGAAAAGTTCATTATTATCAACAGTTAATGTCTCCCAGCCTGATAGAGTCAATGCAATTCCAAACAAAATCCTAGCAAGTTATTTTGTAGGTATCAACAAACTGATTCTACAGTTATATGGAAAGGCAAAAGACCCAGAATAGCCAACACAATATTGAAGAAGGACAAAGCCGGAGGACTGACCCTAGCCAACTTTAAGACTTATTATAAAGCAACAGTAATCAAGACAATGTAGAATTGGCAAAAAAAAAAAAAAAAGGGTCAATGAGACAGAATAGAGTGCCCCAAAATAGACCCACATAAAAACAGTCAGCTGATCTTTGACAAGAGAGCAAAGGCAATGACAGTCTTTTCAACAAATATGCTTGAAAAACCATACATCCACATGCAAAAAAATGAACCTAGACATAGGCCTTATACCCTTCACAAAAATTTACTCAAAATGTATTATAGATCTAATGTAAAAAATGTAAAACTATAAAACTCCTGGAAAATAACATAGAAGAAAAGGTAGATAACCTTGGGTATGGCAATGACTTTTTATATACAACACCAAAGGCATGATCCAAGAAAGAAACAATGAATAGACTAACTTCATTAAAATTAAAAACGTCCGTTCTGCAAAAGACAATGGGAAGAGAATGAGTAAACCAGCCACCGACTGGGAGAAAATATTGGTGAAAGACACATTTGATTGAGGACTGTTATCTAAACACAAACAACTCATAAAACTCAACAATAAAGAAAATAACCCAATTAAATAAATGGACCAAACACTTTAGTGGGCACGTCACCAAAGAAGATATAGATATGGCCAATGGGATTATGAAAAGATGCTCCAGATCATATGTCATCAGGGAAATGCAAATTAAAACAACAATGAGGGGCACCTGGGTGGCTCAGTGGGTTAAAGCCTCTGCCTCCAGCTCAGGTCATGATCCCAGGGTCCTGGGATCGAGCCCCACATCAGGCTCTTTGCTAGGTAAGGAGCCTGTTTCCTCCTCTCTCTCTCTGTCTGCCTCTCTGCCTACTTGTGATCTTTCTCTCTGTCAAATAAATAAATAAAATCTTTAAAAATAAATAAATTAATTAAAACAACAATGAAATACCACTGCATACCTATTAGAATGGCTAACATCTGGAACATTGATAACACCAAATACTAGCAAGGATGTAAAACAACAAAAAAATCTCATTCAGGGACGCCTGGGTGGCTCAGTAGGTTGAGCCTCTGCCTTCCACTCAGGTCATGATCTCAGGGTCCTGGTATCGAGCCCCACATCGGGCTCTCTGCTCAGCAGGGAGCCTGCATCCCCCCACCTCCTCTGCCTGCCTCTCTGCCTACGTCTGATCTCTCTCTCAGTAAAAAAAAAAAAAAAATCTCATTCAGTGCCGATAGGAACGCAAAATGGTATAGTCACTTTGGAAGACAGTCTGTTCTCTTACAAAACTAAGCATCCTCTTACCATACAATCCAAGCAATCAAGCTCCTTGGTATTTACCCAAAGGAGTTGAAAGCTTATGTTCTCACAAAAACCTGTATGCAGCTGTTCATAGCAGCTTTATTCATAATTGTCCAAATTTGGAAGTAACGAAGATGTCTTTCAGTAAGTGAATGGATAAATAAATATGGTACATCCAGAAAATGGAAAAATTCAGAGGAAAAAAAAAAGATACAAGCTATCCAACCATGAAAAGTCACAAAGGAAACTTAAATGTATATTTCTCAGAAACCAGTCTGAAAAGGATATACATGCATGATTCCAACTGTATGACGTTCTTGAGAGGACAAAACTACTGAAACAATAAAAAGATCAGGTGTTGTCAGGGGTGGCAGGGAGAGGGGTGAATAGGTAGAGCACACAGGATTTTTAGGGCTGTGAAAATATTCTGTATGATGCTACAGTGATGTACACATATTGTCTATATTTGTCCAAATCCACAGAATATAACAACTCCAAGACTGAACTCTAATGTAAACAAAGGACTTCGGGTGATTACAATGTGCCAGTGTAGGTTCATCAACAAACAGACACACCACTCTGCACGAGTGTTGATAATGGGAAAGGCTATGCATGGGTGCAGGCAGGAAGCATAGGAACTCCCTGTACTTTTCTCTCAATTTTGCTGGGAACCTAAAACCACCCTTTAAAAAAGTCTTTTTAAGTACTTTTTAAAAATCTGTATTTCAGGCTCGGGCGCCTGGGTGGCTCAGTGGGTTAAAGCATCCAACTCTTGGTTCTGGCTCAGGTCACGATCTCAGGGTCATGAGATCAAGCCCTGCATTGGGCTCGCACTCAGCAGGGGGTCTGCTTGGGATTCTCTCTCCCTCTCTTTCTGCCCCTCTGTCCCCCCCCACACACAGTCTCTCTTTCTCTCAAATAAAGAAATCTTTTTTTAAAAAAATTTTTAAATCTATATTTCATATGTTTAAAAAAAAAAAGCATAAGGAGGCAAGTGAATGAATATTAAGCCACTTAAGATTAAGGGTCCACACAAGGGAAGACAAGACAGTGAAGAGAGGCAGACTGCTATTCTCTGAAATGGCTCCAAGAAGAAGCAAACTACTACATTAAGATCTGAGATGATCATCAAGAAATAAGTTCCTGGAAATGTGAGATATTAGAGAGAGTAACTGAGGAAAGAAGAGAGTCGCCTTCCCTGAAGACCCCTGAGAGATAAGACCAGCTAGTGAGCGCCACCCTAAGGTAGGCACAGGATGGTTCCCTACTAAATAGAAACCCGTGCCAACCAGATGTCCTACAGGAATCTCCTAAAAGCCCATCTCAAGATCAAATCTTGATCAATCTTACTTTTTTCTCTTCCTCCTCCTCCAACTCCTCCGCCTCCAACTCTGAATCTTCCTCTTCTTTCCCCAAGCAGGAATCTGGGCTGCTAGCCCCAGAGAGCCTTAAGTCTAGAACAGGAATAGGAAGGAAAAGCTAAAGAACGGATCCAATAAATTAGATGATGAGATAAAAGTGCTAATCCCGGAGAAGCAGTCTTCTAACTCTGCCTTTCACGTCCCAGTGGTCTTTTTTCCATAAAACATGGCCCTAGAGTATCACGGCTCCACCTTTTCCAAAGTCCCATCACTCCTCAACATGCACCCTCCCTCCCCACCCTCTTTTTCCCTCCATTCCTCTTCCCCCATCCCTCTCTCCATCCACCCCCCCTGGACACTCGGTCAATGGCATTCATGGACAGCCTCCTATTAGAGAATCCAGAACTAGGTGGATGACATTGGATACAAAATAAAGGTTCAGTTGCTGCCCTCATGAAGGACCTCCCTCTCTAGTCCTCATCCTCCTACTGATCCTACCTTTTCCTTCCCCACTTCTGTCAGATCCATTATATCGGCTCCGGAAACCAAACAAATTAACCCGTTCCTAAGGGAACCAAGAAATAAAAGCATCAACCACTATCTCCCGGGGACGATTTTTGCCCTCTGCCTTTAAGACTTTAGTTATGGACTTTATATTCATATTCTATACCATTTTTATCTGAAGTTTGTGTTCTGTTTATCTCAATTTCTGTGAAGATCAACTATATAATATATTTTAATATTATCTTTACATTATTTTTATATTATGTTATATAATTATATGCTATATTATTATAATCTCTTTTTTCCACTTTTTTAAAGAATTCAGTCTGTCATTCTCCACCACACCCCCAAAGGCAGAATTTGAGGATAAACACTGACCCTGCATAAAAGAGAGGTTAAGACACGTTCATCTGAGATCTAAAGTTAAATAGGGAGGTAGGATGCCTCCTACTAGAAAACGTCTCTCTGTGGGATGAGAGAGGATCCTATTTGTCCAAGGGTAGGGGAAAGAATAAGTGATTTAAGGAGTCAAGGGAATCTGACCTGGGAAGCAAAGACTAATTCTAAGACTGAATGATGGGGAAAGACAAGCCACTTTTCTGTAGTACAGAGTATATGGTTTGCTTTGTGAGCAGGTGTGTGGTCTGAACGATCTCCCACCTGAATACTGATCTGTTCTGCCTCTTGAGCCATCGTCAGGGCTGCTCCCAGTTTCTGGTTGCAGTCCTTGTTCCTGCACTTTTTCTGAAATAGAAGAAGATTAAAGTCAATGATGAATATTAAAGAAGTGACTCCAACATACTGCCACTCACCAGACAGGATCCTTAAACATGTTTATTTCCAGTTCCTGGTATTGATACGATACTCCTATTCTTAATATTTTGCGCTTAGAGGCATAATCTCCCTTTATTTCTCCATAACAAACCTGTTATCAATTGCTAGCAATACAGTCAACCAATATTTTGGTGTCCTCTCCACAGTAAATCCCATATACATTTGGAGAGGCAAGATTAAAGGAGCTCAAGTGATTCCACTGTTAAGCTTCTCACAAACTTCTTCAAATCCAGATGCTTGGTTTAATACTGCCTGATTTTTTAAGGCCCCCAGAGGGGCTGGACCTATGCTCATTTTTAAGGCTGGTTGAAACCGAAGAGCTTATAGGCAGGAAACATTATTTAGTTCATTCATTGGTTCTCAACCAGGGGAAGTTTTTGCCTCCCAGAAGATATTTGGTGATGTCTAGAAACAATTTTTTATGGTGGTCACAACTGAGGCCAGGGGCAGGAGCATCCTTGGCTAGATGCCAGAAGAACCCAGGGATGCTGTTGAACATGCTAAAATATATAAGACAGGCCTCCACAACAAAGAATTATCAGGCCCCAGATGTCAATGGTACCAAGACTGAGAAACCCTGAGTTGGAATGTGCTCTCATTTCCGCCACACCCGACTGGACTAAACTGTAGAAAATGGCCCTCTTCAGGAAGACTCCCTGCCTGCAGGCAAGGAAGGAGACTAAGAAAAATCTTTATCCTGTTGCAACAATGGTAGAAAATAGAGTCCCTCGTGAATAACTTCACCCTTGCACACTTGATCAGACATGGGACTTTCTCCCAACATAGCTTCCCCTGGGAGAAAATCAGGTTAAATAAAGGACAGATCCAGTTTTCAGGTTCCCTGTATTACCACCAAGGGTTGCTTACCATTCTGGCTAGCTCCAGGGACAGCTCCTGGAAGTTCTTCAGCATGTTGACTGGGATCCAGGCACGAGAGACTGTTTCTCCAAAAAATGTCACGTGGTATTTAGACTAAAATTTAAAAAAAAAAAAAAAATTGATTTTCTTATGGCCTCTAGTCCTTCTCCTTGCTTTGGGCCTCTAGCCAGAAAAGGTGGTGGAAGAACTGAGGATTCATAAAAGGAAGGAGGTGCTGGCCCTCATCTGATGCCATGAACCTGACCCAACTAGTCCACCTCAGTCTGCTGCTTCCAGCCTGACCTCAGAAACCCTAACCAAAGCACATTTATCAGAACCACAAATGTCCTAGTGATGGTTAAATATTTATTTTTTATAAAGATTTTTATTTATTTGACAGAGAGAGACACAGCGAGAGAGGGAACCCAAGCAGGGTGAGTAGGTGAGGGAGAAGCAGGCTCCCCGCTGAGCAGGGAGCCTGATGCCGGGCTCGATCCCAGGACCCTGGGATCATGACCTGAGCCATAAGGCAGACGCTTAACAACTGAGCCCACCAGGCACCCTAATGGTTAAATATTTAATTAGATACAAGTTTATTTCTATATGTGGGTAGTTATTTCTGTTTTTGTCACTCTAGGTAAGTGTCTATTTCTGCTGATGTCTGCTGGCTATGTCTAACTCTGTATACCTGATAGGACGGATTTGCTCATTACTCTGGCCTGAGCCAGGAAAACTCACCGGCAGGGAATCAAGATGAGAAGCAAAAAGAAAATATTCCCCCAGGTCAGGATCAGATTCTACCATGCCTGGCCACCTGGAGAAGACACTCAGGTTTAGGGACAGAAGAGGAAGGGTTTAGAAGAACACAGCACAAACTCAACAATACATATGTATAGAAAGGGGAAATAGATTTTGCAAAAAAAAAAAAAAAAAAAAAGGAATCTCAAAGATGGACATCACCCCCTTGTGGATCTCCCTGAATAGTCTACCAAATGACTAAAGTGACCTCTATCATGTACAAAGAAGCTCAAAGTCTTCCTAGTAAGAATAGGCCTTCCATCAACCCTGAGGAAAAAAATCTTCTGATTAGGGACATCTCTAAAGAAGAAACTCTCCTACACTTCGTCATTCTCTCTACTTTATATACCTGTCATATCTCAATGTTTAAACAACGACTTAAAGCCACCTTCCTTTTTCTACCTACTCAGAGTAGAATTGGTAGCCTTTTTTTCTAGGGAGATACCACCTCCACTGTGAAACCTCTAGAAAATGCATTCTTTCAAACCCACCAGGGCTTGGTACTTTCTCTCTTCCTTCATCCCATGTTCTTTCTAAGGCAGGTCTCATCTGCGTTAAAAGCGCTCTCCATTTCCTTCCCTCTCTGCTTGAATCTACCACTTCCCAGTTCATGAAGGGTTCTCTGACTGTGCCATTGTGCCCTACCAGGGGTAACCATATTGCTTGGCCCAGATGATGGATCCTGGGATGTAGGAGGCATAGGCGACATCGGTCTCACGCCCTGTCCAGGACTCCTCCGGGATGTCACAGCGATTATACCTCGAGTCTGGCAAAAGAGAGAAGGAATGAAGGGAAGGAAAAAGAACCCCATCGGGGAAAAATCTGGATGGGCAGGAGAGAGGACAAGAATGTGCAGCGGGTGGGGATCAAAAGGGCATCTGGGAGACGGGCCTGGTGGGAGACAGGCATGGAGGAAAAACAAAGACCCCTGGAGGAAAGGCAACTAGAGCTAGAGGAGGAGTGCTGCCTCCTTGTACTTTACAGAGATCCCAAACTTCTGCCTATATCCCATATTACCTCACCCTGCTTCCATCTACATAACATCATGACGGTCCTTTCTCTGAGACTCTGTAATCTCATCTGTAAGAATAATTGGGCTGGGCTAGATCATCATAATCTCTTCCAAGTAGTTTCAAACATTCTAGTGGTTTCAAACATTCTCTCTCACTTGCTTTCCCCCCATATGCCCCATATTCCTTCTTATCCACCCACCCAATACCAACAATCTAATCAAGACCAACCGGGTCAGACTAGTACCGAAGAATGGGGAATTCACTCGGAATCTACATTTAGATCCCAGTCCATTCCTACAACATAACTCTACAGGGTGTCTGCTTCTAGCCCATTATGCCATATTCATCTTGATACAACAGGATGATCGCTTTCTCTCTCCCAAACACTACAGAGACCCCTGGAATTATAACTACATCTATGACATCTTTAATCTAAGGGATACATACAGAGAAAGGGGAAGAACCATTAAAAACTAAAAAGAAGAAAAAAATCTCCAGTCCTTTCTACCTGTATTCTGGTCACAGGACCAATTATCTGGAAGCACTGAGGGGTCAACGTTCCCACAAAGCCGCCTCCACTTCTCACAGTTTGGGGAAGAACACTGGACCCAGACAAGACATTGACCTGCGAGGAGGAAAAAAAAAAAAAACTGAAATGAAACAAAGATATGCCCTTCCTTCTTCAGTCCAACTAAAATCAATGTATCTTCAAAATCACGTGGCCTTGGGAATCAACTAGTCTAGTCCTAGATTTGTAAGTGGGAAAACTAAGCTCAGAGAAGATAATCGACTTGCCGAAGATCAGTCTAAATTGGTGGCAGAGCGAAATTCGGGCCCCTGGTCTCACACATCTATCTTTCTCCTGTGCCAAACTTTTTTTTTTTAATTAATTTTTTATTTTTTATAAACATATATTTTTATCCCCAGGGGTACAAGTCTGTGAATCACCAGGTTTACACACTTCACAGCACTCACCAAAGCACATACCCTCCCCAATGTCCATAATCCCACCCCCTTCTCCCAAACCCCCTCCCCCCAGCAACCCTCAGTTTGTTTTGTGAGATTAAGAGTCACTTATGGTTTGTCTCCCTCCCAATCCCATCTTGTTTCATTTATTCTTCTCCTGTGCCAAACTATTAATCTCTCCTTCCCCCAAGGAGAAAAGGAGCGTTTTCTGTATTGACAGTTCTTAAAAAGTCTGGCCAACATCTTTCTGACTAGTGCCTCATGCTCTGCTGGCCTGTCACTACTGAAAAGTTCTTTTGAAGGGCTAACCAGCATCTCTTTTGTGTACAACATCCAGAGTTCCAATCTGAATCCCAGCTGATTTATCCGTCACCAAATCACCAAGTTGTAGTCTTTGGGACCAAAAGCCATGAGTTTAACCCCTTCCAAAACACAGAGAAAAGCCTACCAACTCAACCAACTATTCACTTCAGGCCTTGCTCAGAGGCCAAGCATTCCTTTCATCCGTTAACTTCCAAACCCTTATCCCCAGCTTTCTTTATCCCGACATCTACTAAATTGACTCAAATGTCCCTCAAAGGCTCTCCTCTCTCTGTCCTAAATTCCTCCACTATGTTCTGTGGAATTCTAGACAAGAGCAACAAAAAGTCCACATATCTTCAACTTCTTCTCTGAACATCCATCTCCTTTTCAAATCCTGGTGACGCACTAATGACAATGCCCCTACCCAACCCCACCCACCCACAGCCCTCAACGTGGAGTCTGTTCTCTCTCTCACACCCCAGGCCAGAAAGTGGGGTCAGCATCATCCTTACTCATCACCACTTCCAGACCATTACGATCCTCCTTCCTATTTAAAAAAAAAAAAAAAAAAAACAAACCTTCCTTCCTTGAGATCCATGTCATGGGATTACACTGCCCTCTCATCCCCCTTGAAAAGATGCTGGCATCTGGTTTAGCCTTCTCCTCCTCTCCACCTCCTGCCCCCATTCCAGATGACTACTGTTCTCACAGGGGTACCTCAAAGAAGCACCCCATTCTCTGAGTTCCTTGACCTTTTCCTCCAGGCCACCTCAGCAATGCATTTCACTTCCATGATGCACTCCCCTCCTGCACGCCCCACTCAGTCATCTGTGGTGACCTCACACACCCCAGAACCACTTATCCAAGCATCCCTCCCTGATAAAAATGCCCCATCCTTCCGCCTCACTTCTGCTAAGGAACTTTCATTTTATCTAGATCACTAGTCCACTGGCCCCTAATTTCTACCCAGTCTAGTAGTGACCTCCTTTCTTCACCATACTTACTCAGGTCTGACTCCTGAGGTTCAACTCCCTTGTCCTCTGTCCTTCTTCCCACCCAGCTGGCCAAACACAACCCTGAGTGAACACATTCTACCTTTCCTGTGCCTACATTCATTCAACTGAGCATTGCTAGAGAAATGTCACATTACCAGGCACATGGGTCTACACCATACCATCACAATTAATAATATCAACCAATAAGTCTCTCCAGTAAGTTCGCTTGCCCTCTGTCAAGTTTTACCTTCCATGCCTAAGCATAAGGGATGCCTTCCATCAGCCCTCAGAGAAGCAGCTGACTTACCTTTGGGTCCTTTCAAAGTAGCTCATACTATGTATCACATTCTGAATTATTTTATTTTGAAGAAAAAAGTACTGGTTGGGAATGATACATTAGTCTGAAAAGACAGCTGTAGAGCCCGGAACACGCATGTGTGTGTGGCACCACAGCAGCCACCGTGGGCCTCTGAGACCCATGCCTCCACTGCTGCTGGTAGGTGAGGCCTGCAGTGAGTGACAGGCAGGCAGGTCACCTGGGGCCTCCCTTCTTCCATGCTGAACTCCTGGGCAGCCCATGGCTGCCACCACCCCCAACCCACGATGGTGAGAACACCCAGCCCAGATATTTATCTTCTGCCTCAGCAACCAGAGAGAGTTGAACAAGGACCGAGAGAGAAAGACTATGATTTGGAGTTAGAGGTGAATACTGCTGGGCAATTCACAGAGAGGCCCTGCGGACCTGGCTCAGGCATAGACCTCCTGTGAAGGTACCCACCAGGCCAGCCCTGCCTCTGGGCTGATGGACATGGTGTCAGGACTCTGCACTGGCCCAGCGGGCCCAGGTATGCTAGAACCTTCTGTACTGGCTTCTTTTTTTTTTTCTTCTTTTTTTTAAGATTTTATTTATTTATTTGACAGAGAGAGAGATCACAAGTAGGCAGAGAGGCAGGCAGAGAGAGAGAGAGAGGGAAGCAGGCTCCCTGCTGAGCAGAGAGCCCGATGTGGGACTTGATCCCAGGACCCTGAGATCATGACCTGAGCTGAAGGCAGCAGCCTATTCCACTGAGCCACCCAGGCACCCTGTACTGGCTTCTTACCAGGGTTTTCTTCTGGTCACTATGTACTGGGCATCATGTGTCCTTGATATGATAATATACAATCTGGAAACTTTGTATACATAAAAACAGAACAATACCATCCAAAAAAGCCAGAACAAACCAAAACAAAACAAAAAGAGCTGCCAATAATAGTTTTTTTATGTTTACAGAGGAGACCAAGCAAGACTACAAAAAAGAAGGGGAGAAGAGGCCGGGGACCATAAAAATAAACACAGATCAATAAAATAAATGGTTGGTGTGAAAATAATGAATACTCATGAGCAAATGAATTGGGGGAAAAGTCATCCTAATGATGTAGAATTAGGTGTTTATGTGGCTTGGGATAAAATTTCCAATGACAGCAACACATAGTTCTTTCGAGTTTCCTTTCAAACAACTTAGAAGAGAGGATGATGTGCTCCAGAAGGCTGAGGCTCACGACACAGCTCTATGATAATGCAGACTCACAGATACCCTAAGAGCATTTCAGTGGACACCCGTTTCCTTGGGTTCTATGATTCTCCCTCCTTCCATTTCTCCCTCAGCCCCTCTTTCTGGCAGCTTCCTCCACCTTCTCCACTCAGTCTCCAAATGTTGGGGTTCCAAAGCCCAGTCATGGGCCTTCACTCCTATGCTACACTTTCTCCTAAGACAAGCTCACCCATTCCTACAGGTTTGAGACCCATCTCCACACCCGACCATACACAGATGTATAATACTTCCGACTTTTGTTCTGAGCTCCAGATTCCCACAGCCACCTCGCTCTTCGACATCACCATTTGGACGTCTCCCAAAGATCTCAAACCTAACAGGCCCAAACCCAAATGCTTGATCTTATCCCATAAATGTGGTCTTCCTCCACTTTTCCCCACCTTCTCTCACGTAACTGCTCAAGCCAGAAACCAATCATCTTTAACATACTCTCGCCTCTCTCTCACACGATATCCAATTCATTACCAAGTTCTGACAAGTTCACCTCTAAAACATATCGTAAAACCATCCGCTTTTGTTTCCAGTTTCATCATCCTCATCCGAGCCACCGAAGTACTAATCCGAGGACTCACTCGTCTACTCTTGTCCCTACATACTTCATTCTCCAATGAATCACCAAAGGGAGTCTTTTAAAACATTAATTTGATGACATCACTCCCCTGGGGAGGACTTGTCTGTGGCTTCCCACTGCACGGAGGATAAAATCTTCACTTTGTACATTTATCCAGATCCACTTTCCTGCCTTGCTTCCCCTCGCTCTCTGAACTCCGATCACGATCCTTTTAATGCCTGGATTATACCAAACTGTACTCTCCCTAAACTCTTTCTCCTACTCCTGCTCCTCCTTCAGATTTTAGCTCAACGGCCATCTACCTACAGCTGCATTCCCTGACTGGCCCAGTCTCGATTAGGTCTCCCTTATTTCCTGCGATGACACTCTATCCGTTTCCCTCACTTCACACAAACGAACTGTATTTATTAGATACTGCCCTTTCTCTTTCCTACTTCAGGAGGACTCGCCTGTCCCTGGCAACTGGCAGAAACAGGAAGACCAGTCGTTTATAGCCAGAGGCTTATACATTCATGACAATCACAATTCAACTCAACTGCCTAAAAGGAGTGGATTTTCCATTTCCCAGGGAAAATCCAATCCTTCCCTGATACCAAGAGGTGAGGGAGATGGACCACCACCACCCAGACCACCCAACTGCCCAAAGGAGACTTACATCTCCAGCTCCTTATGTTACCATGTCATTATAACAAGAGCAGTTTATTGCTTTGGGCTATCCTGTGTGATACCTACAGTTTTCTTTCTTTTTTCTTTTTCAGAGTTTTCTTTCAAGTATGTACAAGTCCGTTTTTGATGCAAGCCTGTTTTCTCCAATTGTTAACTGTATTTATTTTCAAAAATTTAAACATACTAACATATCATTTGATCTCTTTTATTTCTTATTCTAAAATTTCCCAAAATTGGGGTTCCTGAGTGGTTCAGTTGTTATCTGTCTTCGGCTCAGGTCATGATCCCAGGGTCCTGGGATCGAGCCCCGCATCGGGCTCCCTGCTCAGCAGGAAGTCTGCTTCTCCCTCTCCCACTCCTCCTGCTTGTGTTCCCTCTCTCTCTGTCTTTCTCTGTCTGTCAAATAAATAAAATCTTTTAAAAATAAATTAATAGGGGCGCCTGGGTGGCTCAGTCGGTTAAATGGCTGCCTTCAGCTCAGGTCGTGATCCCAGGGTCATGGGATCGAGCTCCACATCGGGCTCCCTGCTCAGTGGAGAGCCTGCTTCTCCCTCTCCCTCTGCCTGCTGCTCTGCCTACTTGTGCTCTCTATCTCTCTGTCAAATAAATAAATAAATAAATTTTTTAAAAAATAATAGTAATAAAATAAAACTTCCCCAAATTACCATGGTTATAACTTATAGTTCTTTATTACCTAATACACTAAAACCATGAGTTCTATGAAAGAAAGGATTATCTAATTTGTTCACCACTGTATTTCTAATACCTAGCACGCTGCCTGGAATAGAACATAAGGCATTAATAACTATGGTTAAAAGAATAAATAAATGTATATCCATGCTTTATCTTCCTTCCTTCTTATCTCAAAGGCTAAAGTGTCCTTTCTAAGAGTAAGGCCTGTGGCGCTCTTCTCATTCCCTTCAATTTCTCCTTTTTCTTTCCTTTTTTTTTTTTTTTTTTTAAAGTAGGCTCCATGCCCAGAGTGGAGCCAAACACAGGGCTTCAACTCACAACCCTGAGATCGAGACCTGAGCTAAAATCAAGAGTTGGATGCTTAATCCACTGAGCCACCCAGTCACCCCAACCTCTCCTTCTTCATAAACAATTTTCCTTTGGCATATACATACGCTAAGGACACACAGGTCAAGTCTCTTGCTTTTAAAAGAAAGTTTTTTAAAAAAGAAAAAGAAAAAGAAAAACCTTCCCTCAACTCTATCCACTCCCCTCTATTTACCATTTTCTTTATCCTGGTTTTCACATCTCAACTAATTGAAAAAGTACTTATTCTTCAACTAACTAAACTGGCAATTCACCCTTACCAACCCATATGGGTGGTCTAGTCAAGACCCTAGTAACGTCCTAATTATAATATCACTGAGCATTTTCAAATCTTTATCTTCTTTGATGTCTCTGTAGCAGCACTGGACAAGGATAAACACTCCTTCTTTCTTGAAATTCTCTCCTCCCCTGGCTTCTGTGATGTCATACTCTCCTAGACTTCCTTCCACCTCCAAAAGTTTTCTCTTAGTTCTTCGTTTTCTCCCCATGCAGCTCATTCTCTGCTCAAGCCCAAACGTTATGTTCCACCTAAAAATTATGGTGTTTCTACCCGTCACTTTTCTCTTTGCACTCCATGTCTTCATCTTAGAATTCATCCAGATTCCCAAACCTGTATTCCTGGCCCAGACCTCTTTCTCGGATGTTAAAGCTCATCACAGACCCCCCTAACTTGTCCAAAGCTGAATTCACCATCTGAAATGTGCTCTTTCTTCTATAGCCTCCATTTCAAATGATGGTTCTTTCAGCCACTCAGGTCAGAAAACAGGACCATCCTGAAGAGTTCACTCTTCCTCACCTCCCAGATCTAATTGGTAACCATATCCTACTGATCTTTCCTCCTAAAAATCCCAACTTTGTCTCTTCTTCTTCACTGCTACTGTCTATCTTCCTCACTTGGATCACTATTTCTACGGGTCTAGTTGTGTGGCAGGGTGAGCTTTCTAAAATACTAAATCTTACCAAGTTTCCCCTATTTAATGCCAGTGGTTCCTCTTTACTTTTAAAATAAAATTCAGATTCCTTAGCCTGATATGTAAAACCCTTTATGATCTGGCCCTTACATGCCTCTAGCCTTATCTCCCCCTACAACTTCCTACCCCCCCACACACACCCAAAAGCTACAACAATTAGCTCTCCTCCATAACTCTGCCAATAAATATCACTCTGACTCCCAACCCCACCTCAGTTCACCTGACTAAATTATAATTCTGACATATGGCTCAAACAGTATCTTTTCATGGAAACTTTTCCAGATCTACTCCCGACTTGCAGCTTTCTTGTTTGCCTTCTGACAGGCGTAGAACAATTTCTTCTGAGTTCATTCAGCACCTCCTCAAATTCCTGGTATACAGTAAGCACCCAACAACTACAGATTATATGGATGAATAACTGAATTAATGAAATCTTTCTCTTCCACAGTGGATATCCCTGACAAGTAGCTGGGAGAGATAAATTACAGTCTTTGCAGAAGTTCCTGCAGCAACCTAATCCTTGCCTCTCTCCATCTCTATCTTCGATTTTCAAGCCCAGGTACGTTTTCCAAATCATGCTGAGCTCACCAAAACCACTGCCTTCTCCCTTTTGTTGGTTCCTGGTCTGAGAATCATCTTGAACTGGTTTTTTCAGTTGGTCCTTCTGTCTCTGCTCGTGTGTATTTTGGGCCTTTTCCATTTTGTCATCTTCTGGGAAGACAAAACAAAACATTGTAGGGGAGGGAGATGAGGACAATCTCTGTAGATAGTAAGGGCCGGTGAAATAATGGAAAAGGAATCATAGCCTGATAGTTTCAAGTCCTGGGCTGAAGATTCTCTGCCTGCCCACCATCCCACTCCCTGATTCCATGCCATAGGTTCTTGAGCCAGATGTCAAAGTACATCTGACTATACTTACGGGCTCCCTTCTTTCCTTTGCTTAGGGAAGTTCTGTTGAATTTCTTCTCAGAGGGGACAGGATCTGGCTGGCCTGGCTTAGATGTCTTTATCACAGAGCTTACTCCAGCTTCCTTAGTGGCTGAAATCTCTAGAATATGAGGTACCATTACCCTCTCTCTGAAAATAATATTTTTTTTCTTTAGTGAAAAGGCAAAAAAGGAGGAATTTGTCATACCCTCCTTTTGAAAAGAACCCAAGGGTAAAAGGATGATAGAAGAATCCCAGGCTCTCTAAGGCCTCCTGAGGTCATGTTACCCATCTACTTGCCTATTTTTCCCAATTCAAACAGGTATCTCCTCTGAGCTGAGAGAAATCCATAGAGATACGAGAATGACTAGACAGCCAGATAACCATGTACCAATGCTAAGTGCACCCTGTGAGCAACTTGCCTCACTGGGATAAACTTACCCATCAGCATTATCATTTTCAGTAGAAGAAGCAACTCCTGGTTCCTTGTCTAACTGGGTGCATCTTATGGGCTGGGCACAGGAAGTCTCTGTAAAATCAAGGCTAGATCCCATCTCTCCCAAAACAAAATTCTATAAGCAGAGAAGCAATTAAGAAAATACTGACTCCGTTATTTCCAAACAGCAGCCTTCCACTAAAATGTCTTCCACTGATATCTGGAAGACTCCACCTCTGGGGTTTTGTCATATCACGAACTTTAAGCCTTTAAATTCTCGGGAAAAAACTACAAATCTGTATCTTTCAGCAAGCCTTTCCAGGGATAGCCAGGTAATGTCAATTTTATTTTGTGTACAGACCAGAAATTTTACATATTGTGTTTTATATAATTTGTTCCTGAAACTTTGTCTAAGAATAGAAGTACATCTGGGGCATCTGGTTGGCTCAATGGGTTAAGCCTCTGCCTTCAGCTCGGGTCATGATCTCAGGCTCCTGGGATAGAGCCCTGCATCAGGCTCTCTGCTCAGCAGGGAGCCTGCTCCACCCCACACCCCACCCACCCCACCCCCCCACCGCCTGCCTCTCTGCCTACTTGTGATCTCTCTTTGTGTCATATAAATAAATAAAATCTTTAAAAAAGAAGAAGAAGAAGAAGTACATCTAGGAATAGCTAAAAATGTCAGACTATTCCCCTTCCCCTTCTCCTCAGGTCATATGGTGAAGTGCTCAGGGCCTACTACAGAGTTCTTTATTCCAAAAGTCAAATCCCTGAGCATATGTTAAAACAGTATTGGAAACAGAAATATACAAGAGTAGATGGAAACTAAATTCTTCCAATCTGAGAAATACAAATTATCTTTTCTAAGTAGATTGTAAACATGTAAAAAGGAATTTAAGTTACATTTTTTTAAAAAATCTGAGACTGTATTTATATTCAAGTCAAGGTAGCTCACTTTTCTAAGAGCCTACACCTCCTGTCTAAGGTGGTTTAGCTATAGTCCTGTTGATAGGAGATGAACTATTTAAAAATATTTCAACGCTCATCTAGTATTTCCTTACTTAGGAAACTGGAGGGAAGGCAAAAAGCTGTCAACTTACTCTACCCCTCAGATAACAGTCTGTCTAACTGAAATTCTTCTCTTACTATAAGCCATACCCAAGCACTCCTGGAGGGACTTCCGTAGCACAATCTGGACAATCTCCTCAAATTCTGCACTGGTGAGACTTGATCTTTCCTGCAGAGACAAGGGCAGAGGAGGAAACCCACTCATCTTTCCCAGGCTTCCTCTCTGACAGCAAGTCAGGGAAGACTCCTTTATAAGAGGCAGTAAGTTTGCAAGGTTGCAAGCATGAAGTCAATGTCCCTAAGGATTCTATAAACTCTACCCCAGATTTCCTGAGAATAAAGGAGTCAAAGAAAAGGAAAAGTTTGTAAAGTCTCTGACCACTTCTACTCTTACCTCCAACCCATCTCAACCCCTACCATTATTTCAAGCTAAAGGCTTTCATCAAGATTTCTTATTCTACCTCTTTGAGAAGAAAATAGAAGCCCCAAGAAAGGAATAAGAAACTGCAAGTTCCCCTACATATCTAGGCAAAACTGTCCTACTAGAGCCCATCAATGAGACTGATACCTTTTCTTTCTTCTCTACTTGCTTGTCTTGAGGTTTTCCTTTATTCTCCTGGCCACTGCTTGGACCATTTTCTGTGGTTGCTTTCTCTTCCTTCTTCTCTAACCTGGCATTTGGGGAACTGATCCCCACAGTGTCCTCTTTGGGTGGTTTAGGGCTATAGCACATCAGGCTATGCAATTTGGGCGCAGGTGGGGCAAAGGTTTTCTTTGGCCCCTTCCCACATGCTGAAAGAAATTTGATTATCCAATGGGATTTATGAAATATAGAGTCTAACACAGAAAGTGTTTGCACTGCCCATTGACTGGGCTTGTCCTAATTATCAGGAGAGCTTTTAACATAATCAGATTACCAGGCCCCTCTTCTCCCACCCCACCCCACCACCGCCCCCACCCCGAGATTCAGATGAAATAGTTGGGAATGAGGCATCAGAATCTGTTGTTTTACAAGACCGTCTAGATTATTCTGATGCCAAGTTTAGGAACTACTGAGTAGTTCAAAGGCGACAAATATCCACATGCAAGAAGATGAGTTATTCAAAAGGAATTTTTAAAAATTTGCTCATTTTAACTTAAAACAGAATTTTATGGGAGATTAGAAAGATTGGGAGAAAAAGAAAACAAACTACTACAGCGAAAATTACACTGACCCTCCCAGGTATAAGTAATATCTTTATCTTCTGAGTTTCCACAACACTTCGTGCCTCTCTGGTGGCATTTACCACATTCAAATTTGTGTTCTAGATATTAAAATGTCTTTTGTTTTCCTATGAGCTCCTACATTTCCTGAGCTGGACTGCTTCTAAGTCACATACATTTCACTCAAAGTTTCTAGAAAAGTCATATATATATATATATATATATATATATATATATATATATATATATATATATATAGTTTGCATGCACTTTAACAAAGTGCATGCAAACTATATATGGACTGAGCTTCCCTTTGGTGGGAAGGGCCTCGAGACGACCAAAGACAGAGGATAAAGGGAAAACTGAGAGAAACCTACTAAATGTGAACCTCCTCTACTCTTGACTCACCTTCTTTGCTTTGCAATGATGTCATTATTCAGCTCAGAAGCTACGCTTTGTTTGTGCCTCTGTTAGAAAAAGGAAAGCAACTGCTAGAATTCCAATTGAACATGATTTTCAACGTTCTTCTCTCTGTCTTCTTGGGCTCAGGCTCTGTGCCTGGGACTCCTGAACTACATTTTCTGCCCTCTTGACTATACTTCTGCCTTTTCAGTGCCAATCACATGCCAGAGGATAATGAGAGTTACTGTTTTAAAGATAAACAACGATCCCTAGTGTTTTAAGTGCCTAGAGTCATGTCCAACATAAGGCAGGCACTAGTCAACAGTGGAAATGATAATGGTAGCGATGCATTAAAAAAAGAAAAAAAAAATTCAGGGGTGCCTGGGTGGCTCAGTGGGTTAAGCTTCTGCCTTCGGCTCAGGTCATGATCTCAGACTCCTGGGATCGAGCCCCGCATGAGGCTCTCTGCTCAGCAGTGAGCCCGCTTCCCCCTCCCCCTCTGCCTGCCTCTCTGCCTACTTGTGATAGATCTCTCTCTCTCTGTCAAATAAATAAATAAAATCTTTAAAAAAAATTTACTGAGGAAATTTTGAAGATCTTATTGGCTTTATTCAACTTCGTGAATTAGGCAGCATCTGATCTAAAAGATACAAAGTAGCTCAAAGAAGCTGTACGAAATGAAAGACTTGTACTGGCAGGAGAAGCAGGAACAAGGAAGTTACACTAGACACCAAGGGAAAAAAAAATTAGCTAGAGTTTTCTTCAGAAGCATAAACTCATCTCACAAGGTTCTCCTAAATACTTAACACACAAATAATCTGGCAATTCTCTGACCTAATTCAGAGGTCCCTATGCATAGGAAACCCCCCTTTTTAACATCACTATACTCTTTATATGCCCTTTACTTAGATCTCCTAGTCCAATAAGTTTTCCATCGTGCTGAATTCTAGCAATCTCTCTCGATTCATGGCTCAAAAATATTTGGCAACCAGCAGAGGTCCCCAGGGAAGCTAGTAATAGGAATCTAACACCTTCAATCTATATCCTACAGCCATCTTCTCAGGTGTTCTATACTACATCAGTATGCTTCGTTATCACTACCAAAATTGTGACTAATAATAATAGATGACACTTACTGAGCACCAGCTATATTCTTTACCCTTAACATATGTCATCTTATTTAAATAAGATTTAGTCTTATTTAATTTATTTAATTAAATAATATTTAATCTTATTTAATAAATAAGATTTAATCTTACTTAAATGAGATGACATATATAAATTTTATAAATTTAAATTTATGAAATCTGTACTTTTTTACCCTTGAGAAATTGAGGCTTAGGGGGATTTAGACATAATATGTAATCGATAGGTGATAATTGATTTGAACCCACCTGATGTTAAAGTTTGCACTATTATCTACAGCATGCTATATCCCAACAGTCTAATTCAGTGCTTCAAACCCATTTTAATATCACAGCACACATAGAAAGCATCTATTAAAAATACACACTGAAATAACCCAAAAATTGTATCTCAGATATTCTGGAGTAAAAGGATCAGGCTTTTCACAGCCGTAGACAACTGAGGGTTGGGAGTAGGGGGACCTCCAGCCATATCAAAGGCTAAAGAGATCAGTATCTGCACACAGCCATAAGCCATTTGCTGTCTAGCAGAGTGCCAAGACTCATCTTGTAACATTGCAGTAATTTGTACATTATTTTCCAATTTGCTTTTCACTATTGAGACTATTTCTACTCAGCAATTAGAAGAAAAATGTCCTTAGTTTTATCAGCCTAAACTTCTTATAACCCTTCCACCCAGTTTTCTTTAGGCTTAACACATGTAAGCCATTCTTATTTTTATAACAAGCATTGTAGCTCTGGGAGGGTTTACAGAGGTCACAAAGTGCCAGCTCCCCTTTTTTACAGATGGAAGAAATAAGAAAAATGCAATTAAGTGATTTGCCCAAAGCCTCAGTGTTAATACATGGTAGAGCCAAGATGAACCCAGGCCTTTTCCTCTAAATTCTACTAATAACACATCTATTCTGCTCAATGATCTCATTTCTCACTGTTGGTTTTAAGTAACTTGAAGGCCCTGGACCTAAAACTCAATCTTCCAACTATGTCATCTCCCAATATAGAGACCCAAAAGCAGCATTAAATGGATCTTCTATAAAAGATATATACACAACCCTTTAAAGGATTTGACTGTTTTAAGACCATCAAATGACCAAATTATAGTGAACAATCAGTTGATCAGGGTATGGAGTTCCTCCTCCTAGATCCCAAGATAAATTCAAAAGATATTGGGTAGGGGCACCTGGGTGGCTCAATGGGTTAAGCCTCTGCCTTAGGCTCTGGTCATGGTCCCTGGGTCCTGGGATAGAGCCCCACATCAGGCTCTTTGCTCAGCGGGGAGCCTGCTTCCCCCTCTCTCTCTGTCTGCCTCTCTGCCTACCTGTGATCTCTCCATCAAATAAATAAGTAAAAACTTAAAAAAAAAAAGATATTAGGGGCCTGACTTAGTATGTGTACAACATGGCTAAGTGTATTTTCAAATTATCTTTGGTTATTTTTTTGTTCCTTGTCTTACTTCGTAAATGTGAATAATTCAGGTGTGCAGTTCTGTAGCAACTACTTTTCTTTTGTATCAAGGAGCACATTTCCTCACTATTTCCATCTTAACTCATCACCACCAGCCCCTAAGTCTATTTACTCTAGGAAAAAAAGGCAAGCGGGAAATCGGGGGAGAAGTACTACAGAAAATTGGTCTTCTTTCTTGATAATTCTACATAGAAGCTAGAAACTGATAGGCTGTAAAATGAATATTAATTTGACCACAAATGACAAACACTTCTCCCAGATTCCAGAATTCCAAAAAAGATCATGAAAAGTCCCTATGAAGGTAATATAAATTACAAGGTGAGCTATACTAAATGGGGAAAGCAAAATGAAAATTAGTGTATTTGAGATGACAACATTTGATTTTTTAAAATGTGCATTTACATAATATGCATAAACTGTCTGGAAGAATACACAAGCAGCTGACAAAAATGTCTCTATGAAACAGAACTCAGTGGCTGGGGGTAGAAGAGAGATTTTTACTGTACCCCTTGCGTATTTCTAGCATTTTATTATATGCCGATGTTACCACATCAAAAGTAATTTTTTAACTTCCAAATTCTTTAAATAGAGTGTTTTGATCCACCTAAAAATGCAAAATTTTCCAGCACTTAGGTTCAAATCATTACCTAAACCTATACTGCCCTCTCTAGGCCAAAGTGTGTTACTGGCGCCCCAACCAACTGTCTAAAATCATGGATCACTGTTAATAAGATACAGTAAATTTAAAAGCAGTATTATATAATAATTCTCCCTAATCTTTTTTTTTTTTTTGGTGCAGAATGGTGGTTTATTAAAGCACAGGGACAGAACC
The DNA here is from genome assembly GCF_009829155.1 of Mustela erminea. Classification (NCBI taxonomy): domain Eukaryota; kingdom Metazoa; phylum Chordata; class Mammalia; order Carnivora; family Mustelidae; genus Mustela; species Mustela erminea. The sequence goes on from NC_045633.1 coordinate 31,834,893, forward strand.
CATGGGCAGAAAGAGCTGCTGCCCTGGGGTTGTTAATTCCCCTTAATCTAGAGTGTGGTTGATGAAAAAACATTACTTTTAAAGAAAATATCTAATCTGATCAACAGAGAGGGGAAAGCCAAGAAGTCCCTCTCAGACAACTCAAGTCTCTGTTCCTCTGTTTCAGATGAATTTTCTTCTTCCACAATAAGAAATATTAAAATGTAGTGCAGAGAGAGAGAAAATTTTTTAAAAAACCAGATAGTTAAAAAATACACAAAATACCACCAACTTTCATCTGACCAGCTACTAAATGACCAGGGTCTCTGGAGCCAGGAATAACATCTGAAGGCTTTTTGGGTTTTGTTTCGTTTCTGTTTTCACCTCAGATTGGGGGGCAGGGATCCAATAGAGCTTTAAGTATGGAAGTAAAATAAAATTCCACTAATCAGATACTATCCACTCAACATAAGAAGGGTGAAAATGGGGCGCCTGGGTGGCTCAGTGGGTTAAGCCGCTGCCTTCGGCTCAGGTCATGATCTCAGGGTCCTGGGATCGAGGCCCGCATCGGGCTCTCTGCTCAGCAGGGAGCCTGCTTCCCTCTCTCTCTCTCTCTGCCTGCCTCTCCATCTACTTGTGATTTCTCTCTGTCAAATAAATAAATAAAATCTTTAAAAAAAAAAAAAAAAAAAAGGGTGAAAATGTGGAATAGAACTTGGAAATAAAAAATGAAGGGAACCAAAAGATGGTGAATGAAGTGTTCCCAAAAATAGTAAGTTTTCTTTCACTTAAAACACTAAACATCATGGGGTGCCTGGGTGGCTCAGTGGGTTGAGCCTCTGCCTTTGGCTCGGGTCATGATCTCAGGCTCCTAGGATCGAGCCCCACCTCAGGCTCTCTGCTTGGCGGGGAGCCAGCTTTCCCCACACCTCTCTGCCTGCCTGTCTGCCTACTTGTGATCTGTGTGTGTGTCAAATACATAAATAAAATCTTTTTTTAAAAAAACACTAAACATCATGATGGTGATTTTAAGATGAAATCATCTCCTTCAGCAGTTCTCAAAGTGTGATCCAAAGACCCCTGGGGGTCCCCTCCCCTTTCCAACTACTAATCCATGTTAGGATGGATTTTCTCATACACTTCAACCAAAACAAGATATCATAACAGATTGAATTCAGAAACAAATAAAAACCTAGCTGTCTACTACTAAGCCAGACATGAAAGAGACTTGCAAAAATGTAAACCACCACCCTTCTTCACACTAAATTTCATTCGGGAAAATATGTTTTTCATAAAAGTGTCATTTATGGGGCGCCTGGGTGGCTTAGTGGGTTAAAGCCTCTGCCTTCAGCTCAGGTCATGATCCCAGGGTCCTGGGGTCAAGCCCCGCATCAGGCTCCCTACTCGTCGGGGAGCCTGCTTCCTCCTCTCTCTCTGCCTGCCTCCCTGCCTACTTGCGATCTCTGTGTCAAACAAATAAATAAAATCTTTTTATAAAATGTCATTTATGTAAACACATGATTATTAATTATAACATACTGTTATTTTAAAGTTAAATAATTTAAATGTTCTCAGTTCAAGTTCTAATATATTTATACCAATATATGTAAAAGACATACATGTAGCTATAAACCAATCTTTGGAATCCTTCATAACTTCTAAAGTATAGGAAGGTTCTGAGACCAATAAGCTTCAGAACTGATCTAGCTAAGTAACAATTCAGTCATGTATTTTTCAGAAACCCTTAACCCTCTTCCCCCCTTTTAGAAAGTACTCACAAATTCCTCTCTCCTAGCTATCAATTATTCCCTCTTTCTATCATTCCTGGAATCTTTGGTCTAAGAGAATACATGTAAACCCTGCAGAATGGTCCTTAGACGCACAGTCTGCACAGGCTCCACTGAGCCTGGAAAACGTTAAAATCTCCTTTAAGCTAGAGTCTGGTTGTCGTTTAGCATCAATGTTTAATGGCATTTGGACTCCTGCTTATTTTCATGTTCCCATTAACAACCATAGTGGAGTTAACTCTTTCCTCCTCCCCACGCCCCCCCTCAGCAAGCATAATTTCTCAAGAAAGAAGATAAAAACAAGATTCCGGCTACCTTTACTGCCCATACGTAACAAGACACCTACTGTGGTAACTACCTGAACTAAACCCTGTACAGAATCTTCTCAATAAATTAAGGATGAGGGGCGCCTGGGTGGCTCAGTACGTTAAAGCCTCTGCCTTCAGCTCAGGTCATGATCTCAGGTCCTGGGATCGAGCCCCACATCGGGCTCTCTGCTCAGCGGGGAGCCTGCTTCCTTCTCTCTCGCGCGCGCGCTCTCTCGCTCTCTGCCTGCCTCTCTGCCTACTCCTCATCTCTGTCAAATAAATAAATAATCTTAAAAAAAAGTTCTCTCTCCCTAAAAATAAATAAATAAGATAAATTAATGATGCACTGAAGCTTATTCGTTCAGAGGGCAAAGATACGGCCACTCAGCACCAAAATACTGGTTTTCCTTCGTGAGCGCTGATTTCACGCGGGCTCTTGCTACCTGCCGGCTGCAACACTTTCACAAGGTGCCCGTTCCCGACCTCTCAGTCGCTTTTCTGGGTTGTTTTCACTTAAAAGAGCACATTGCCACCAACCCCGCCAGATCCCTGTCCCATCTCCCCTCACAACAAGGGGCCGAGGTCTGGAACAGTAAAAGCCCTAATTCCGCCTTTGAACCCAGAGGGAAAAATTTCTGGGGATCCGCATTTTCCTCGCTCTTTTCTCTCACCAACTCGCTCCTAGGACGGCAATAACGAGCGAAGGTGCCACAGAGTCAAAAAAGTCCTTCACTCCCCTCAGTGGATAGAACAGTGGCTTGCTGGCCCCTCTTCCACCTCAAGAACCCCCCGCCACGAGATCATTTCCCCTCAGCTGCCCGCCCGCACCCCCACACCCTGTGGGGAGCCAACAGCATCCTCATTCCCGCTCAGCCCGTCGTCGCCCGCCACAATATTGGGTCACTTTTGTCTGTTTGCTGAGGGCAGGTTTGCGGTAGGGATTCTAACGAGGGGTAAGAGCTCGTTGTCGTCCTGAAGAGAAAACTCCTCAGGCGACTGGCGCGAGGACTGGCAGCGCCGGAGAAGAGCCAGCTACCTTCTGGAACAAGGAGGACCTAAAGGCAAGGAGCAGAATGAGCCACTGCAGCAATTCTGCAAAACCCTCCAACCCCGACCCAGTACCCCCACCACCAAGGAAAGGCGTGAAGACACGCACTAGCGGCGTTGCCACCCCGGCGGCAGGCTTCCAGGACTGGGGCTCATGCGCAGTTAAAGCTGCTTCTGCGTTTGCGCAGCTGCTACTTCCGCCATCTTCCAACCGAATGCCCCGTAAAACTACAAATCCCATAATCCTCAGTGGCCTCACTTTTTTAGGCGGCAGAAGCAGCGCCTGATCGCTCATGAAGCGCGTCTTTCTTTTACTAACTTTTCTCTCTACCCCAGACGGCCTTTTCCTTCCTCTTTTCGTTTCCTGATTCCTGTTCTTCCTTTTAGATCCTTCGCGCCCTATCTTGATATTTTAGTTGAGACGATCCGCAACCCCACTCTCGCTTCTCCCGCCTTCTTCTCTGCCACAGGACCCACTCCCCAGGCGCTGTTGGCAGGGAGAACGCGGCACCTTAGCACCCTGTGGAAAGGGCGCCGAATAGCTTCTTCCCCATTGGCCGAAGTAGGGGGCCCAAAGCAGGCCGAACCCTCTTCCCCGCCCACACGCCTTTTTATATAAGGCTGCGTGAAGGGAGCGTGTGTTTGGGAGGGCCTGCGTGCGAGGTGGCGGTGGTGGTAGTGAATGTAGCGCTGCTGGTGGCCGTGGTGGGCGTCTGGTCGCAGTCGGCGGGCTCGGGGCTCGCGCGCAGGCGTCGGGCGGTGGGAGGAGGTGCTGGTGCCAGGGCTGTGGGTGTGGATGCGGAGAGGAGGGCGTGGTGTCCCCAGGTGATCGCGATTGGGGTAACGCGGAGGAGCAAGAAAACGACTCGGCCATTTCGGGGGAAGAGGAAGTTGGACAACATCGGCTGTTTTAGTGCCTTTTTTTTTTTTCAGTTCAGCAGAGAATATTTCCCAGGGGGGTGAGTTACAATGACTTATGGTATTTTACTGAGGACAGTTCGTAGGAAAACTATCTGTACGCTCCTCTCTTTCCCTTCCTCTACTTTTAGGTTCACCCCTCCGTTCCCTCGGAAGCCTTTCTAAGGGGGGGGGGGGCGATCGAATTATGAATAATTCATGAGGCCCACCCCCATCCTTTGGCCACGCCCCCTCCAGATCGTGCTGACGCACGTTGCGTGTACCAAATCTGAGGAAGAGACGTAACAGTCCCCGCCCCTAAGGTGGAGGGCGGGGCATCATCTCCAGCACGTGCTGCATCTACCCGCGCAAGCCCAAAAGGGTGTGCGCAGGCGCTGCCCGCTAGGGGGAGGAAGGAGGCGGGGTAGGGAGGTTGCTGGGTTTAGAGCCGGGCGGAGACCGCTGAGACTCATTCCTCAGGAACAAGGGTCGGGTGTCAAGGAGACCTTTTCACACCAGCTCCCCGTCCCCCGCCTACGGTGGGTGGGATCGCGCGGCAGAGACAAAGGATATCAGTAGGGACGGACATAGCTGCGAAGGGAAGTAGGGTGTCAGTTTGGGGTGGTGGGCTTTTGGGGGGGCTGAGGTGGGCTATATTTAAACTCCCGGAGCCGTTAAGTTGGTTCGTACTCATGCGCGCGCAACCAGGGTGGTGGCGGAGTGCGCATGCGTGATTCAGGGGCGAAAGGAACGCGCTCTAGCAGTGCGCGCTCGCGGCGAAGCGGTAGTGGTAGAGGAGAAAGGGGTCGGCGCACGCGCGGTTGCTACCTCGAGTTGTTCGGTTCTCGCGGGCATCTTGTTTTGGTCTCGCGGGCGAGTGGGGCGCGCTTCGGGGGAGGTGCTTGGGCGCGAGACTAGGCGAGAAGAGCAGGGCTGCGCGCGCACCCAGGGAAGGGGGGAAGGGAGCGGGCTCTAGGGAGGGGGGGTTAAGCCCCCAGTTCCCCCCCCCCCGTTGCCCTCTTCTGGGACGGAATAAGGGGAGGAAATGATCGAGATGGCGGCGGAGAAGGAGCCGTTTCTGGTGCCGGCCCCGCCGCCGCCGCTCAAAGATGAGTCGGGCGGAGGGGGCGGCCCCACGGTGCAACCGCACCGAGAGGCCGCCTCCGGGGAGCTCTGCGGCGGGACGCAGCGTGGGCCGGGCCCGCGCGCACACTCGGCGGGAGCCCCAGCTTCTGGGGCCGGCAAGGAGAACCCTGGGGCTACATCCACTCGGGGAGGCCAGTCGCAGCAGCAACGAGGGGGCGGCCCCCAGGCACAGTCGCATGGGGAGGCCCGCTTGTCGGATCCCCACGGGCGAGCAGCTCTCCCTGACGTGGGGGAGGAGCGACGGGGAGGGGGCGGAACAGAACTGGGCCCCCCTGCCCCTCCTCGACCCCGTAATGGCTATCAGCCCCACCGGCCCCCTGGGGGAGGCGGGGGCAAGAGGAGAAATAGTTGTAACGTAGGTGGGGGTGGTGGAGGCTTCAAACATCCGGCCTTCAAGAGGCGCAGGCGGGTTAATTCGGACTGTGATTCTGTGTTACCCTCCAACTTTCTCCTGGGGGGTAATATCTTTGATCCACTGAACCTGAATAGTCTCCTGGATGAGGAAGTGAGCCGCGCACTCAATGCAGAGACCCCTAAGTCATCTCCACTTCCGGCCAAGGGGCGAGATCCAGTGGAAATCCTCATCCCCAAAGATATTACTGACCCGCTCAGTCTCAATACTTGCACTGATGAGGCTCAGGTAGTTCTGGCATCGCCACTCAAGACTGGTCGGAAGCGGCATAGACACCGGGGACAGCACCACCAGCAGCAGCAGGCAACTGGAGGGAATGATAGCCACTCTGTGCTCCCCACAGCCCCCCTCACTCCCTCACTCCATGGGGAGGGCACCACACAGCAGCAGCGGCATAGGGGCCAGAACCGGGATGCCCCCCAGCCCTATGAACTCAACACCGCCATCAACTGCAGGGATGAGGTCGTGTCTCCCCTTCCATCTGCCCTACAGGGTCCCACAGGCTCCCTTTCAGCCCCTCCAGCTGCCTCAGTTACCTCTGCACCCCCGTCTTCCTCCTCACGACATCGCAAACGTCGCAGGACTTCCAGCAAGTCAGAGGCAGGGGCTAGGGGTGGAGGCCAGGGTCCCAAGGAAAAGGGCCGAGGGAGTGGGGGAGGCCGCCACCACCACCACCACCACCATCACCACCTCCACCCACTACCTGCAGCGGGCTTCAAAAAGCAGCAGCTCAAGTTCCAGTATGGGAATTATTGCAAGTACTATGGTTACCGCAATCCTTCCTGTGAGGACGGGCGCCTTCGAGTGTTGAAGCCTGAGTGGTTTCGGGGTCGGGACGTCCTAGATCTGGGCTGCAATGTGGGCCATCTGACCCTGAGCATTGCCTGTAAGTGGGGTCCATCCCGCATGGTGGGCCTGGATATTGATTCCCGCCTCATCCACTCGGCCCGCCAAAACATCCGACACTACCTGTCTGAGGAGCTGCGTCTGCCATCCCAGACTTCTGAGGGGGACCCCGGGGCAGAGAGTGAGGAAGGGACCGTAACCGTCCGAAAGAGAAGCTGCTTCCCAGCCTCACTGACAGCCAGCCGGGGTCCCATTGCTGCACCCCAAGTGCCCTTGGATGGAGCGGACACATCAGTTTTCCCCAACAATGTTGTCTTCGTCACGGTAAGAGGGTCCAAAGGCTCTTGGGATAGGGGCCAGGTGTGAAGATGAGATTAAATGGGAACAAGACAGAGGAAAGTTAAGACCCAGAGGGATTTATGCATGCACTCTGCTAGGAGAACTGGATCCTTAAGGGTCTGAGTCTGTCTGCTGAGGTTCTCCATTTCTATAACCTGGAAAGGTGGGGCCTCTCACTTGGGCCCCTTTGTCATGACTACTGGCCCCAAGATGGGGTTTGACTCCTTTTGCTCTGCTCCCGGCCTGGACTGTAACCCAGACCAGTCCACCTTCCCTTGCTGGCTGCTGCTGCTTGCTAGATTTGATCCAGATGGAAAACTGCCCTCCCATGCACTGAATGAAGGTGCATGAAGGGACAGGTGTCAGACGTGGCATGTCTTGGGGTGGGTGGAGGGATAGGGTAGTGGCTGACTAATTTTGATAGGGACTTAGATCCGGAGTTGGTTGAAGAGTTTTGGTGATCAGGACCTCAAGTGACCTAGCCGGAGACCATCTCATGTTGACCCTAGATGGTGGGATAGGGAAGAGTCAGAGTGCTCTGCAGGAGGGGAGGGTACTGTCTTCACAGAGTGTCTGTCCCCTGACTACACAGAGCTCTCCATAGAACACTCTAGTTCGGCCATCTGCCGGAACGGTTGGTGCTGGCGGGTTGGGTTAAGCCTGCAAGAATGAACTTTGAGAGCATATCACCTAGAAAAGGTTTCCTGAGGGCTGGGGTTCTTTACTTCTCCCTGAGAAAGGAAATGGGCCTGGAACTCTGCCAGCCACAACTCCAGGGAAGGAACCACAGGTTGGTTCCCTTTCAAAACCTGGGTTAGGTCCCTTTGCATAACATTGAGTCACTCAGCTTAATGTTTGTGGGGTGGGACAGCGTCTCCGGAGAACCCCTGTTCTTTTTCTAAAAGTTTCACCCCAGTTTTGGAGACCTCGTGGGTAGTTTGCTCAATTTAAAATTCTCCACGCTCCCTTTTCGTTTGGCTTACCACCAACAGAAAGCAGGGGCAAGAGGGTGTAAACAAGAAAATGAGACCCAAGAGGGCACCGTTTGGGAGTTAGTCTGACAAGTGTCAGAGAAGGTTGTGGCCAAGGGCTGAGGTAAGGCTGTTAGGACTTTCTGTCTTAGAGGCTGCAGAGCAGGTTGATGGCGGGTGGGCGGGGGTGGGCAGTGGTTCTTTCATTGCCTCTCTTGACCTTGCCCCCCATTCTTGCCCTTAGGGTAACTACGTGCTGGATCGCGATGAGCTGGTGGAGGCCCAAGCCCCCGAGTACGACGTGGTGCTCTGCCTCAGCCTCACCAAATGGGTGCATCTGAACTGGGGAGATGAGGGGCTGAAGCGCATGTTCCGCCGCATCTACCGGCATCTACATCCGGGGGGCATCCTGGTCTTAGAGCCCCAACCTTGGTCGTCCTATGGCAAGAGAAAGACGCTCACGGTGAGTTGGGATTCGCGTGGATATTGGGATACCCTTCCTTTAGCTGGGGCAAGAAAGGCCTCGAGGAAGCAGAAAGAGAAGTACTTGCTGAACAAGGTCCCCTGGGTGGGTATCATTCTACACCAGGGGAGAAGCCAGCAAGCTGAAGCGGTCCCCTGCCTTTCTTCCCCAGGAAACAATCTATAAGAACTACTATCGAATCCAGCTGAGGCCGGAGCAGTTCAGTTCGTACCTGACATCCCCAGAGGTGGGCTTCTCCAGCTATGAGCTTGTGGCTACACCCCACAACACCTCCAGAGGTAAGGCTGGCTGACTTGGGGGAGGGTGGGAGGCCAGGGTCGGTGAGGTGGTGGGTCCCGGCAGAGAGGGTGCAGATGCTGTGGAGTGCGGAAGTCCCGCCAGCCCTACTGATTGCACACTCTCTCCTTAGGCTTCCAGCGCTCTGTGTACCTGTTCCACAAGGCCCGTTCCCCCAGCCACTAAGTGGCCCCCTGAACAGAAAGTGTGAAGAAGCTGCCCACTGTTCTTAAGGATCTGGGGGAAAGGGAAAGTATCCCAGGGTCTTTCCTTTTTGGCTCCAAAAAAAGAGTTTCCTTTTCATGGATCTGCAAAGAAAGCTTTTCCTATGTTGCTGCCCCAGCCTCCTCCCTACACGTCTGGCACCCTAAGCAGCAAGCCCAGCTGTGCTGGAGTCACCAACATCTTCCTCTCTCCCCCAGCTCACCGGGCTGGATGGCAGGGACTGTTTGCTGACCTCTGTTCTCCTAAGGGTATGGGAGGTGGGAGGGTATCAAGTTCTCTGGCCTCTTCCTCCTGTTCTCCAAAGGAGATTTCCGTTTCTCCTCAGCCCTTGTCCCTAGCTGCATTTCAGCGGACCACAGATAGATGGACTGAGGGTTAAGAGGGGGAAGTCTGGCAGGGAGGCATGCAGGTACTGTGAAAAATCCTTCCCTCTGCTGACCCCCACCGGGAGGGGGGGTTGGGTTTGGAATGTAAGAACAGCACAATAAATTTGATGTTTAGGGCAGCGGCCCCCACACTTGTGTCTGGCACTTTCTATCTAGTGGGGAAGGGATGGTGCCTCCTGTTAGAAACTGTGCTTCCTCTGCCCAAACTGGAGTCTCAAGAAGACAGATTTTTCGGTGGTTGGAAAGACTGAGTGTTGAATGCTACTCACATCTACACGCAACCAAAGAGAGCTCTAATCAGGAAAAAGTGTAAAGTGAATTTTTATGTGAAACTTGAAGCAAAGAGTCCATCTCCCCTCCCCCCAAAAAACCACTGACAATTTTTTGGTGGGAGCTTTGGACAGAAGGCTACCTTTAGAAGAATTAACAGTGGCGCTGAAGTGGACCTAGAGAAAGTCACTACTGATGGGACCACCCACCCACCTTTTTTGTGCTGTGCAACTGGATGAATAGGCAATTAACATGAAACTCTAAAGCAGCTCAAGTGTTCCTGGAACCGTGAATATTCACCAAATACTGAGCCCTCTTGGATCTGGTGTAAACGAAATAAGCAAAGCCCCTAGAGGTAAAAGGAAGGAAGGAATTTCAATAACTGGGTGCAAATAGCTAGCTGTCTTGCAGGCTCCTTGAGCCAGGTAATTAGGGAAGGACTCCCTGAAGTATACAACAGAGGAGACCCACCCACATGTCCCAGTGATCAGAACTAAGTAGTGCGGGGCACCTGAGTGGCTCGGTGGGTTGAGATTCAGACCCAGCTGAGCAGAGTGTGGAACCCACTTGCAATGCACTCCTACCCCCCACTTTCCTCCCCCAACCCCTCTCAGGCATGCTTTCACTACCTTAAAAAGAAAAAAAAAATACTGCAAAGGAACAAACGTGGTTCTAAGACAGAAGTCAGGGGAAGAAGAGGTGGGACAGTGTGCTCAACCTGCCGTCACTACCAAGTTCCGAAAAGGCCAAAAACTTGACTCCGGGACAGCTTCCCACCCTGAGGCCTGACCCCATCTTAAGGCTCCCAAGAAGAGTCCCATTTGTTAGCAAAACCTTTTTATTCTGAAAAATAGTTTTAACACAAAAATATTAACTAGCAATCCAGGGAGCCTCCACGTCTACGCTTCCCAGCGCCTCAGTGTCCGGTGCATGAGGAAGGTATCCTCTGAAGGGCGGGGCCGGAGTTGAAGACGGAGAGGAGGCAGACCATCCAGGGTCAGGTGTGGAGACTCATAAAACAATGTTTCTGGGTCACAAAGGATGGTCATGTCTGGCCCTGACCCAGGTGGCTCCTGTTGGGAAGTGGAGCCCAAAGCAAGGTTACACTCGGGAAGGGGATAGGGGCACCACACGGAAACAAGCCCAGGTCCCTCACCTTTGGGGGCGGGGCTCGGGCCTGCGGTGGCAGCAGCGCCAGTTTCTCCCTCAGCGCAGCGTTTAGAACCTGTTCCTCGGGCACCTGCAGGCTCACCAGGTCTCGGAAGAGCCGCTTGGAGCGCGGCACGTTCAGCCCTGAGACCGCAGGGAGAGCGGAGGTGAGCGGCGCCTCTCAGCCCCACTTCCCGCGCCCCGCCGGGCGTCTCTCTCTCTCTCACCCTCGGCCACGCTCTCCTCCAGGCCGCAGCGGGTCTGGAACGACTTTCTCAGCTGTTCCTCCACGGCCTTCGCCGCATCGAACTGGCCCTCGGCTGCAGCCCGCGCGGCCTGCAACTCGAGGCTCAATGCCAGGCTGCTCTGCTGCGCGGGCGCCCCCAGGTCCTGCGGTGCCGCGGGCTTCTCGCTAGGTGCTGCGGCGGCCGGCGTGGGGTCGGACCGCACGGGGGAGAGCGGCGCCAAGCGAAAGCGGACCTGGGAGCGGAGAGCGGGACGGTGAAGAGATGGGCGCGGGCTTGTCTGCCGGCTGGCGGCCAGACCTTCCCCCAGCTCACCTGCCGCCCCTTGCGGGCCCCGCCCCGCCGGTCCGCCCGCCCCTTCCGCCGGCCGGGGCAGCCGCTCGGCTGCTCGGGGGTCTCGGACCGCGAGCTCAGGCTCAAGTCCAGGCCAGGTTCGGGCACTGGGGCTCTGGGCTCCGGGACGCGGGGTTCTGGGGGGGGCCCAGGAGCCGCTACGGCCTCCTCCCCTTCGACCAGCTCCTGCTGTGCCTCCCCACAGCCCATCATCTTGGTGTGGCTGCCGGGATGCAAGGTCTCGGGAGGCCGGGGGTCACGGGACACGAAATCGCCACCACCAGCCCACCTCCGCCACCCCTCCCGAACGCCGCTACCGGAAACCGCTTGCCCCTACCCAATGGGGCGGGAAGACCAGCCCCCGCGCCACCCCATTGGCGCTACTAAGCGTCATTTCCGTTGCTCGGCTCCCTTTCTCCCGCGAGCTTCCGCCCGCAAAACCTCAGCCCCGCCCCTAAACCAGAGTTTCGGAACAGCCACGGGTGGAGGCCCTACGGGTCCTCACGAGGGCCACTTCGCCTTTGAAACCTGGACGCGGCGTCTTTATCCTGCGGGGTGTTTACCTGAGTTCTGCCTGCTCGAGTCCAGAGTGTGTCTGTCAGTCGCTTCTGTCGAGGCGCCAGACAGGACAGCTTTAGGTCAAGGGGCCCCGCGTTGGCCCTCCCTCGTCAGTGCCTCCGCAGCGTCTCCCGGCGTTCCGGGACTGGGACCGAAGTGGGACCAGTAGAGCTTCCCAGGATGAGTGAGCGCGGGGCTCGCAAAGCCCAGTCCCGGGCTCCTTACAGGAACTCTGGGCGTTCGTGGTTGCCCGGGCGAGGACTGCCTCATTGCGCCTTAGGGCCTTTTGTGATTTTGTCCCCGTGGAGGGCTCCCTAAAATATTCGTCTTTATAAAAATGGGTATCTGGGGACGCTTGGGTGGCTCAGCGGGTTAAAGCCTCTGCCTTCAGCTCAGGTCATGATCCCAGAGTCCTGGGATCAAGCCCCGCATCGGGCTCCCTGCTCGGCGGGGAGCCTGCTTCCTCCTTGCTCTCTGCCTGCCTCTCTGCCTACTTGTGATCTCTGTCGTGATCTCTGTCAAATAAATAAATAAAATCTTTTTTTAAAATAGGCATCTGTAGATGGAGTACAGTTTTTAAAAAGAAAGTTGCGGTGGATTTATTCTGGACTCCTAGACAGGGCAGGAGACTGAACTGCTTGTCCGCTTCCTGGGTTCCTTGGGGCAGGTCCTCTCAGTTCTGTGCGCCTGTTTCCTCTTGTGCAAAATGTGCTAACTCGGGCGCATGCCTCTTGAGGCTCTCCCCAAAAGGGGTTAATAGTCAGTCAACAGGCACGTTCTGTGTACCACTTTGCAGTTTTTCACAAGTTTTATCTTACTAGAAACTGCTGTGGAAAATCAGGTGGAAAGCACAGCTGCCCTCATTTTACACACACAGAATGTTTCGGAGGATCTCTGGGGTGACGCACTGCAGGCTTGCCTGCTGAAGAGAGGAATAAGAAAGTATGTAAATTCCCTCTACTGTTCATTTGTGAGAGTAGGGAGACACAAATGTAAATACTTTTGGGGGGCGGTTTAGAAGTGGAAGTATGACAACTACTTTTAATGGTTGCTGACATTGAGAAGGAGAGAACGGGGGTGCCTCGGTGGCTCACTGGGTTAAACCTCTGCCTTCTGCTCAGGTCATGATCCCATGGGTTAAGCCTCTGCCTTCTGCTCAGGTCATGAACCCAAGGTCAGGGGATTGAGTCCCACTTCAGGGTTCCTGCTCCGGGGGGAGTCTGCTTCTCCCTCTGCCTGCCGCTCTCCGTGTTTGTATGCCTGCATGCGTGTGCTCTCTTGCTCGCTCGCTCTCTGACAAATAAATAAATAAAATCTTAACAACAACAACAAACCTGTTTCGAAATCTTAAATTGTATTCAGTAGTCATATTAGGAACTGGTGAAAATTTGTAGGGTAGAGCATAATTATGTTGATATATCAGAAATGGAATTATGGCATAGTTAAAAGGAAATACACAGACAAAATCAGTGGTGTTATGCAAGTTCCCTTTCGTCTTGAATTTAGGAAGTAGCTTAGGAACTCCTGTTGTATTTTTAATTGAAAAGTATATTCTAGGGACGCCTGGGGTGACTCAGTAGGTTAGGCGTCTGCCTTCGGCTTTGGGGTTGTGATCCCGGGGTCCTAGGACCAAGTCTCACATCAGGCTCCTTGCTCAGTGGGGAGCCTGCTTCTCCCTCTGTCTGCTGCTCCCCCTGTTTGTGATCTGACACGTAATGAATGGGATCTTTAAAAAAGGAAGGAAGGAAGAAAAGTATCCTAATTCTTTTTTTAAAGGATTTTATTTATTTGACAGAGCACAAGCAAGGGGAGTAGCAGGCAGAGGGAAAAGGAGAAGCAGGCTCCCTGCTCAGGAGTCCCAGGACCCTGATCATGACCCCAGCCGAGGACAGACACTTAACCAACTGAGCCACCCAGGTGTCCCAAAAAGTATATTCTAATTCTGTCCACTGAAAAGCCATTAGAAACAATGATGGACCCAGTAAGCACCTGCGGTCTCCAGAATGTGGTAGCTAATTTCATATCCCTTGGCACTTCAAACCCTTTACACATCTTTATAGCAGCTTTATTCATAATAGCCAAAAATTGGAAACAACCCAAATGTCCTTCACCAGGTAAAGAGTTAAATTATGGTATATCCATTCCACAGAATACTACGCAGCAATCAAAAGGAACAAACTATTGATTTATGACAACTTGGATGAATTGGGTAGGTTATGATGAGCAAAATAATAATATTTATTACATTATTATATATAATGATATGTGATATTATATTATAATATAGTATTATTATATTAATAATAATTATTATTATTATCAATGCCAATCCCAAAATATCACATGCCACATGGTTCCACTTATGTCACCAAAATACAGAAACGGAAGACAGATTTAGTGATTGCCAAGTGTTAGGGATAAAGTGGAGGAGGCGGAGGGAGGGAAGTGGGCATGGTCATAAAAGGGTAATACCAGAGATCCTTTGGTGTTGGAACTGTTCGTTTTCTTTACTGTGCTGGTAGCTTCAGAAACCTACATGGGTGATAAAATTGTATAGAATTAATATATACACAGAGTACAAAAGTAGGAAATCCAAATAAGATTGGTAGATTATACGAATGTCAGTATCCTTGAGATGGTAGAGTATAGTTTTGCAAAATGTTACTGTCTTTGTCTGCTCGGGCTTCCCTAACAGAATACTATACACTGGGTGGCTATAAACGACAGAAATTTATTTTTCTTTTCTTTTTTTAAAGATTTATTTATTTATTTGACAGAGAGAGAGAGATCACAAGTAGGCAGAGAGGCAGGCAGAGAGAGAGAGGAAGGGAAGCAGGCTCCCTGCTGAGCAGAGAGCCCAGTTTGGGGCTTGATCCCAGGATACTGGGATCAGGACCTGAGCTGAAGGCAGATGCTTAACCCACTGAGCCACCCAGGCACCCCCAGAAATTTATTTTTCATAGTCCTATAGGCTGGGAAGTCCAAGATCAAGGTGCTGGCAGATTCAATGTCTAGGAAGGAACCATTTCCTGGTCTATGGCTGGTTTGCTCACTGTGTCCTCACATGGCGGAAAGGGAAGGGAGTTCTCTGGAGTCTCTTTCATAAGAGTAATAATCGCCTGATCACCTCCCAAAGTCCCCACTTCCAAAGACCAACACACTGGGGATTAGGTTTCAATAAATGGATTTGGGGGCGGGGGAGGAGACACAAATCTTCAGTCTCCGGCAGTTACCGTGGGGGAGAACTGGGGAAAGTGTACTAGGGATCCTTCTGTGTTATTTCTCACAACTGCATGTGAATCTACAAGGATCTCAATAAAAATGTGAATTAAGGGCGATGTTGGTTTGGGGAAGAGGAGCAGTGTGTGAGGGCAGTTGTGTAGGGAAACAGGACTGGCCAAATGCGGATGATTGCTGAAGATGGGTAATGGGTATGTGGGGAGTTACTATAATATTTCCCTTACTTTTGTATATATTTGAGCATTGTGATGATAAAAAGTTTCATTTGCTTGTTTAAAGGAAGCTGAGGTCGCTTTGGCACATGGGAAGTGTCAGAGCTGAAACTTGAAGGTACTCCGCACGCCTGGGCCAAGCTGAGGGATGTAGAGGCCCTACAGGAGCCCTAGCCATGAACTCGGTATGTCCGGGTGCTCCATTTCAGCCTTAAAATGTAGCCACTACCTCGTCCTAGGCCCAGACACAGAAATAAGAACAAGCCATTCGGGGGCGCCTGGGCAGCTCAGTGGGTTAAGCCGCTGCCTTCAGCTCAGGTCATGATCTCAGGGTCCTGGGATCGAGTCCCGCATCAGGCTCTCTGCTCAACAGGGAGCCTGCTTCTCCCTCTCTCTCTCTCTGCCTGCCTCTCTGCCTACGTGTGATCTCTCTCTGTCAAATAAATAAATAAAATCTTTAAAAAAAAAAAAAAAAAAGAACAAGCCATTGGATCTGCCGGCCTATGGGAGGCCTCCAGGAAGTAGAAAGTTCCTCGGCAACTGACATTAAAGAAGCAATACAAGTGTGAGAATGGGTTGGGGGAGAGAAGCGAACGAGGGGTCCCAGTCCTGCCCCACTCTTCCTAAGACTTTGTTGGCTGGACCAGCTGAGGGGCTTAGAATTGCTTTTCCTCTTAAAAAAAAAAACAACAACAACAGGCGCCTGGGTGGTTCAGTGGGTTAAAGCCTCTGCCTTCAGCTCAGGTCATGCTCCCTGGGTCCTGGGATCGGGCCCCGCATAGGGCTCTCTGCTCAGCGGGGAGCCTGCTTCCCCCCTCTCTCTCTCTGCCTACCTCTTTGCCTACTTGTGATCTCTGTCAAATAAGTAAAATCTTAAAAACAAAACAAAACAAAACAGGGGTGCCTGGGTGGCTCAGTGGGTTAAGCGTCTGCCTTCAGCTCAGGTCATGATCCCAAGGTCCTGGGATCAAGCCCTGCATCAGGCTCTCTGCTCAGCGGGGAGCCTACTTCCCCGCCGCCCCCCCACCGCCTGCCTCTCTGCCTACTTGTGATCTCTCTCTGTCAAATAAATAAATAAAATCTTTAAAACAACAACACTCCCCTTTGAGAAGGTTCTGACGAGAGACTCCTTCTCTACTCTTAACTCTAGAGTGTCCTCAAGGTGGCATGTTCTAGAGCTGTTCAAGGTGGCATGTTCTAGACCCTCTTCTGCAAAGAGGGATTTCGATGCCGTGTCACACCAAACCAAGCCCTGCTGGGGACGGCAGAAGGTGGGAAGGGGGAACCCCGGAGGAAGGAGTTAGGAGAGAAATTTAAAATATGGTCCAGGAACTGCCCACCCCCCACACTCCAAGCAAAAGAGGGGAGAAGGAGAGAAGCTTCCCTGACCCACCTCCTGAGATTGCCCGGCCCCTCCCTCTACTGCCCTCCCGCAAACCCACGCTGCGAAGGTCCCACCTCTGCATCATCTCCCATCCAGGGAAGGGTGAGGAGAGGAGGGAAGAGGGAATGCGGAAGGAAGAGGAAAGGGCCCCAGGAAGAGGTCATGCTTGAGGCCCTTAGGTTCTGTCTTCATGGATTAGACCCCGCCAGGTATTGGGGTTCCCTTTGGTCATCTGGGAGGGGTGATCCCAGACCTGGATCCTCGTTTGGGGAAAGTGAGTCTGAGTGCTGGCAGGGGTCATTCAAGGTCATTCTGAGCTTCTGCTGGGCCAGGTGCTATGGCGGGGTGGGGGGGAGGGTAGGTAGGACTGGAGACAGGATGGAGTAGTCAGAGGTCCTTCAAGGGACCAGGCTGCTGAGGGGCAGTGGGATGTCTCTAATGCAGTGACCCACAGAGTGGCTGGGACCGTTGCAGAGGGCAGCTGAGGAGCCCTGCCAGGGAGGAGGGGGCAGGGGAAGGGCAAAGTCCCCATAGGAAGCTACTCTCTAGTACAGCCAAGCCAAGTCAAAGAAATGAGGCAACAGCCCTCCACCCCCACCTTCTGCAAACCCCACCCGCAAGGACCCTCACTTCCCACCTCCCAAACTGGGAGCTGCCTACAGGTGGGGGTCAGCCCAGAGACATGTCCACACTGTGCCCCTGTCACACAAGGAGTAGTAAAGAGTGAGTCTCTGACTTGGCACTTCCAATGGCTGTGATCCACGTCCACACACACACACATACACACACACACACACACACACACACACACACACACACACACCATTCCGAGCCCCCTTTCCCATCCTGCCTCATCTCGGGGCTGACAGGGTAGACCCTCCCACTCCCAAAAGAAGGTCAAGTCTGAGACACCGTGGCCTGAGCGCACCGCTTTCTCCTGATCCAGGGAGGAGAGCAAGGTCAAGCTGCAGGCCAGCGAACTGACCCCAAGCTTCTGACCTGCCCCCTCCCCTCCCCCAGCAACAGGGAAAGAAACAAGGGAGCCAAGATGAGACCCCTTACATGTGAGTCTCCAGGGATAGGCAGGTGAGGCCAGCTTCTGGGTTGGGCAGTTGAGGGTGGGGAATAGGGTCTCATGCAACAGAAGTTGTCTACAGGCTGGGCGGCGTCAAGGAGAATGAAGAAGGGGAAACTGGAGGAAGCTGGGAAAGTAGAAGCAGATGTGCAAGGTTGGGGCGTGCAGAACTGAGTGGAGCTGGGCTCAGCATGGCGGAGCCTACTGGGAGTGAGGGACTGGGATGGCTGGGAAGGGAAATATCCTTAATGTCAACATAGGGAATAAAAAATGCCCCCACCCAGGGGCACCTGGGTGGCTCAGTGGGTTAAAGCCTCTGCCTTCAGCTCAGGTCATGATCTCAGGGTCCTGGGATCGAGCCCCACATAGGGCTCTCTGCTCAGCGGGGAGCCTGCTTCTCCCGCGCTCTCTCTCTCTCTGCCTGCCTCTTTGTCTGCTTGTGATCTGTCAAATAAACAAAATCTTTAATTAAAAAAAAAAAGTGGATGCCGGCTACTTAGGGCCTAAGAGAGCCCGGGGAGAGGCTGGAGTTACAAGAAAGGGATGGAGGCCATGAACAGGGCAGATGGGGTTAGAGCCACGAAAGATGCAGCCACAGTCCGGGAAGATGGGACCACGTGTCAGGGGGAATTTTTGCAAAAGGACATGCAGGAAGCTGCTGGCCTTACCTTGGGACACAGATCTCTGCTTAGCAGGGAGTCAGGACCTCAAAACAATGAGCTGGAGGCAGTGTGTTACTCAACGTGACTGGACACTGAGGCGATGTTGGGGGTTCTCAAGGGCGAAGGGTGATTTCAGAGAAACCTCTAGATCAGACAAGGAGGGTGCTGGTGTGAGGCCCTCCCATAGCCCGAGGGCAGCTGGTACAAGAGAAGGATCAGATTCCCTCCACCCCACGCTCTGTAGTAGCTCCAGGACCATCTGCCCCATGCCAACCAAACAGGACATGACAGGGGGGCGGCAGAGGTGCTGTAGGCAGAGAGGAGAGATGGAGGTCACGGGGGCAGAGGTGAGGTACTGGGGGCTTGGGACACTACAAAGGGATCAAGTGGTCCCCAGTAGTAACCTCAGCTTGGACAGCTATGCAGAAACTTAAGGAGGGATGCGGTGGGAGGAAAGGAGGAGGCTGAGGGGACCCAAAGTCTGGGGGCAGAGGTTCCAGCAGGGGTCCAGGCTGGCAGAGAAGGAAACTGGGCCCAGAGCCCGCTGGTGTCCGTCACTGCTGAGCCTGGGGGAGTCTTGGGGAGCAAAGGGACTTTTCTCCCCAGAACTACTGGGACAACGGGCCCAGCCCCCACAGACCTCCATTCTCTCTCATTCAAAGCTGAAGCCAGCCTCCAAAGCCTTCCCCTTCCGGGCCTGTGTCTCCACCCCCACACTGTCCCCACCTCCCCCACGCTGCCCCCATGGGTTGCCCAGGCACAGACGGGCTCTCTCTCAGAACCTGGGGGCTCAAAGCAGAGGAGACATCAGAGCTTAGAAGACCCCTGGTCTCCATCTGGTAGGGCCAGAGGGCCAGGGCCCAGGGCACCTGTCTGCCACTTAGGCTCAGACAAGGCAGTGGGGGCCCGTGTTCCCCAGAGCCCAGGACAGGGTCTGCCACACAGAGAGAAAATAAATGTTTGTCAAATAAGAGTAAAGTACTCTTTTCAGGTTGTAAACACTAGCCCTGATTCCAACAATTTGGGATTTATTTAATTTTTTTTTTAAATGACCAAAATTTCTTTGCCGCTCCGTCGCTTGAGAGGTGGGGTCTGGGTCCCTTCCCCTTGAATCAAAGCAGGCTTGTGACTCAGTTGCAGCTTCCCTGTGGAAACTGTGCTGCCGCCAAGCCTCTAGCTGAGAGCTGGAGCAGGAGAGGGCCGGCCTGGGGAAAGCTGTGCTAAGGGTTCCCGGTAGGAACTCGGTGGCCTCCTTTTGTTATGTAAATTAAGGAACTCTCAAGATAGTAACCATCCCTTTCATCCTCTGCCCCCCTGCTGCCAGGGAGCTCAATGCCTCATTTTGGGCTGGATTGCAGTAACTAAGCTTGGCCTAGGTCTCTAACATATTTCTCTCCCTTCTAGACTTCAAATGAATGTTAATACCTACATCACAGGATTGCTGGGGAAACTACAAGGAGCGATTGAACAGCTTTCAGAACCTCCTTTAAGCTAGGCATGCTGCTTAAAGCAAGACCCCGGGGGGTGTCCTGATTCCCATTTTGCAGGTGAGGAAATAGATCTTCCAGCACAGAGGCCAAGTTGTCTGCTCCCGGGCATCCGGCAAGTGAGCATAGGTAAGAGACCATATACACTCGTGCTCTTTTCAGAGTTGCAAAAGATAACCCACATATGAAAGCACGAAAATCCACAACTATTTCCTCCTTTCCATCTGCGGGCTCCTGGACAGCCCATCCAAACACCCCCTGGCTGGGGCCCTTCTCACCCCGCATTGCAAACATCCGTTTACCCCCCTCTCTGCTGCCACCTAGCAATGTCAGGGACTCTGGGGAATTCCCTTTCGCACCGGGCAGACCCCAAACGGACTCAGTAAGTGTTTGTCAAGTAAGTGAAAAACACACCATCCGTATTCCATTATTACTCATTGAATGGCTCCTTCATTTATGCTACAAATATCTTTTGAGCAGCTACCCGAAGATTTAGGCACGCGGTACGGCCTGCCTTCTTTTCATTCTACCAATCACTGTGTGTTTGTTGGAGGTCTTATTCACATTTTTTTTTAATTTTTAAAAATGATTTTATTTATTTAAGAGAGAGAGCAAGCCCGTGCCCAAGAGGAAGCAGGGGGAGGGAGAGGGACAGGCAGACTTTGCACCAAGCACGGAGCCGGACACAGGGCTCGAACTCACAACCCTGAGATCATGACCTGAGCTGAAACCAAAAGTCGGAGGCTTAACTGACTGTGCCACCCAGGCGCCCCTAAGAAATTACATTTCTTTTTTTGATTTTTTTAAGGTTTTATTTATTTATTTATTTGACAGACAGAGATCACAAGTAGGCAGAGAGGCGGGCAGAGGGCGGGGGGGGTGGGGAGCAGGCTCCCTGCGGTGCAGAGAGCCCAATGTGGGGCTCGATCCCAGGACCCTGGGATCATGACCTGAGCCGAAGGCAGAGGCTTTAACCCATTGAGCCAGCCAGGTGCCCCAGAAATTACATTTCTAATAAACTCCCAGAGTCATCCTGCTGGCCGTGGCCCATACTTTGAGAAGGACATACCCTAAATCTTCGGGTAGCTGCTCAAAAGATACTTTGAGATGCCCCAGCCCATCCCCAGGGGTCTGTCTGACTACCCGGGTTCTTAGCCACAACCCCTAGTGGTTCCCAACCTGCAGGTGGGGCAGCGGGGCATGAAAGGGGGCTCTCGGCAAATACCATTTGCGATGCACAACTTGGGGAGAAATGTGGTCGTTCCCCTCCAGACTTTGCTGGTATAGGAGGCTGAATAATGACCCCCCAGAGATATGAGGCCCCATCCCTTAAAAGAGGAAGGCAACCGGAGACGTGACACAGAAGAGGAGGAGACAGTGGGACAGAGATCCGGGTGATGTGGCCACTAGAGGCTGGATGAAACAAAAATCACGTTCTCTTCTGGAGCCTTGGGAGGGAGCCCAGCTCTCCTCACACCTTGATTTCAGCTCCGGGAAACTGATCGCAGACTTCTGGCCTCCAGCACTGTGGGAGGATGAATTTCTGGCGTCTGATGCCACTAAGTTTGTGGCAACTTCTCCAGCAGCCCCAGAAAACTAATTCAGCTGGGGGAAAGGTCTGGGTTGCACCCCAGGCTCCAGCCACACCGTGCTCCCCAGGATCTCAGCCACACTCTTACCTTGGCAGCGTCCCCATAGTGGGAAGGATTTGGTCTTGAAGGACCATTTTTGTCCTGAGAGGGGTTCGCCAGGCTCCAGAGAGTTGTCAAAGCAAACAGCTGAAGGCAGAAGGACGAAGAGTGGGACGTAGGAGAACAGGCAGAGTGCTGGAGGCACTGGGGAGGGGAGCCTGCTGTTGACATGATAGAGGAATGACTGACCGGGGTGCGGGGGGTCCTTCTGTGTGGCGTAAGAGATGAGGGAGCCCTATCAGCTCCATGGGAAGAAGTTAATGGGGAGGGTCTATGTCTAGCCATGCCCGTCCAGTGGTCTCCAACATCTTAAGATCCGGGGTTGGGGTGGGGGGTGGTCACGCAGCTGGTGTCTGATCACATCCACAGTATCAGGTAGCCGTGGTGACCAGGTAGCATGCTCAAGAAACCGAGGCCTTGGGGCGCCTGGGTGGCTCAGTGGGTTAAGGCTCTGTCTTTGGCTCAGGTCATGGTCCCAGGGTCCTGGGATCGAGCCCCACATCAGGCTCTCTGCTTGGTAGGGAGCCTGCTTCCTCCTCTCTCTCTTTCTGTGCCTGCCTCTCTGCCTACTTGTGATCTCTCTCTCTGTCAAATAAATAAATAAATATTTAAAGAGAAAGAAAGAAAGAAAGAAAAAGAAAGGAAGAAAGAAAGAGAAGTCGCGGCCTTAGACACTGAGTTTTAGGAGAGTGAAACCCTGGGCTGTGCGAGCAGAGCCCTAGGAATCAGCACCGGACCCCCACAAGTTTGTCTCTGCCATGCGCAGCAGTGTCAGTCCCTCAACCTAAGAAAACCCCCAGATTCCCAGTACCTTCCCTATCCACATACTAGGCTGAAGAAAGGCTTGTTGCTCTGGGGCCAGCGGGCTGAGCGGAGAGCCGGAGTTGAGTTGGTGCTGGGCTGGGGGCATGGACGGGCTGCGAGGAAGAACTGGGTAGCCCAGCAAGAAGTGAACTTGGCAGAGAAAGAGGCCTTCCACACCTTCCACACCATGTGGGGCGGCTGAAGAAGTGTGTGTGTGCACAGATACCACATTTGCAGCCCCAGGTCCAAAGTCTGCTCTTGGGGACAGAGAGAGGAGTAGGAGGGACTCACATCCCACACAGGACTGGGCCTGGGGCCAGAAGCCAAAGGACAGGCCTCCCAACCCGAGTCCCCTCCAGCAACACCATCTGTCTCCTTTTGGGCCTCAGTCTTCTCATTTTTAAAGCGGGGGGGAGCTATATAAATTGATCTCTGAGCAGCCTATGTTCCAGACAGGACATCCCCTCCCCCAAACCACACACACACACACACACACACACACACACACACACTCACAAAGTTCAATCTTTTGCCTCCACCCAAGTCCTGGTCTCCTCCTCTTGGCATCTCCTGCAACCAGCCCCTTCCTCTCTCCTGCCTGGGACCCTCCTCCCTTCTCCCCAGGATTCCAGCATCTCCCTGCCCCACTGGCCAAGGCAGCCTCTCCATCCAGCCCTCCCAAGCCTCACTCCCAGCCTTGAGCAGCAGCACAGGACGTCTGTACAGATGTGCCCACAACAGCCAGGCCCACCAGGCACCGCGGGAAGCAGCATGTTCTCTGATGCAACTTGAAAGAGTTGAGCCTGAGGTCCTGGCTGCTCCTTGGCAGTAGAGAAAATCCTAGAAGCACAAAGTGGATGCAGGGATTGCCGGAGGCATGGAACAGGTTCTGTGCTTTGGGAGCCATCCAGTGAGCAAGGAACTGAGGTAAGACAAGGTGCAGGCTCAAAGGGAGGAAGAGAGGAAGCCAGCTTTCCAGGAGAGCCCCACCACAGCCCGAAGCTAAGCTGGCACACGGGGCTCGGAGACCAGAGTCCCCTAATCCCATCAAACTCTCTCTTCCTTCCCCACCCTCCGGCCAGGGGTCCCAGTCCAGGGTGTCCCCCCGCACCCAACGCAGCCTCAGTATCCCTCCCTTCCCACTTCCAGGAGACTGGCCCTCCATAGCCTTTGCTCCTCTTTTCCAGACCCCAGGCCAGCTTCTGTCACTCCACTCGCAGCATCACCTCTGCCCCACTTGGTGCTGGAACCATCCATACAATGAGCTCGGTGGTCCTGAGACCATGTCCCCCCTCTCAGATCTCCTCCGTGTCCACCCTCAAATCTGCGGGGTGCCCAGTGTGGCTCTGGGAAGGGGAGGATTCCTCCCTGTAGCCCGTATAGTATCAGCTTAGAGGCTCAACAGGCCTGGCTCATGGGTCTCGTCCCCCTGGCCTGGGCCCCACCCCCCAGGAATCCCACCAGGAAAATCTCATCTTGCTCACAAGACGCTCTCGCCTCTAAGGGGTAGTTACGGCCTGGCAGATGAGGTGACCACCCCCCCCCCCCAACACACACAGATCCCACTGAGGAGTAGTGCCATGCCCTGTCACCTGACATTAGATCCCTTGGGCTGGGCTCTATGAAGACCTCCTTGCTCCTGCAGAAAGCCCAGTGCGATGTGGAATCTGGATGCCAGATGTACCTGCTGGGAAGAGGAGGAACAAACTTGGAGAGGCGGCCACAGGAACACTAGGGCAGCCCAGAAGACAACTTTGGGCAAATTAGAAAAATGTGCCCCCTCGGTAAATCCCTTCACTGACATGCAATGGAAAATTGCCCTAATGTTTCCAGAGATCTACCTTGATTATAGAGTTGTGCAGTGCACCACCTACACAACAGTAACACGTGGCGCTGAAGGATAGAGTGGGGCTGAGAGAGAGAGAGAGAGAGAGAGAGTAACATGGGCTCCAGCCCGGCAGACCTGTGTCCTATCCTGTATCACTAACTGTGAGCTCTCAGAGGAGTTACTAAACCCCCACTAAAGCGCAATTTATTGATTTGGGAAAGGGCGGTGATGGCTTTAGGACCTAAGGGATGGTCTGCCTTCAGGACTAAATGAGATGATGGATACGCACACAGCCCTGCTAGGCCTGAAGTAAAGGGCCGGTGGTGGTGGACATGGCAACAAGACAGGAGCTGCTGACACTCGGGAGGAAAAGAGGGGGACAGGGGCCGGCTGTCCCCGGACAGGGTACGGGTCTCACTAGCTGGGGGGCGGGGCGGGGCCGGGTAGTCGTTTTTACTAGAAATGAACTGTCCCGTGGAACCCGTGTGCCACGACCCACGTCGCCACGGCGGGCGGACCCTGCAGACACCAGACAGAGGCTCCTCCGTGGGCTAACGCCGTCGGGGCCGCAAGGAGGAGGGGCGGGCTCACACAGCGTCCCCTCCCTGTGCGCGGACACGGCCACCTCCGCCGCCGCCGACCCCGCCCCCGCTAAGGTCGCTGCCAGCTCCAATCCCCCGGCCCACGGAGGCGCGGCGAGAGGGCGGTGGCGGGGCCCGGGCGGAACCCGCGTCCGCGCTCCGCAGCGCCACCTGGAGCCCAGGAGCGTGAAGTGACGGGTCGCGCAGGTCCCCCAGCTAGGCGACCGCCCTGCTGTCGTCCCCCACTCCCCCCTCACCCCCGATCGTGGTGCCTTCGGGCCGGGTCTCTCCCACCTGCAGCCGCCGGACCGAGGGAGGAGGCCGGAGAGACCCCAGGGCGGCCAGGGCCCCCGGGCTTTGGGACTGACGTCACGGGGTTGGGCGGGTGGCCAGGTCTGGCACGCACTGCCCTCATTGTGTGCCCGTCCTCCCCCTTACTCAGTGACTTCAGGGTAAAGTGCAAATTCCTTCAGTTTCCAGCTTTATATACCCTCTCACCTCAAGGGGGTCCTCAGCCACCCCCACCTTCAACTACCTGAATTCCTTCCATGACGTTCTCCCAAGACGGCCTCTGGGGCACACGCCTCCTCCCTCTTCAAATTCATCTCAGGTTAAAATATAGTTCCCAGGTCTCACCTCAATCCCTGGCTTTGAGCCCAGGAATCTGTATTTTTAACAAGCTCCCAGGTGATTTTGATGTGTCCTAGACTTCAGAATCTGATGGTCTGCACGTGATTCTCCAACTTCATCTGTCTGGTTGAAACAGATTGCTGGGCCCTGCCCTCGAAGCTTCCGATTCAGTGGGGCTGGGGTAGGGTCTGAGAGTCCGCATTTCTGCCAGCTTCCGGGGTGCTGCTGGTCTGGGACCACACCCTGAGAACCACTTCTCTAATATATTTAGAAGCCCTGTTCACCTGTTGCCATTCACTAGGTACCACGCCTGTGCCAGGCAATTCACATTCCTACAGCCACGTGAAATAAATATTTACCGTAATTTCTGGATAAGGAAAGTGAGGTTCAGACAGGTTCACTCACTTGTTCAAGGTCACACAGCCAGGAAGGGCAGGATTGGAACCCAGGTCTTTCTGAGTTGGCTCCGCCTCCTGCGCACTGCTAATTATCTGTTCGGGGTGGGGGGGGGGGGGCTTGGTCTGTCTCTAGAAGTCAACCTGGCACTCCTTGCAGCCTGAGAAGGTACAGGATAGGGCTTTGAAGTCCCCCTCCCACACTGCCCTGGGTTCAGGGGACTGACTTTGCTGGGCGCCAGGTTCTCTGCCCAGACAGCTCATGAAGTAGGCACAGAGAAGCCAACTTGGGGTGTGTGCTGACCCCTCCTCCTTTGCTCGCATTCACATTGGGAGTGGAAGACCCTCTGACTTCCCCCTGCTTGGCCCCAGTTTCCTGGACATTCACCAGGGAACAGGAGGAGGGGGCACAGAGAATGGAGGCAGGGCTGCTGGGTCCCGAGAGGGGAAAGTGCCAAACAGGTGCCCAGGGAACCTGTCAGTGCTGCCTGGAGCTGTTGCCCCAACAGGTCCTGAGTAGCAAGCACCCTGTTATCAGAGGCTGAGGATGGGCTGGAGAGGCGAGCAGGTAGAGGACAGTGTGTGTGTGTCGAGGGAAAGAATGAGTCTGGGTGGGCTGTTAGGGATGAGGAGCGCTCTCCCCGGGGACTTCCTACTCCTGTCTATTTCACACCACGCCCTTCTGGACAGCCCTATTCTCCCCTGCCTCTCCTTTGCAGCCCCCCCTCTTTGTGCTTCGTCCTGCTCTCCTGTGGGTCTTAAAGATCTTCTTGGGAAGGGGAGCCCAGTCAGGGACACCAAAGGGAGTGAGTCTGAACCCCGAAGCCCATGCTGAACTCATCGAGCAGACAGGCCAGGACCAAGCAGTGCAATCCCAATGAGTCAGCCTTCCCTACCCCAAACATCCACTGAGCCCCTCTGCATTCCAGGCTCTGTGCTGAAGTAAGCCCTGGGACACAGCCCAGGGGACCGGGGGGAGGGGGCAGGGACTCCGGAAGGCCTGTCCGAGGTAGCTGGAGAAGCAGCAGCTGAGAGAAAGCCAGGCGAAGAATGTGGGGGAACAACTTTCAAAACTGAAGAATCAGCATTTGCAAAGGCCCAGGGTGGGAAGAGGAAATAAATGGAAACCAGCCAAGCGCTGTGGAAATGACAGCACAGGCAAACCTGGAGCGATTAGGTCAGGCCGGTGGGCAGGGACCCCAGCCAGGAGCTGAGGTAAGAAGCTTGGATTTCATCCTAACTGCTACAAGACACCCTAGAAAGGTCTTACGTGGAGAGATGCCATGCTCTGAGTTACACCACAAAGATCCCATAAAAAAATTTCAAAACTCGGGACACCTGGGTAGATCATTCAGTGAAGCAGCTCAGGTCATGATCTCCGGGTCCTGGGATCGAGTCCCACATCGGGCTCCCTGCTCAACAGGTAGCTTGCTTCTCTACCGCTGTCTACCGCTCCCCCTGCTAGTGGGCTCTCTCTCTTTCTGACAAACAAATACATTTTTTAAAAAGTCAAAACTCTATCTGTATGGAAAAAAAAAAAAACAGTAAATAATCTCACACTTGTTAGGATGTCTGGCTTCAAAAAGACAAGAATTAACAAGTGTTGGCGAGGATGTGGAGAAAGGAGAACCCTTGTGCGCTGTTGGTGGCAATGCAAATTGGTGCGGCCACTGTGGAAAATGGGTGTGGAGGCTTCTCGAAAAATTAAAAATAGAACCACCATACCATCCAGCAAGTCCACTACTGGGGATGTATCGGACGGGGAAACAAAAACACTAACTCAGGGGGCACCTGGGTGGCTCAGTGGGTTAAGCCACTGCCTTTGGCTCAGGTCCTGATCTCAGGGTCCTGGGATCGAGCCCCTGCATTGGGCTCTCTGCTCAGTAGGAACCCTGCTTCCCTCCCTTCTCTGATTCTCTCTCTGCCGGCTTGTGATCGCTATCAAATAAATAAATAAATAAATAACATCTTTAAAAAAAAAAAAAGGTCAGAGAAAGACAATTACCAGAAGAGCTCACCTCAATAATGAATGAATTTTTAAAAATATAGTGTATATATACCCAAATATTTTTTGTAAAGATTTCACTTCTACATGGGAAAACCGGATATTATTTCTGATGATTGCATGCGAATCCACACTGTTCCAGAATAAAACGTTAGAAGAAAAAAAAAAGAGGACTGTTAAAACATCTGCAACTTGCAGGGTGCCTGGGTGGCTCAGTGGTTTAAAGCCTCTGCCTTCCGCTTAGGTCATGATCCCAGGGTCCTGTGATCGAGCCCCACATTGGTCTCTCTGCCCCGCAGGGAGTCCGCTTCCCTCTCTCTATCTGCCTACATGTGATCTCTCTGTCAAATAAATAAATAAACTCTTTTAATAAATAAATAAATAAATAAATAAATAAAATCTTCAAAAAAAAAAAATCTGCAACTCGTATTCCAGAGAGGGTTAACCCTCTTGCTATATAAAGAGCTTCTAGATATCGCTAAGAAATAATAATAAAAATAAGCATGTCTACAGCACCCAATCCCTGGCAAGTCCTGTTCTTTTCTGTGCATTTTTCTGTGCATTAATGCATTCAATCCTCCCAACATCCCCGCATTACCTCCGTTTTGCAACTAAGGTAACTGAGGCCCAGAGGGTTTAAGCAACTTGCCCAAGGCCATAGAGCTAGTAAGTGGTAGAGCCAGGACTCAAAAACCTGGTAGTCTGGCTCCGGAGGGCAGGCTCTTACGCTCTGTATTGAACTCTGCGGGCCTCTAGAAAAGACCTGTAATCTAGTTGAAAAACTGGCAGAGCATATAAACAATAAAGGAAAAACAGCTGGGTCTTAAACTCGGAGGGGGAGAGAGAAAGCCAGCGAGCGAAGGGTGCTATGCAGCCCTGCATCCTGGGGACCAGGATTCTCAGGGCCTCCTCCGCCCCAGCCTGAGCCAGCCGCTGCCACACCTCAGCTGTGCACTCCTCCTTCAGCACAAAACACCAAGCCTGTCTTGCAAAACCTGCCTGTCTACGGCCACTCACCCCCAGGAGGCACTGAGGGAAAGGGAAACGGGCAGAAGGCCATGCCTCAGCGATCACAGGGACACAGACCCGAGCAGCCCCCAGGGAGGTGGGAAGACAGGTTCGGGGCGGGTGGGCTCAGCTTTCGAAACAAAGAGGACGGAGAAGGGAAGAGGCAATCTCTACCTTTGGTCCATTTCCCCCTTGGAGATCTTTTTTTTTTTTTTAAAGATTTTATTAATTTATTTGACAGAGAGAGATCACAAGTAGGCAGAGAGGCAGGCAGAGAGACAGAAGGAAGCAGCAGAGAGCCCGATATGAGGCTCCATCCCAGGACCCCGAGATCGCGACCCAAGCCAAAGGCAGAGGCTTACCCACTGAGCCACCCAGGTGCCCCCCACCTTGGAGATCTTAATAGGCTGTCTGCCCAGTACCCCCAGAATGACCCAAGGAGCAGACAGGCAGCTCCCACAAAGGGGAAGACAGCATTACCAGCCCTGCAACGTACACAGTCTTTTGGTCTTGCCACTCCTGAGGGGGAACACGGGAACAAGTCAAAATATAGCCACAGACAGCCACAGGACATACAGGAGTGTGTCTGTGCACACACAGCCATGTGCACACCCTGTCTGGGCGGCCGAGAATAACCGAGGTCAAAGCCTCCATGCCCGGGGCCAGCCCCCTGTGGGGCTCAGGAGGGGCTGGCTTCCCCCACCCCACCCAGCGCTCAGATACCAGAGCAGATGGGGCCAAAGCGGAGGGAGCAACATGGGTCAAGAGAAGACCCGGTGTCCAGGGCTGAGACTTTGTTTCTGGGCTCAAAGGCTTAAACCAAGAATGTTTACCTAGTTCGACTCTCTTCGTGGCAGCTCTGGGCTGTCAGGAAGCAGAGTTGAGGGGAGCTGAAGACACATTTGCTTTCTTTTACTCAGTACTGTTTTAGGCCACGGGGACAGCAGCCGTACACTGCAAATCGTAACCATTACCATCATCATGGCAGCTAACATTTGTGACTCCTTGTCTTGTGTTAAGCATCATTTCCTTCATCCTCAAGACAGCCCTGAGAGACAGGCACTACTTCCCACTTTCCCCATTTTACAGATGAGAAAACCAAGGCCCAGAGAAGTTAGCCGATTTACCCAAGGCTACACAACCAGAAAGCGTCCGTTCAAATCGCTTCCCGTGCTCTTCACTACTACACGGCACTGCTGCCTCCCAAGTATACTGGCCAACACGTAGATAAAATTTCCGATCCTGTGAAGTACTAACCGAAGATAAAGCATGACGAGAGACACAGGATGGCCAAGACAGCGGGTCACTCCTGATCTCTAAGTCAGGTCATCAGGGAAAGGGTTTGGGAAGACGTGGTGACATCTGTACACAATCCACACCGGCAAGAAGCCCAGGTGTCGGGATCTGAGAGAAGGGCCTTTTAGACAAAGGGGACAGTATGGGGTTTTTTCCCAAGAGGGATGGAAAACTATGGGAAGGTTTCAGCAGGGGTATGACAGGGGTAAGCATCCTTCCCTGCACACATCACTACCCCGGGAGATCCCTTAGGCTTCCCTCCCAGTTGGAAAGTTCCTCCCCAGGGCCCACCACAGGCCTTCCCCAGGGTTCTGGGCTGGATTACTAGGAAGGCGAGGCAGGCGGCCACCCGCGCACACTGAGACATCTAGGAAAAGCAAGTTCTGCAGACTTCTCTTCCATCCTGGCCCCTTCTCTCCCGCAAGTCTCCATTCCCCTGCTTGGCCAAGCCCGGACAGAACTCCATCATGTCTGGGGAGGGAGAGAGGGGTGGGAGGTGCTAACAGCTCCCTTGGCTGCTGGCTGAACTCAACCTTCTTCCTTTCCTCCCCTCCCACTCCCAAGATGCTGAAGAAGCCAAAGAAAAATGAAGGCAGTATGCCTTCCCACAAGCCCACAGCCTCAAGCCTGGGTTGGCTCCTGGGCCTGTAGCTACTTGCAAGGCTCCTTACCTATGACCCTCCGGGCCACCCTTCACCCTGCCTCACCATCCTCTCACTGAAACCTTCAGGTAGAGGAGCCTGTCTCTAAGGACTTGGAGGGGCTGATCCTGAATTTCACACAGCGAAGCACCTTCCAGCCTCTGGGCACCCGGGGGGACACAGACGCTGCACCAACACCATTGGGCCCCAGGATGGTTCCCTGCACACAGGGAGAAGGGAGGAATAATTGGTTGACTGAAAGCCCCAGAGATGAGCCACTGTGTATCAGCCCGTTTTGAGGCCCCGCGTGAACACAGGCTTTGACTTCATGCTAAACCAAGACACATTCCCAGAGAGGCCATTTCATGTAGTGAAGACCTACACTGTGAGGTGTGTGTGTGTGTGTGCGTGTAACATGTATGTTGCAGTCCGGAGTAAGCTAGACTCATCAGTTACATCAGTGAAAGCCGCATGACTTATTAAACACCACCTTTCTGTCCCTTGGTTTTCTCCTCCCCAAAAATGAAAGCTATTGTGAGAATTACTTAAAACCAGACCTAAAAGGAGTCACAGTAGGAGCTCAGTAAGTGGTGGCTGGTACTCCTGTGGCTGGCAAGGTTGAGGTGCGGTAGGTTCAGGGTAGCAGAGCTCCAGGGCTGGGCAGCCTGGTGCGGTTTCCAGACTTTGGGGAAATGCAAACCCGAATTCCCAGCAAAGGGGCAGTGGAGGGTGGGGAGGGGTCCTGGGGAGAGGAGAGCACTTGCCGACTTTTCTAGGGAATTGGGTGCTCCCACCAATCTGTCCCCTTTGCTCCTCACTACCTCAGCTTTGCTCACGCCTCCCACCTGCCTGCTATTCACACCAGCTCCGCCAGCAAGACCCAGCAGCACAGCCAGCCGCAACGTCCCTCCTCCTCCCCCTCTCCCCCTTCTCCGGGACCTCTGCCGGCATCCCTTCCACCTTCCCCTCCGCACCCCCCAAGCTCCCAGAACACCCTAATTTGGCAATCTTTGTGAAATATCCCTGCTTTTCCTTGGGGAGCCACCTCTGCGTCTTCGTGTGGCCATGCAAGAGGGCAGACTAAGTATCCAAGAGGGGACCTGCGGCTCCACCCTGTGTTGCCTCCCGCTCCCTAGCCTCCTCCAAAAGGCCACGGCCTCCTGCCGAGCACCTCCCCTCCCCCTCCCCAATCCCCGGGAACCAGGCTGACACCCTCAACGGCAGCAGGACGCTAGGCCCTCCGGCGCAGACGCGCTGCAGCTGCCCCGCCCCCGACCTCCCCGGCGTCCCCGCCCCCGCTCCCGCCCCCGCCGCCTCCCGGAATCCTGGGAGTTGTAGTTTTCGGCCTCTGGGGGGGGGGCGCGGCCAGTAGGGCCTTCGAGCCTTCTGTACCGATGAATCTTAGAGCCTTCTGTACGGATGAGTGTCCAGCTGCTGCCGCGTCTTCAGACCCACTGACCTCGCCATGGGGGAACCCCAGAGCGCCAGAGGGGCCGGGGCCCGGACCTGGCTGCCCGAGCGGGCAGTTTCCAGCAGGTCTCGCCTGCTCCAGGATCCTGGGCAGGTCCTTCAACCTGTGTAAAACACCTGTCTTGGTAGGATTGCCAGGGAGAGCCTGGGCTCAGGACCTGGTGGACGCCACGTATCTTCAGTAAAGGGATGCTACTGTGACAGGTGCCCGGAGTTGCTGGCCTGGCAGAGCTGCCAAAGGCAATCAGCCCCCTGGAAGTGGGTTTGGGCCCAGGGCCTGGACATGGGGATCCAACCCCCCTCAAACCCCCAAGTTACTCCCGCACATATTTGGGCCAGTTCCTGAGGAGCCCCGCCCGGCCCCTCCGAGTTCCCCTCTTTGCCTCTCGCCATCCACAAACACACTCTACATTTACTCAGAAATATTTGATATTTATTTCCCAATATTTTGATAACTTTTTTTTTTTTTTTTTTTTTTTTTACAAATCGAATAAACGGAATGAAGGGGAATAAGTGGGACCCCAGGCCTGGACTTGGGCTCCCGATGAGGGGTGACAGTATGAAAACTTCTCCTCACCCACAACTCCCGGCCTGCTGCCCTAACCTCTCCTATCAACCTTACCTAACAGTGAGGTGGGGGCTTTTTGGAGGATGTGGGGTCCCCCCCTAGAGGGGACTCCGGGCATCCTGTTTCAGGCCCTGAACTGCCTCAGGTTGGGAGCCACCGTGGGCCCGGATGTGGCGCCGCCTCCGCCTCTCCTGCCTGCGGGCCAGCTGTCGCAGCTGTTTCCGGATGGCCCACAGCACCAGGTAGACTTCCCGCAGCATCTCAGCCTCTGGCGTCTCCAGAGTAGACCCAGACCTCATCTGGGAGGAAATGGAGGTAGAGCTCACAGAGGACTATGAGAGAAAGAGAGAAGATGTGCACATGTCAATAGCTTGGTCTAGGGAGAAATCACTGGTGACGAACAGCAAAGGCTTGTTTAGTGCTACCCCCGCCCCCCAAATCAGGCCTAGCTCAGGCACCGCCTCCTCCAGGAAGCCTTCCCAGGCTGCATTAGGTGTTCTTTGTCTCTACCCTTGGATTTCCCTCAAAACCTGGCATGTCATACACTCTTTGTTCTGCAGACCTGTTCGTTTTGAACTCTAGGATTCGAGCTCCTGAAAGACAGGCACCATGTCTCACCCATCTTTGGGTCCTCACTATGGTTGCTGGAGACTGTGTTAATATGAAAGGCGGGTTTGGGCACCTGGGTGGCTCAGTCTGTTAAGCCTTCAGCTCGGGTCATGTCCCATGGTTCTGGGATCAAGCTCCGTGTGGGGCTCCCTGCTCAGCAGGGAGTCGGTTTGTCTCTCCCCCTTTGCCCTGCACCCCGGCTTGTGCTCTCAAATAAATAAATCTTTAAAAAAAAAAAAAAAAAAAAGGACAGAATGGCCCCCTGACCTCCAACTCCAGTCCAGAGCCCCCTCCTCACCTCCAGGCCTGTATATCCCGCTGCCTTCTAGATATCTCCATGCAAATGTCCCACCGACATCTCAGCTCATCTTGCCCCAATGCCCTGAACTCATCACTTGTTCCCCTAAGTCTGCTCTTGCTCCTTCATTCTCCGTCCCAGTGACTGCCTCCAGCCTGCTCTGACTTCTGTCTCTCCCTCCCTCTTCACCGTCATCCAACAAGATGCTACAACAATTCTTTTTTTTTTTTAAAGATTTTATTTATTTATTTGACAGAGAGAAATCACAAGTAGACGGAGAGGCGGGCAGAGAGAGAGAGAGGGAAGCAGGCTCCCTGCTGAGCAGAGAGCCCGATGCGGGACTCGATCCCAGGACCCTGAGATCATGACCTGAGCCGAAGGCAGCGGCTTAGTCCACTGAGCCACCCAGGTGCCCCGATGCTACAACAATTCTACCTCTTAAATACCCTGCCTCTCTTCTTGTCCTTTTTTTTTCTTTTTTCTTTTTTTACCTTTTCAAGATTTTATTTATTTATCCGACAGAGATCACAAGTAGGCAGAGAGGCAGACGGGGGTAGGGGAAGCAGGCTCCCCGCCGAGCAGAGAGCCCAATGTGGGGCTCGATCCCAGGATCATGACCTGAGCTGAAGGCAGAGGCTTTAACCCACTGAGCCACCCAGGCGCCCCTCCTCCTGTCCTTTTCTGACCCACCCATCACAGGGTGCCAAGTGAACTTTATTATTAGTGCTGTAATATTTCATTCAAGGCCAAAATAAGTTGGCTTGGTAGTCATCCAGACACTTCCCTTTTTAAAATTACATTTCTGACTTTGAGAGACTTGTAGTCCGATGAAATTGTGAAATACCAGATGCCTCCTATGTTCTTCACCCAAACTCCCCCAATAGTAAAATCTTGCGAAACTCTAGTACGGGATCACCGTCAGGATACTGACATTGACACAACCGCGGATCTTATCCACATTTCCCCCTTTGCTTGTACTCCGTTGTGGGTGTATTAAATTCTACCCAATTCTATCTCACAAACACAAGTTCATGTCGTCCACTGCCACAGAACATTTTCATCAACTCAAGAATTCATCATGTTGGGGCACCTGGGTGGCTCAGTGGGTTAAAGCCTCTGCCTTCAGCTCAGGTCATGATCTCAGTGTCCTGGGATCGAGCCCCGCATCGGGTTCTCTGCTCAGTGGGGAGCCTGCATCCCCCTCTCTCTCTGCCTACCTCTCTGCCTACTTATGATCTCTGTCAAATAAATAAATAACTCTTAAAAAGAATTCATCATGTTGCCCTTTTACAACCAACCTACCTGCCAACCTCCCCAACCCTTACCTTAGGCTCTGACAACCACATAATCATTCATCAAGTCTCCATTTATATAATTTTGTTATTTCAAGAGTGGTATAGAATATAAACACAATCATACAGTACATATAGAGGGGAAAGAGCAGAGTCCTGAGATCAAGTCCCGTGTCGGGCTCTCTGCTCAGCAGGGAATCTGCTTCTCCCTCTCTTTCTGTGCTCCCTCTCTCTCTTGCTCGCTTTTTAAAATCTTCAAAACAAACAAACAAACAAACAAACAAACCACCAACAGGGGGGCGCTTGGGTGGCTCAGTCAGTTAAGCCGCTGCCTTCGGCTCAAGTCATGATTCCAGGGTCCTGGGACCAAGTTCCGCATCAGGCCCCTTGCTCAGTGGGGAGCCTGCTTCTCTCTCTGCCTCTGCCTGCCACTCTGCCTGCTTTACGCGTGCTCCCTCTCTCTGACAAATAAATAAAATCTTTTTAAAAATAAATAAATAAATAAAATCTTAAAAAAAAAAAAAAGAAACTATTAAAATGTTTCCAGGGCGGCCACACCACAACCTATGAGAGCATGCAAGCTTTCTAAATTCAGATCTGAGAAGCTGAGATACACCCTTCTGCTCAAATGTCTACAGGGCTCCCATCGCTCTCAAGGTCAAATCCAAACTCCACAGATGGCCAACCACTCTGCCTTGTACAAGCTGGTCCTTGGCCCCAGGACTGCCCAAACCCATCCCCCGCTGGGCCAGACCCCCACCCCAGCCCACCTGCTAGTCTGTCTTCATGGAATGCACCCCGTCACTCCCTCCCCCACTCCGCCCCAAGATGGGGCCAAAACCTTCAGATCTCAGCTTCACCCCCTTCTTCTGCTAAGGACGGTCTTCCTTGATGCCCCGAGTCTGAATGAGATGCTCCCACAGACCCCTGACCTCCCGTGTCACACCCCCTAACACACTGAACCAACAACGCCCGTGACCTTGTCTGGAGCTCCCTTAGTCGGGGTAAACCTTGTTCACCCTGTACCCTGGGCTGCCCACCTCAGTGCCTGGCAGGCTCACAAAACCAATGTCCGCCAAGTGGCTGGAGCGGGGAGGGAGTCATGGGGGGTCAGGGAGGGGGGAGGCCCCCTGGGAACCAGGGGAATATGGTGCCGACTGACCTTCCAGCTGCACATCTGCCAGCCACTCTGCAGGGCCGAGACCATGAGTGTGGAGACGGACTTGACAGCTGTCCGGGGAAGCTGCAGCAGGGATCGGCGCCCCCGTTTCTGCTCCACCTCGACGTGATCCACTGATTTGACCAGCGTGACGGCATCAGCTGCCTTGGGGGGCTCCTCGGTCTTGGAGACCTTAGCCTCCTCGCAAAGCTCAACCAACTTGAACGTGTCGGTCCCTTTGGGAGTCTTCTCCACCTTCACTACACTTTTCTGGGAGTCAGAGTGTTCCACGACGGTGGACTTAGCTTTGTGTTTCCAGAAGAAAACCTAAGACCCAGGACAGGGAGAGGAGGGGGGCGGGGCACAACGGTTGGCAGAGAAGCGATCACAGATGGGAGAAGGGGCCACGAGTGTCCCCACCTCCTCCCCAAATGGGTTTCTGTGACCTAGAGGCCACGGTCCAGCGCCTCCCACCCCAGCATGGCACGAGGAAGGGAGACTCTCTGAAACTCACCCAGCGAGTAATCTTTCGCCAAATCCATCGGAAGAACCTCATTACCACAGCCATTTCCCCCAATACAAGAGCACCAAGTAGGGGGCAGGACAAGCATGCGGTACCAAGGGTGGAGGGGAACAGGCTGCGGGCCAGTGGCCACCACCTGAGGGGTCTCTTGGGGCCTTCAGGCACAGCCGAGAAGAAAGAAATAGAGAATCCAGGGGGAAAGCCTTCACTGACAACTCATCCTGAGTCCTACCTCCCCTCCCTGAGACAGGGAGAGGAGTCAAAGTGGATGAGAACTCAGAGGAAGGCAGAGTTCTAGCCCATTGTGTGACCCTGCCTGGCCCTGACCCCAACCCCCGAGGCCCTTCCAGGAGCCACGGAGCCAATCCCTGTGCCCTCAGCCCTCCTTCCCAAAGGTGCAGGCAAGGGAAATTAACATTTGCCGAGCGCCTGGTACTCACTGAACTGTCCCCACATATGATGTCACGTGATCACCCCCGCAGCACTCCGGTAGGTATTTTACCCAAGAGGAAGCGAAGATGCAGAAAACACAAGAAACCTGCCCAAGGGCATCAATCTAGGGAGCTATAGGGTGGAAAGTCCAACCTGGGGTGGCCTCCGGTATCCCACTGTCCACGCGGGTCCCCTTTAGTCTGGGGCCAAGCTGCTCTGAGACACAGGCTGCTTTCCCCCCTTCCCCGCTAGATGGGGTCCTTCTCCCTACCTGCCTCTGCTGCCTGTGGCAGAAGCCCAGCCCAGGCTGTCAAGGAGGGGCCCCCCTTCACCCACAGGGCCGGTCCTCAGCCAGAGGAGGGTGGAAGCCACGGAGGCCGGCCAGGCCTGGCGAGGGCACTGTGTGCCCGGGGGAGCCTGGCCCACACCCAGCGCTGAGACAAGGGGCCCATTCAGGGCCCCCAGCCCCGCCCCCAAGCCGCCACCGGGATCCAACCCGCAGAGGGGACACACTGGGAAGCTGGAGGTGGATCCTTCACAATCACCAAAGGCCTCATTGTTTCCCTGCCCCCCCACCAGCACGTGGGCTGACGCCCCCCCACCCCCTCCGGCCTGCCTGCCCCTTCCCAGGACCCAGGCCACTGACTCCCTTTGGGCCCTTGGCACACCACCCCCAACTCCCCTGACCACTCTAAGCCACATTCAACCCCCCCCAGTCTGGACAAGCTCTCCGAGGGAGCCCCCAGCCTCCGTCTTTCCCCCACAAGCAACAAGATGCCAACCTCCAGATTCAAGTTTCTTCGGATTTTTTAATTATAATTATTATTTTAATAACAACCTGAATCCCAGAACTTGCAGACTGTCCACACTCCCTCCCCTGGGCCGAGGAGAAGGGGGTACTCTGAGGGAACAAGGTGGGGATGGGGTGTCTGCCAGGGAGACTCCTGACTCCCCCAGTCCCCCTACGGCCAGGGGCCCCAGAACACGGACACCTCGGGAGCAAGGAGGAGGGCTCCATCTAACACCCCATCCCGAAGCCGCCCTCCCTCCTCCAAGGCCTGGGGATGCCACAGCCCAGTCCCTGGGCACCAGGGGGAGATTGAGGAGGAGTGGGGGTGGGGGGCAGGCCAATTCTGAGCCTTCAACTCCCATCCCCAGGAATCAGGAGGCATTAATTAAAGCTGCATAGGAAGAGGGGGCAGGCAGGCAGCTGGCCCAAGGCCTGGCAGCTGTGGGAGCCCCCAAAGGCACATTGTGAGGGAAGGGAGGCTCAGACGGAGGGCCCATTGGGTGCAGGGGGCCCAAGCCGCGGGACTCCCGAGGAGGGCAGCTGGGCCAGCTGCTCGGGGCTGGCCAGGGCACGCAGCAGCCCGTTCTCCTGCTCCAGCGCAGCATTCCGCTCGGCCAGGTCGCGGATCTGCTCCTTCAGGACCTCCACCTCCTCCCGGACCGCAAACATGAGGTGGGACTTCACCAAGTCCTGGGGGCCCGGGGACAGACAAACAGTCAGGGGTCCCGCTACCCCAACCCTATCCCTGCCCCATGCCTCAAGGGCCTGGGTGTGACCGATGCCCCTGTTCCCAAGGGATGAAGGACCACTGGAGGAGGAGAAAAGCAGGGAAGAGGCGGGGGCGGGGGGTGGCGAAGGTTTGTGGAGTACAAGGATGCTGGACAAAGACAAGGTCAGGGCCTGAAGACAGAGATGGGGGCAGGGCCAGGGGCCAAGGGAGAGCAGGAGAGCAGGAGGTGCGCTGGACACAGGAGGGAACCCAGCTGGGAGCACACTGAGGAGCTAGGAGTTCGTCCTCCCTAACGAGGACAGCAGGGGTGGGGCAGCAGGACAGGAGCTGGAACCTCCTGGAACCAAGATGGCTTCTCTTACCATGGCTTGTTCGATCTTGTTGTCAATGCCAACCAGGCTTCCGGAGCCGCTGGAGAGACACAGGGAGTTGAGAGGTGAGGAGGGAGAGTGGGGGCCAAGACAGGTGTCGGGACACCCCAGCCGGCTGCCTTCCAGGTGCTTCTCCGAGCAGGCTCCGGCCTCCTGCACAAACCCCTCTCGCTGCAGCCTCCCGCCCACACCCCTGCCTGTACCTGTGACAGTAGAGAATCAGGGAGAGGAGGGTTTTGTCCATCCCCCGGCGGGGTGAGGGCCGCTGCCCAGGCCCCCCCAAGCCCCGGTGGGGTGGGGGTGCAGATGCCCCCCGGATGGGGGATGCTCCCCGAGGGGAACAAGGAGAGGAGACACAGCCCCTTTTCCGGGGAGGCCCTGGAGCCATCCCCACCACTCGGGTCTCATAAGATGACACCAGGGACTTGACAGAGATGCCTGGCTGGGCCATCCCCAAGGAAAAGGGCTTTAGGCCTCCCCCCCCAAAAGGAGAGGGCTGTATCAGAAGGACCGCCTGGGGGGCTCAAAGCCCCCCGCGGCAGAGCGGGGTCTGGCTGGTGCCAGGCAGGCAGAGAGGAGAGAGTGCCTAGGGGGTGCTTGTCTGAAAGATATACACCGCCCCCCAGGGCAAAGCCTGGCTGCTATTGGCTCCTCGGGGACACGGGGACCCCCTCCCACCGACTCCACGGTGGGCGGGAATTCCCAGACGCGGTCAGTGCCAGTGTCCCCTTCTCACCCTGGCACCAATCCCAGAGCAGAGGGAAAGGGGCAGGCAAAGGGAAGTCAGCTGGTGGGCCGGGTCAGGGGAGGGGCTCTGGGGCCAGAGGCCTGGGTCACGGAGGGGTGTGAAGGGTGAGGGACAGTCTGGCCTGGGGAGACCTACCTGAACCTCACCCCGTCCGCCCCTCTGGGCCAATACTGGCCTCCCTCAAGCTCTCAGCTGCACTCAGCTGGGATGGTGGACATTTCTGACATACTGGTCATCTTCCTTGGACTGTCAGCAACCCACACGCCCATCCCAGATGCAAAGCCCACATCGTGGGTGACCCCTGCAGCCTGGCCAGAGAAGGTCTTCCTCGCCCCCTTCCAACCCCACGGTCAGGGAGAAGGGAAATGGAAGGGTCACCAGGGCAACAAAAACAGCACTGAAAGACGAGCACAGGCTATGGGTGTGGAACCTGGGTCTCGGGTCTGCAGTCTGGGGTCTTGGAGGGAACAGAGGCTTGAGGAGAGGTGGGAAGATGAGGCTGGAGGTGGGAACTGGAGCCGGGGCTGCTGATCCTTGGGAGCAAGGACAGGGGAGAGCAGGTCTGGCTGCAGTTTGTGGAATGGCCAGCAGAGGTCGACTCAGGCCCGGCGGAATGGTTCCCAGGGCCAGCCTGGGGATCCCTCAAGCATGTCTTATGCTCTGAAGCCAAGGGCCTCCGGGGAGCCTTTCTGGCTTGCCCTACCCAAGTTTCCCTCTTGTCACCACCCAGGTCTCTGGCTCCTGGCTCATCCCAAGCTTCAAGAAACATCCCTCTCCAGCTTCTCCCTTGGCCCTGGGGCCAGCTCTACACCCAGGCCTCCCGGTGCTGCAGGATCCATCCTGCCCTGAAGCCCCCAGCTTTGCCCCTCTCAGAGTGGGTGGTCTCAACACGCAGCACCCCCCACTCTTGTGCTCCCTCGTGGAGCCCTTTCTCCTGATTGTCGGCTCCAGCTCCCTTCCCCGAGGGGGGGAATGAGCGCTCCATTCAAGGTGACCCTTGGAGGCGGCCCTGGAGCCAGGAAGGGGAGCAGGAGGGAGCTGGGAATTTTCCATTTCCTGTCCAAGCTCTGGGTGCAGAAGGCGCTGACAGGTGGAGGACCAAGGGGGTGACCAGGCCTGAGAGAGTGGGACAGGGCAGGGTGAGGAAAGGACACTGGGGCTCCTCGGGCTGGGGGGCGGGGAGGCGAGTGGGACAAATTTAAAAGTGGAGGCTGAGCCAGCCAGCTGGAGAGCCAGGGCAGTTTTTTAAGCTATTTCCATCTGAGACACCTGGGTGGAGACTGGGCGACCACAGGACCCACCCCCCAACACACACACACACACACAGAAGGGGAAGATTCACAGGAACAGGAACAGTGGCCTTGCTTGGCGGACACTCAGGTAGAGATGCCAAGTGAGTTGTTTGTACTTGCCAGAAATAAAGGAATAGTACAACAATAAACATTTGTTGGCTGATAGATGACTATCTCCCGTTTGTCTAGCGCTGGAGAGTTTCTGACAGCATTTTCCACTGTCACATTCTAACGTGAACACTTCAAGGGACCAGGACTCTGGCTGGCAACCCAAACCCTCCCTTTCAGAGCCTCTCCCGTCTCACAGTAGGTAAGCAGGAGGCACTGTGCGGGGATTCCCAGGCAAAGTCAGGACCCTGAAGCTTGGAGCTGGCCGGGTGGGATCAGCCCCAAAGACGACAAGCCCAAAAGAAGACTGTTTGCATTAGCACAAAACACCCCCTCCTTCAAGACACCTGTTGCCACCTTCTGGGAAAATCATGACTTTAAGGGTCCAAGACAATGACTTCCAATGTGAGTGGGGTTGGGCCTGCTTGATATGCACAGCGTAGGACTCTGGCTGTCAGGAGGACTCTTGGGTTCTGGGACAAGGACAGCCCTAGAGGCTGGTCTTCCTTTTTGAAGGTCAAATGAAACAGCCTTAAAATGCGATCAGATGAAGAACAGAACATCTGGAGAGGTGGAAAGGTTCTGATCATGGGGACAAGGGCCAGCCCCACTCCCTAGCTATGCTCTAAGGAGCCTGCAGGGGATGGGCCAGAAGCCAACCTAGTGGCATCCGGCTGCCCTCACTGTACTACTCTCTCCCGGATCTCTGGTGCCTTGGGGTGGGGCCAGGCCAGAGTGT
Organism: Mustela erminea; assembly: GCF_009829155.1. Classification (NCBI taxonomy): domain Eukaryota; kingdom Metazoa; phylum Chordata; class Mammalia; order Carnivora; family Mustelidae; genus Mustela; species Mustela erminea. Next base: position 31,876,619 of record NC_045633.1, read on the forward strand.
GTGTGTTGTGTGTGGGGGGGTGGCTTCTTGCCCAGCTTAGGAGAGCTGTCCCTGCCCCTGTCCTGGAGAGAAAAGGCACCCTGGAGATGACGGCCTCCTCTTCTCTTGGGACACAGGCATCCCAGGAGGAGAATGGAGAATCCGGCTTTGGGGTCAGACCCAGGCCCTGAAGGCAGTCCTGGCACTTAACTAGCTTGGGGACCTTGGGTAAGTTTCTAAAACCTTCTTCCTGAGTTTTAGCTGCTTCATCTGGGAAGTGGGGATCATGCGGCTGCTTCAGTGACACAAAATGTAGCAGCCGACCCCAAGGAGGCAGTGGATAAATGTACTTTTCCTTTCCCAAGTCCTTGGGATTCATTCCCTACATAATGCCTAGGTCCCCCATCCTGGCCATCTACCCCCCAACCCCATCCACTCGTGTATCCATCCACTTATTGAAGTTACGTTGCAACTGCCAGGCCCTGCTGGGGACACCAAGGTTCTTGCCACCCAGGAGCACGTGAACATTTACCATTCACCAGGCACCCTCTGTCCTCCCAACCCCCGATTCTGAGATTGGCAGGCATCCCCAATTTCCCATCTGGGATCCAGGCACTCAACTGCCCAGCCCACTTTCCCTCTTGAAAGGGAGATTCCATGCCACTCAGACCCTGTTCTCCTGCCAGCTCTGGGCACACCAGAGAGAGGAGGTGGGGGCTACGTGCCTCATTCCAGGGGGACCAAGGGGGTGGCCCAACCCAGTCCTACCTCCTGGCCCAGCAGGGTGGGGCAAGAGAGGGGCTGGGCTAAACCAGAGCCCCAGAGGCTCCGGAGTGGAGCAGGATAAAGTTGAGGCTGGGTGCCTGACCGGTCAGACTGGGGTGTGGGGAGGGGGTGGGACAGAGGGAGGGAGGGAGAGAGAGAGGGGATGAGCCAAAAGAATAGAGCTGACTGAGAAGGCTCCTGGAGGCCGAGCCCTCTAAGGAGAAGCAGGGAGGCTGGGCTCGGAAATCAACAGGGGTGGAGAGGGATAGGGAGCCCTTGTGCCAGGGAACCTCCCAAGTGGGAGGGAGTGAGGGTGGGAAGCGCTGAGAATAGCAATGGGGGCAGGTGACTTGCCTGGCCCTGGCCAACCTCACACCTCATACATTCCTGAGAGCTGGGAGCCCAGAAACAGCACCGCCCTGCCCCGCTGTGTCCCTCATTCTCCACCAGCCACCACCAGGCCCTGGCTCTCCAACCCACTGCCCCCCCCAACCCCTCCCCTTTCCTCTCTGCCACCGCCTCCCCGCAAGGCCACAAGCCCCTTCCCAGGGCGAGACTTAGTCCCTCATTCCGGGGCAGAGGGGGTGGCTGGGGCGGGGGGTGGGGGGGACGCCTCCTGCGCAGGCAGACAGGCAGGAGACACTCCCTTCTGCAACAGGTGCCCCCATCACCCACAAAACTCAGGGCTAAGCCCCACCCCCTAGTTCCTTCCAAACAGGAAGTCCCTCCCCCAAGTCTCAAACAGGAAGTCCCACTCCTCCCTCCAAAATGAAAGCGGTGACTCCCCAGTCCTTCTATCAGTCCACAGCCAGAAGGGAGCAGCCCGCCTATCTGACTCGCAATTTCGTTCCTCCCTTTTCAGCTTGCTGACATTGCTATGTTGAAACCTGGCCCTCGAAACAGGAAGTTCTGCCCACCGTGCCTCGGACCTGAATGGACATTCTCCCCTGATGCGCGAACCCCTGCAGATCCTGCTGTGCTGGGGCTCCCCTGTGCCCCACAACCATCCTCTCCCAGCTTCGGCTTGGCCGCAGGAAGGGCTCGGCCCTCCTGGTCTCCCTAGCACAGGGCACAGAACCTCAGGGACGCGCTTTCTTGGTACTACAGGTCCTAGGATCCTGAACTAATGCACGTGGTCCCTAAGGATGTCACTCCGAAGGCAGAAGTTCGGGTCCCCTCAACAGTAGGGAGAGGGAGGCTCGAACCGGAAGGAGACCCACTCCCTTCTCCTCTCCAGCGCATCTGCCAGTAAATTCTTAGGGTTGACCAAACGATTGCTAAATCTGCAAGAGTTCTGGAATTTGACAACAATGACTCCCTTCAAACTCTTAAAAAAAAAAAAAAAGCCCATGATTTGACAATCCTAAGCCAGGGAGTCCCACCCAGCTCTCTCCACAGAGAGGGAGTGGGTCCCAGATCAACTCTGCCCAGTGGTTGTGCCCAGGCCAGGTTTCTCTGTTGAAGAGGTCCTCTCCAAATTTTAACTCGGGGGAAGGACACCCACCAGGCAGTTTCATGCGGCCAACCCAGAGGCTGGGTAGGGACCCAGAGACCACCTACCTATCATCGTCGCTGTCCAGGTGGCCACTGATGGCCAGCATGGAACGGGCCAGGCTGAGACTCTGGGCTGCCGCTGCTCCAAAGGGGTCTGGAGACTTGCGAACCAGACTGGCGTCAGAGAACAAGTAGAGGGCTGGGGAGCCAGGGCGGGAGTCGAGCGGGGGCACCTGAAGACAAGAGAGACAGGAACGATCACGTCAAGGGCAAGAAAGAAACCAGCCACCTTACAATCTGCCTAGCAGTCCACCTCCCTAGCTCTCTCCACATACCTCCACTCTCTTCTGAGAACCCAGGAGTCCTGCCCCAAAGGCCTTCTCTCCCCCAGGTCTGGTGGAGGCACCAAGCAGGTATCAGAGCCAAGGGCAACAGTGTCCATCCTGAGGACTGGGTGGGCAGCTTCCAGAAAGCGGCCCATGCGGAATCAGAGTACCAGAGAGGGGCTCTGGTCTGCACCCAGCACCCTTCCACCAGCTGACCCAAGACCACCCCAGTCAGAGGCTAGTCAGAGGGTGTCTGTCTCCTGTCACGTGACTTAATAAAGAGACTCAAATGTCACTTCCTCAGAGGGCCATTTCCCCATCATTCGACTAGTGAATTCCATTGAACTGTTCTTTTTTTTTTTTTTAAGAGCACAGAATAGTATCTGAAATTAAAGTATTTTTGCCTCCCTGCTGCTGGAAGGTAAGCTCCAGAGAACAGAGTTTATGGTTTGTGCAACAGCTATTTGTAGAATGAATGAATCCTCAGAAACTTGTCCTCCCCCCCCCCCCCCCCCCCCGCAAACCCACGCTATCCATTCTAGCCTCTTCTCTCAAACTTCTCCGACTCAGGTGAAGTTCTGCTCCTGCGCTGGGCCCTGGGGCAGGGAGAGAGCAGTTGGGTGGCGGAGATGGGGGCGGGGGAGGCGGAGGCTGGGCATGGACCCACACAGCCCAACAGGCGCTGGGGGTGGCTGCAAAGGGCGGGGGCCACAGGAACAAGCCGCCTCTGTGAGGCCCCAGGAGGTCCGGGCTTCTCGGAAAAGCCAAGAACAGAGAGTCCAGAGTGGTTAGAAGGACAGAGTAGAGGAAGGGGGCCCAGGTGGTGTCCCCCTCCCCCCACCTCCTCCCAGCGTCTCCCTTGAGAGAGAAGAGACATAGGGGAGTGTGGAAGGTAGCCAGACTCGGGGGCCAGGAAACAGCCGCACAGATGCGTGCACACAGGGAGGGATCAGGATGTGGGGAAAGGACAGGGGTCTGGGGTGCTGAGCAGAGAGGAAGGTCTGCAGGCCCAAGGGAAGCTCAGACAGGGCTTAAGGACACAGAGAGACTGGGGCAAAGGGGGCTTGCGCTGGAATAGCCTGGAGACAGAGACCAGTAAAGGAAAGAGCATCTTCTCCCCTGGGGTAGGAACGGAATGAAAGCTCCAGAAAAGTAGGGGGCGCAGCATGAGAGATGTGAGCTTGAGGCCAGGAGGGGGTGGGGGGAGCCGGTCCTGACCGGTCCTGACAGGGCCCAGACATCCAGTCCCAGGTTATTTTTATACTGTGGTTTGTGCCCAAGGCCAGGAAGGGGGGAAAGTTCTCATCCTCACACTCCCTGCCTCTCCTCCTGAAGTCCAAGGTGTTATTTTCTCCTTCAGGACAGACACATCCATCCCCCACATCCCTGGCTGCCCACGCCCACCCCAGGGACCCAGGCATCCTGCCCCCCAGCCCAGACTTGTTCCTCTTTTGGAGACAGGAAGCAGAAAGAGCAGAGGATTTAACTCTTTCTCCATTGCTTCCTGCCTCTCTCCCACTCCCTGGTGGCCACCACCCCCCCCCCTGTTATCAGTGGTGGCGAGACCTAGATGCAGGGACCAGAGACAGACAAGGGGGGGTGGAAACCCAAACCACCAAGCCCACAACCCACCCAATTCCTCAGGTCCTTGGAGACATCGGACTTGGACAGGGCTGCAGATGGGGCTGGAATGGGCAGCTAATGAGAAGAGAGACCCCCCATCTTTGGAATGGCGCTGCCAGGAGACTCAGTGGAATGCCCCCCCCCCCCCAACCTAGGCAGCTCCTCTCCGAGAGACCCAAGCACCCAGCCCCACCTGGGACCGCCACCCTCCATGCCAGAAGCCAGAAGGGTTTGTGAAACCAAGACAGAAGGTGAGGGCCCAAGTGAGGAGGCCACGTCTTTGTGATGGGGGGGACAACACTGGGCTACATGAAAATGGAGATTGTGGGGGGCAAAGATAACAAAGGCCAAAGAGAGAGAAAAAAATGGCAGAATGTAGGGGCAGGGGGAGCCTGAGAAAGAGAAGTAGGCTGTATGAAAGGTAGAATGGGTTTCCCAGGGAGAGGGCAGGAAAAGAGGGGCTACCAGACCTGACAGACAGATGTCAATCAAGTGGGGACAGGGTGGTGTGGAGGTGGAGGCAGGAAGGCCCAGGCTGAAGGTCAGGTCCAGCACCCCCACCCCCACCCCGGCCCTCAGGTGTCTCCCCCAACCCCAGAACCCAGCTCTTACCTGCCCCATCTCCTCTGGAGCAGCCAACTCCATTCTCAGCCGCAGGGCGCCATCCTTTGATCGGGACAGTGGAGGGGTCCCCGACGCCGAGCCCCCCGCCTCCGCTTCCACCCTCAGGGAGGGCAGGGGCGTGGCAGCCCTGGACGTGCCCGCGCTCTCCCCAGTCCTGGGCTCTGGGGGGCGCTGCTGGGGTGGGGAGGCTGACAGCGGGGGTGTCTCCCCCTTGGCCTTGCCAGGCACGGCCAGCTGGCCCAGCCCCCCGGTGAAGGAACGGGCTTGAGGTCCAGGGGAAGAGGGGGGCGGACGGAGCCAGGAGGTGGGGCCCTGGGACAGGCCAGGCTGCGGGGTCGGGGCACCAAGGCCCAGGCTGGCCAGCTCCAACCTGGAATCCAAAGACCTGCCCCCAGTGCCTCCCGAGGCCCCTCGAACTCCCTCCAAGAGCCGGCTGAAGCCGGGGGTCTCCAGGTCTCTCTCGTAAACATCCACACACGTCCAACGGCCTCGGCGATAAGGCTCTCCCAGGCCGTGGGGCAGCTTTACCACCCGGAAACGGGAGGCGGGGGCCCCAGGCGGTGGGGAGCCGTTCCGGGGGGTGCTCTTGCCCCCTGGCTCGGGGTTGGGCTCCCCGTTAGGCAGACGGGGTGGGGCCCCGGTGGGGGCCGGCAGGGCAGGGGGTTCAGAAGCCCCTGGGCTCCCTGGGCCCTCATAGTCCGTGGTGACGCTGGTGATTTGGAAACTACTCTTCTTCTTGCCCCCACTCATGGTCCCTGGGGCTCAGGATTCGGCCAAGGTGGGCGGGGGGTGCAGCTGGGGCTCCTCGAAAGGGCTCAGGCACCCCTGGAACAGGGGGGCCACATGGCGGGGGCATCAGGGCCCCTGGGGACATCCGAGTCCGGCATGGCAGGAGGGCCTTGCAGGAACTGGGGGTGCCTGGTTGGTGAAGGGAGCACAAGGCAGGGGAGGCGGCGGGAGGTGGGGGCAGGGGCAGGTTTTTCCTGCCGCTGGTGCTGCCCAACTCCAGAGCTGAGTTTGCAAACTGGAAAAAGAGAGAGAGAGAGAGAGTGTGTGTGTGTGTGTGTGTGTGTGTGTGAGAAAGCAGTGGGCAGGCCACCTCCGGGGCTTCCTCTCTGGGGAGCAGGATGGGGGAGGAAGGGGAAACCACCAGAGACCCAGAGACAAAGAGACAGGCAGAGACGGAAGAGACCTGAAGACCCCAGCGGTCCCAGAGAGTAGGAAGGGGCGGCCCAGACCCAAGGTTGGGCATTTCTAGTCTGGCATTCACACTCACAGGACCGAGTCGCCCAAAGGCAGGGGGGCTCCAGGGCCTCGGCTGAGCAGGGGTGAAGCTGCTGCTCAGCCTGGCCCCGCCGCCCCGAGGCCTCTGCTGGGTGTCCCGGCCCCCGTACCCCAGCTCCCCCATCCCTGGGGCAGGCCCTGCCCCGCTGCCCCGGCGCCCCGCCCAGCCCAGAGCCCTACCTCTCGGCCTCGGCCACCGAGCTGGGCCGGGGGTCCCGGCCGCCTAAGACGTCGGGCTGTCCTTCCCCTGGGGCCTCTTGGCCCCAGCAGCGTGGGGGGCGCAGCGGGCGATCAGAGGCTGTCCGGTTCTCTTCGGGGGCCGCACTTCGCCCCGGAAGGCATCTCCGTAAAAAGTTTGCTCTCCGGAAAAGACGGCACCCCCGCTCCTCGGCGGAGCCCGGCGCGGCCTCTGAAGCCCCGAGGGTCTCCGGACCGGAGCGGAAGAGGCGGCTCTGCCCCCCCCCCCCCCACCGGATCCTCCAGGTGGAGCCGCCTGGGTGGCTGGGGCGAGTGGGTCTCCCAGATCTCCCCCGCGTGGCTCGGCTGGGTCTCTCTCCGCTCCTCAGCGCCTCTCGCTCCGGTCTCTCCGCCTTTCTCTCTCCGGGCTGTTGACAACCCCCACACCAGGAAGTCCTGCCTCCTCGGGCCTGCTGACTGCTCCTGTCCTCCTCCTCCTCCTTCCCCTCTTCCTCCCCTTCCTCCGCCCTCCCTGCCTCCTGGGGCTCCCGGCCAGCTGGCCCGGGGCCAGAGCTGCCGCCACCGGGGCTGGTGCAGTTGCGGCTGCCGCTGCTGCTGCCGCCGCCGCTCCCGGGGCCCCCGAACGGGCTTAACCCCACACCTGCTGGGCCCCAGCCCGGCGCTTCCTCGGAGGGAGGGGCCGTGGAGGGCGGAGTCAAAGGGGAGGAGTTTGCGGAGGCCCGGGATTCCCTTACTTGCAGGCTCTTGCTGCCATTGGCCTAGCGAGACGGAGGAGAGCGGGAAGGAACTTACCCGCTCGGGGGGCTCCGCTGGGCTCCCCGCCACCCCGTAAGCACCCGGTACACGTTGCGGTGCTGCTCCGCCGTTATTGTCGTATCTCCAGCGGTCTCCCCAGTAACTCTGTGGGGAAGGTACCGTTACTCTCTCCTGTCCTTATTTTGAAAAGGTGGATCATGGTGACAGTTCGCAAACAGGCCCCCAAGTAGAGAGAGAAAGTACGATGCACTTCCGGGTCCCCATCGTGCAGTTTCAGCCACGATCAACTCACAACCAGCCTCGGTTCATCTCTCCTCCCAGTACCTTTGGGTGTGTCGTGCTGGAGAGTTTGAACCACGTCCCAGGCGTCGTTTTGTCCGCCTTCTTAGATGTGGATATCGAGACCAGAAAGGTTCAGAGAGGCTGTCGTGGTACAGCTGGAATATTCTACACACTCAGGTGTGCCCTTGTCTAGCCCCCATGGAGAGAGACAAAGAGGGCTGCTCAGAAACGTGCTGACTTGCACTTTCTCTCCAGCCCTGGTCACAGACACGGAGAGATGTCTGGGGCACATAGTCCCCCGCACAGATGCACGCCAGGACAAACCTGGCTGGCCCCAAGCACCCCACCTCTGCCATCCCACCCCCCTTTGCTCTCGGAGGATCTTCACACATACATGAAGGGCCCACTGTGTGCTTGGCATGAAAAAATAAACCTCCAACGTCCATTTTTCTCTCTTTTGGCACCCTCAATCTGCCATCTGAGCAAAAGCGGGGTCTAACGGCCACATCTGCCCTCACTCCTAGCTTCAGAAGGAAATGGATTCTAATTAATTTTGGTCAAATGGAACTATTCCTGAGGACACTGGAAATTCCTCACATTCGTCTGCTTTATATAGTGATCTCACAGATTCTCCAAACAATCCAGGGCAGGGATGGGGTCGGTTTTGAACTCGTGTTTCTGCCAAGGAAACAGACGCTGGATGGCATTCAGTTATTTATTTGCCCGAGGCCTCAGTTAGTGTTTGATGGCACTGAGGCTAGCACTGGGCTGACACATCCCTCCTTCTTCAGCTTGAGCTCATGGAAAAAAATTTTTAAAGATTTTATTTATTTGACAGAGCGAGCGAGAGAGAGATCACAAGTAGGCAGAGAAGCAGGGGGCGAAGTAGGATCCCTGCTGAGCAGACAGCCCGATGCTGGGTCAGATCCCAGGAGCCTGAGATCCTGACCTGAGATAAAGGCAGAGACCCAACCCACTGAACCACCCAGGCACCCCTAGCTCACGGAAATTTTTAACCACTCTTTAGGGCTGGGGGGAAAACAAAATGATGCCGCCTGTCTCCACGTTTACATATCCTGAATTTCTTTGTTAAGATGCATCTGTACTCTGCCTCTCTCCCTTCCTGGTAACAGAGGCTACCTCAGCCAGGTCCTAAAGGCCTCCCAAGTTCTGAGGTCCAGGAAGCAGCCTCCCACACACCCCACAGCCCCCCCACCTCTCTCCCCTCTGGCAATACTCAGAACACAGCCCCGCTGCTCCGCCCCCAGATCCTCCTTCCTTCAGCGCTGACTCGCTACAAACGACTCAAAATTTATCTCTGGACTCTCCCCTTCCCACCAACTCAGACGCTCAGCCTCAACTTGGGACTCCTCCGTGTCTGCAGGCCCTGGGACGTTGCTGGTCTCTGCAGAAATGTTTATTGAATGAATAAATAAAAATTCATTCACACTAAGGTGTGAATGTGAAAGGGCTGTTATGTATTTTAATGTATTCCCTCTCCTGGGGCTAATAATAGCTCTTTAATGTATTTTACAGCTTACAAATCTCCTTGTATTCCTTTGCTGCCCCCCAACAACTTCATGGAGGTAGGTATGAGATGAAGCATCTCTCAGAGAGGTGGTATGATTTACCCAAAGCCACACAGCACATCTGCAGAGATTTGCCATGTAAAGTAACGTAAAGTAACGTTCGGGGGATTAGGGGTGGGGGATCCATTTTTCAGCCACTTAAGGGTAAAACCCGGCTCCTCTCGCAGCTGATGTTCGGCAAAGGGATTTCCGAGGGAGGACTTCTCAGAACTAAAGACAAAGGTGAAGAGGCATTGAGGAGGGAGGTGCGAGGTCGCGACCCTTAGCGGCCGCCTCGACCACACCCGGGGCCGTTGCCACGGTGGTCCCAGTCAGAGGCCGATCCCCGGGGCACCCAGGACCTGGTGGGCGCCGCCGCGGAGTGAAAGGTTAATAGAGGATGACTTGAGCCGCTGGGGCGGACTGGAGTTAAGCCTTGGAGCCCATGCCATGAAACAAGGTCCGGGCGCCGGGGAGGCTCCAGTGATACGCGACCAGCTGCAGAAGAGCCAGCTCTGGCGCCCTCCCCGCACCTGGGGGGCTGCAGGAAGATGGGGTGCAGCCAGGGGAACACGCCCCCTGCTGGGCAGAGACTCGGAAGGTAGGGCTCACGACTCTCCGAGCCCCTCCGCCCGGAAAGCGGCACCCCCTGCCGGCCTCGCCGCCTCACTGCACTCGGGGCCCCGCAGCCGCAGCCTCGCCCCGGCCGGACGCGGGGTGCGCACCCGGAGAGCGCCAGGCGCACACGGGGTACGCGCGGGGGTGCAGGTCCCGGGCTGCCACTGGGGGGCGCCGCTACGCGCTGCGCCCCGCTTCGCTCCGCCGGGGCCTCGGACACCGAACCGAACACCGCCCGGCCGGGCAGAGGCCGAGGGGCGACGAGGAGCGGCCGCCTCAAAGCGGGGGCGGGCCGGCGGCAGGTCCCCCGCGCCCCGCGACCTTTCTCCGAGTACCCCCGCTGGCTCGGCTGGCTCTGCGGCCCCCGCGCCTCCCAACCCAACCCGGCGGCGCAGCGCGGCGCGGCCGCTCCCACTCCGTCCTTGGAGGGTGTGGAAGGGTGGGTTTGGGGCCGGGGGCGGGTCTGGGGGCGGACCCGGAGGCGGGGCTGTCTCTGCGGCAGGGCCCAGCTCGGCTCCCCCCGGTCTCTCTCTGTCTCTCCTCCTCCCTCCTCCTGCTCCGGGCGGAGCCCGGCATGGGGGGGCCGGCGCCCGGCAGGCCAGGTACGGTGATGTGGAAATTGGGGAGCCTTGGTGCGGGGAGGTGGGGTGGGGGGGACAGGGAGTAGTGAGGATTGGCGGGGCGAGAGACGGAGAAACCCAGGGTAGCAGGACAAGGAGAAGGGGAGGGGTGCCCGGGAACCTGGGGCCCTTGGATGGAGAGGGGGATGAAGCCGCCAGGTTTGGAACAAACAGGGAAGGGAGAGGACGGCAGTGAGGAGGGGCGCCTAGGAGGAGAGGTGAGGCCGACGGCGGAAAGGAGAGTGTGTTTGGGGGGAGGGAAACCAGAGCAGGTCTGGAGGCCGCTGCTCAGAAGGTAGCTATGGGGCCAGACGGGAGACCCCCCGGGTGGGATTGAGGGCAGAGACTGGAAGAGGGAAGCCGGGAGCCTCCCAGATCCTGGAGGAGGAAGAAGGGGATCTGGGCCATCATCGAGGGAGGTGGAGACTGTCACTGAGGGGCCGGGACGCAGGCATAGGGGTGGACGGAGGCCCGGGGCCCAGGCAGAGGACTGGAAGGGAAAACTGCCCGCAGGGAATGGAAATGGATGGTTGGGTAGTATTGTAGACGCCCAACTCCGAGTGCCCCCCACTCCTTTGCCAGAATCCTCACCCTGCCCTCATGACATCCCCAGCGTCAGGGCCCGAGAGGGGGTGGGGATTCTGACCATCTCCCCCTTCCCCAGTGGGGTACAATGTACGCAAGTAGGCCGTAGCAGAACTCCTTGTCTGTAGGTATGTCCAGCTCCCCGTAGCCGGTGTGTGTGTGTGTCTGGAGGTCTGTGTGTGCTGTGGGTGTGTCGGGGGTGTTTATGTCTGTGTGTGTCTGCCTGTTCCTAGGTTGTGTTTACCCATCTGATCTGTGTCTGGTCCTCTGTGTGTAGACACGGGTCTGTGGCCTGGTGGTTTGTGTATCTGAACGTGTATTTGTGAGGCTGTGAGGCTGCTGTGTATTTGCGGGGCCTGTCTGTGTGGTAGATCTGGGTGTATTTACAGGATGGGAATCTGTGTCGAGCTGATCTCTCCGGGAGGTGTATTTGTGGCTCTGAACACCTTTGTCAGGGTGTGTGACTCTGTACACATATCCTGTGTCTGTCTGTCTGTGGGTCCTAGAGGCGGTGCTGGGTTTTCTCTGCCTCCATCTGTTTGCCACTCTCTGAGGACCCAAGTCACATCTCCACTCCTTTCTCTCTCTCTTTCTCTTTCTCATTCATTCCTGGCCCCCACCCACCCCACATCTTTCTTTTTTTCCTTCCCCTCTCCCCCACCAAGTGGATCCGGGACCCAGGGAGGGCCGCCCCCCGGGCCTGGTGGCGCTGAGCAGGGCCCCCCAGCCCCCACCTCCTGCCCCACGACATGAACCTCCTCTACCGAAAAACCAAGCTGGAGTGGAGGCAGCACAAGGAGGAGGAGGCCAAGAGGAGGTAAGGCCGTGGTCCCAGAGATCTGCCCCGTGGGCTGTCCCACCTCCGCTTCCTTGGTGGCTGGGCCACATCCCTCTGCCCTTCCTGGGTCCAGCAGCCTGGTCAGGAGTCTGATCTGAGAGTCTGTGCTCAGTACAGAATAGCTGGATTGCATACACCCTGTCCCCACCCTGCTCCTGGCCCCTGGTTCCAGCCCTTGTCCTGGCCTCTTGGTGGGGGGGGGGGGTGGCCTTCCGGCTCAGGAGCACCCTGTTGGCTCTTCCCCACCCCTGGAAGCCCGAGTCACTCCTTCCTGACTCACCTCTGGCCTGTAGTCTTCTCCTTTCTGTCAGTATGGGGTTGGTTCCAGGCTCCCCCGTCACCTGACCTTGGAAGGGGCAGGCCCCACTGCCCTCCTGGTCCAGGGACAGGGTCACTCGCGGGGTACCAGAGAAGATCCGTCTGGCCCTCTCCCCAGCTCCGCGGCTGGGGGCGGCGAGTGGCCAAGGGGCAGGGTTGTGTGTGTGTGCGTGTGAGTGTCGTGGTGGGAGTCGTGAAGGCTGGGCCCTGCCGAGGAGCCAGGCCCGGGGACCTCTCCCTGCTTGGCCTCTCCTTGCTCTCCCAGGGACCTGGATCCTGGCCTCCTCCGCTCGCTCGGCTCTCTCTTCACTCCCATTGACAGCACAGCCTCTTGGAGCCTGAGTCAGAGCCACCTCCCTGCTCCCTTCTCTCTCCTCGAAACTGTGGAGTTTAATTCTTGTTGTTAATTAGATTAATCAGAGCTATGACTGCAGTGATCTCTCCCTAATGAAGGGTTAGCAGACAGGGCCTTAATGAGAGCCCACCCCGCAGTGGCTCTCCCCTCTCCCCTGCCAGCCGCCCCTCCCTTCACTCGCACAGAAGCTCAGGGGCAGTGAGAGGGAATGGGGGTGAGCCTGGGAGGGTGACAGAGAAAGGATGGCACCGGCACCAAGGGAGAGGCAGAGCCAGAGGAAGGCCGCTCTGGCGATGCGGCTGTACAGCCCTCGGCGGGGAAGGGAGGCGCGGGTCGGTGTGGGAGCGGAGGCCGCGGCAGCCGGACATGCTGGGAGGCCAGAGGCCAGGTGTGGGCTGGTGAGCGTGAGGAGCAGAGCCCTGGCGGCAGGTGTCTGTGCCCGGCGGGGCTGTGCTGCCTGTTTGTGTCTCTCTACCTATGCATGAAGCCATCCACACAAGGGCCCTGTGCCAGATATGCTCAGGCTGGGATCAGACAGCTCCAGGGACGCTCCCCTGCACACATACTTACCCCTTCGCTCATCCCTACTCGCTGTGCCTTCCCGATTTCCTTGTCTGTTCTAAAGCCTGGGGATTCTGCCAGAAGTTTCTACTTCGCTGTCCTAGACCTTCAGGCAGCCTCCCATCCCCACCCCAGGCCCCTTCCTCCTCCTCCTCCTCCTCCTCCTCCTGGGAAGGCACAGGGCTGTGCACCCCTCTGAGGGTAGAAGAGGGGGAGGCCCAGGCCCAAGGCCCAGCCTCTGTTCCATCCTGGCCTTCTCTCCCCAGCTCCAGTAAGGAGGTGGCTCCTGCAGGCCCCGCAGGGTCCGGGGCCGGCCCGGGGCCTGGGGTCCGGGTGCGGGACATCGCCTCGCTGCGCCGCTCCCTCAGGATGGGCTTCATGACGATGCCAGCCTCCCAGGAGCACACCCCCCACCCCTGCCGCAGCGCCATGGCCCCACGGTCACTCTCCTGCCATTCAGTGGGCAGCATGGACAGTGTTGGGGGTGGACCTGCGGGGGGAGGCGGGGGTCTCACAGAGGACAGCAGTGCCCGAAGACCCCCTGCCAAGCCCCGGAGACATCCCAGCACCAAGCTCAGCATGGCAGGGTCGGGCGTAGAGATGCCCCCCAGCAAGAAAGCAGGTGAGACACCCCCAACCCTCCCCAGGAGCTGGGATGATCCATTCCAGGCCTAGAGAGGCCTACTGGGGAGGGTTCATTCAGGGAAGAACTAAGGAAATGGAAGGTTCCATTCTCAGTGGGAGTGGTGGGGGGGTGGTTTCTTTTTGGAAGGGCCTGAGATGAACCATTCAAGGGCAGGGGAAGCTCCCCCGAAAAGTCCATTCCAGGGGAAGGGGTGGCCTTGAAGGGACACGAGGGTGGGACAGAATTCACGGTGGGAGCTGCGGATTCTGGGGAGTTCCATCAGAAGGACTGAGAGCAGGCTGGTAGAGAGGGAACCCACCACCGTGCTTTAAGTTGAGGGGTGTGGGGAAAATAAAAGACACAGATATGCCCTTGCAGCTGAGTTAAGAGATCGGAAGGGGTCTGCCCGTCTCCTGTCCCCACTAAGAGCCCGGTTTATTTTTCTCCTTCCCATTCTGGCCAGGCTCACAGAAGCCAACCCCAGAGGGCCGAGAGTCCAGCCGGAAGGTTCCGCCACAGAAGCCCCGGAGAAGCCCGAACACCCAGCTCTCAGTCTCCTTCGATGAGTCCTGTCCCCCAGCCCCCTCTCCTCGTGGGGGGAATCTGCCCCTTCAGCGCCTCAGTAGGGGGTCCTGCATAGCTGGGGACCCTGAGGTGGGTGCCCAGGAAGAGGAGCCCGTGTACATTGAGATGGTGGGGGATGTCTTCAGGGGAGGAGGACGAAGTGGAGGGGGCCTGACTGGGCCCCCTCTTGGGGGAAGGGGCCCAACCCCTCCAGCGGGCGCTGACTCGGACTCAGAGGAGAGCGAGGCCATATATGAGGAGATGAAGTACCCGCTGCCCGAGGAGGCAGGAGAAGGCCGGCCCAACGGGGCCCCCCCATTGACCGCAAGCTCCTTGCCACACCAGCCTCCCGCCCTGCAGCCCCACGCCCACCGCCGGCCAGCGTCAGCCCTCCCAAGCAGGAGGGATGGGACACCTACCAAGGCCACTCCTTGTGAAATCCCCCCGCCCTTCCCCAACCTCCTCCAGCACCGTCCTCCGCTCCTGGCCTTCCCCCAAGCCAAGGCTGCTTCCCGAACCCCTGGCGATGGGGTCTCGAGGCTACCGGTCCTCTGCCACTCGAAGGAGCCAACGGGCTCCACCCCAGCTCCCCAAGTGCCTGCCCGGGAGCGGGAGACGCCTCCCCCACCGCCTCCGCCTCCTGCTGCCAACCTGCTGCTGCTGGGACCCTCGGGCCGGGCCCGGAGCCACTCAACACCGTTGCCACCCCAGGGCTCTGGCCAGCCCCGGGGGGAGCGGGAGCTCCCCAACTCCCACAGCATGATCTGCCCCAAGGCGGCAGGGGTGCCGGCAGCCCCTCCTGCCCCGGCCGCCTTGCTCCCTGGCCCCCCCAAGGACAAGGCTGTGTCTTACACCATGGTGTACTCGGCAGTCAAGGTGACCACGCATTCTGTCCTGCCAGCTGGTCCACCCCTAGGTGTTGGGGAACCAAAGACGGAGAAGGAGATCTCGGTCCTCCATGGAATGCTGTGCACCAGCTCGAGGCCCCCAGTGCCTGGGAAGTCCAGCCCCCACAGCGGGGCCATGGGCGCGGCAGCTGGGGTCCTCCACCATCGGGGCTGCCTGGCCTCCCCACACAGCCTTCCGGACCCGACTGCGGGCCCCCTGACTCCCCTATGGACCTACCCGGCTGCAGCAGCTGGGCTCAAGAGACCCCCTGCCTATGAGAGCCTCAAGGCCGGGGGGGTGCTGAATAAGGGCTGTGGAATGGGGGCCCCATCCCCCATGGTCAAGATCCAGCTGCAGGAGCAAGGGACCGACGGGGGTGCCTTTGCCAGCATCTCCTGCGCGCATGTCATCGCCAGTGCAGGGACACCAGAGGAGGAGGAAGAGGAGATGGGCGCCACGACATTTGGGGCAGGCTGGGCTCTGCAGAGGAAGGTCCTGTACGGAGGGAGGAAAGCAAAAGAGCTGGACAGTGAGTGAGGGGCGGGAATTGGGGGTGGAGGAACTGGGGACGCGTGTGATGATCTCGAGGAAGCGTTGGAGGGCTTGTCTGGAAGCTACAACCCATTGTCCTGAAGTGGGAAGTTTTCAAGGAGACTGGAGAATAAGGGCACGCAGCAGGCTGAGGGGCCAGGGTCCCCGTGTGCCTGCTGGACGGGCAGGAAGATCTACAGTGGGGAGAGGCTAGAATCTGGCCCCAGGGGTAACCACCTCCTGCCCCGTCCTGCTCTACTCCCTGCCCTTCCCTTTGCTAGGCTGCAGGGGTCTGTGTGTGCGTGTGTGCGTGTGTGTGTGTGAGTGCACGCACACTAGGAGCTAAACACAGCTGCCTCCCAGCTGTTGCCATGGCAACCCATCCAGACAGGAGGGAGAGGAGAGGGAGGCCCCTACCGTTGCCTGGCAACGCAATGCTGTGCCAGGCCTCCTCTCGGAGCTGAGCTTAGTTCCCTAGCAGCCCTGCCCCCAACACCCCCCCTCTTCCCAGCTCAGGATTTGGGATCTCCCCCCTCTGTGTTTCAGAGGGTGGTCACTGCGGCCCTCTCAGGCGGGAGAGGCTGTGGAGCTGAAGCTGGGGTAGGGGAGACCCTCCTGTGACCACAGAGAAGGGTTTGGGGGTAGCAAATACTTGTCTCAGGCCAGGGATGGCACCGATGGGTGGAAAGGAAAGTGGCACTATTGGGGTCCCTCCTGTGTGTGTGGGGGGGGGAGTGTGAAATAGGTTCTCTCCCTTCTCTGCTGTGACTTGCGAAAGGGCAGTCACTTCTGGTCCACGCGTGTCGCAGTGGGTGTAGCTAGGGGGACAGCAAGACCCTTCCCGTGGGCAGGCACTAAGCTCTTCTTGTTATCCCAGCAGAGGTCGAGGATGGTGGCCGGGCCTGGAATGGCAGTGAGGGTCCAGGCAAGGCGGAGCGTGAGGAGCGAGGCCCCATGGCGTCAGGGATTCCAGTGAGGAGTCAGGGGGCAGAGGGCCTGCTGGCCAGGATCCACCACGGAGGGGACCGAGGAGGGAGCCGCACAGCGCTACCTGTACCCTGCCAGACGTTTCCTGCTTGCCACCGCAATGGAGGTGACACCCCACCCGGGGCCCTTACAGAGATGGGGCTGGAAGGGGCGAGGTCTCCCAGGGTCCATGTCCTGGGCCCTCCATTCTGACACGACGTCGCCATCCCCTTGCTTCCCCTGCTGAGTCAGGGGTAGCCTGGAGGGGGCTGTGGGAGGGGAACCTGGAGGCCTCTATATCCTTGTCACTTATCATCTGTCCCCCTCAGACTTCACAGGAGGCTACCGCCTGGGGCGCTCGGCCTCCACATCTGGAGTCCGGCAGGCCGCGCTCCGCACCCCCCGACCCTGCAGCCAGCCTAGGGATGCCCCAAGCCAGGTGAGGGGAAGACCACGTTGGGTTTTCTGTTATTTGAGAAGGAGCAGGTGGGGAAGAAGGTCTGGGTGTGGAAAGAAAAGTAGGAGGCCACCTCGGGGCAGGGTTGGGGCGGGGGCTGGCACAGCCCAGTAGGCACCCTGGGGTGGAGCTGGGGTTGATCCTGGGAGGGGCTGTATTCCATGGGGACAGCCAGACAGCTGCTACCACTAGCTTGCCATGGGCCTTCGTGCATTTAGAAAATGGGGGTACCAATTCGAAAAGTGCGTTCTCCTGGGAAGACAGTTCTTTAAAGGGGTG
The DNA here is from genome assembly GCF_009829155.1 of Mustela erminea. Taxonomy (NCBI): domain Eukaryota; kingdom Metazoa; phylum Chordata; class Mammalia; order Carnivora; family Mustelidae; genus Mustela; species Mustela erminea. The sequence goes on from NC_045633.1 coordinate 31,893,723, forward strand.
CCCATTCCTTAGGGTGAGACGGGTCCAGCCTGGCATTAGGGCACCCACTAGGTGCAAGAGGTGGGTTTCTGTCCCTGTCTCCCCCCCCCCCCCACACACACACACACCGGAACACACACTCCCAGCCAGGGGGAGAGGACACAGGCCTTGGGGGGCAAGAGAGGACTTGCTTCTAGGGGAAGACATTGGTCTTTGCGGTGGGGGACAGGGCCTGGTCGCTCTGAGGTCCTTGACCTCCCCCTCCTTTCGCCTTCCTCCCCTCGTCGCGGGCCGGCGGGCGGGAGGAAGGGGCACAGACCCAGCCCGCGCTGCCGCTGCCGCTGCCCCTGCCGCCTCAGCCCGCCCGCGAGCGCGACGGCAAGCTGCTGGAGGTGATCGAGCGCAAGCGCTGCGTGTGCAAAGAGATCAAGGCCCGCCACCGCCCCGACCGAGGCCTCTGCAAGCAGGAAAGCATGCCCATCCTCCCCAGCTGGCGGCGGGGGCCGGAGCCCCGCAAGTCCGGCACCCCGCCCTGCCGCCGGCAGCACACCGTCCTCTGGGACACTGCCATCTGAGGAGGCCGCGAGGCCCGGGCACCGGACTGGGGAGCGGGGCGGGGGTGCCCGGCTCTCCGGGAGACTTGCCTTGAAAGAGGGACACTTGAAGGACCAGGTGAGAGAAAGCCAGGGAGAAGCCCCAGCCTTGCACCCTAACAACCCCCACCCCGCAGACGGGGGTATCTGCCAGGCCCATCGGGCACGCCCGCCCCACCCGCATCCCCTGAAATTTGGGGAGGAGGGTTTGAGGTTGGGGGTGAGGCCCTTCGCTGCTCTCCATGCTGGGCGAGGCAGACTCCTCCTGAGAGGGCAAAGGCCAATCCTGGAGGTCAGCATGGGGGAGGAGGAAAGGGAAGGGAGGAAGGGGGGGGCGGGTCAGGTGAAGGACGGGGCTAGCGAGTGTGAGGTAGAGGGGCTCTTTATAGAGCCAGGAGTGGGGAGGGGGTATTTATTTCGTTATTTATTTTAGTTGGGAGGGCAGTTCTGGCCTCTTCTGACCTACTCCTGGGCAGGGAGTAGGCAGTGGGGGGCAATTAAAGGGAACCAAGTTGGCGCTCTCCCCAAGCCTGAAGCTGGCACAGCCACACCCACCCTGACCGTGGGGATTGGTGTGGATTGGGGAGCCAAGCAAGAGGAGGGAGGGGCCCCAGCGAGCTGAGGGCCGCAGACTCATTTACAGTATTTTACCACAGCCAGAATTTGGTAGTGAGTGTGGCCTGCTGTGTAACAGGCATCTTACTTAGCTCTGGGGTGAGGGGGTAGCACCAGGGATGGGCGGGGTGATGGGGAAGGAGGGAAATTTTAGCGGGTGGGGGGTGGGCGGGGTATTTATTTAAATTTTAAAAAAAAATCAGAAGAGATGTCAGGAACTTTTTTTTAATTCCTTTCTTTTCAGAATAATATATTAAAAGACTAATGATCCTAGAACTGGCTTCTTATAGTTCAGTGTGCTCTGCTTTTCTTACACCTGTTTCTTTTCCCTCTTGGCGGGTGGTTGGTGGGAGTTGGAGGTGGGGGGGCAGGGAGGGGTGAGTGGCTGTGGCAGGTACTGGGGAGAGGTGGAGGTGGAGGGAAGTCTGGAAATGCCTACTGAGTGAGCTTCCTTGTGCTTGGGAACACACCCATGCAGGAGCATTCAGACTGAAGCCTGCCCTTAGGCAGCCTGTAGTCCACTCGGGGATGAGACACCTGGGACAACACCAGATGTTGCTACAGCAGTAAGAGGGGGTTGTAGGAATCATCTAAGAAGGCTTTCTAGAAAGTGAGCCTAAAAGGACAGGTAAAGTTTGGATGAGCAGGGTGAAGAGGAAAAGTACCAAGGTCACACACAGTATGATTGTCTGCAGAACAGAAGATAGGGTAGGGCAGGAAATGTGTTTAAATAATGCAAAGGGCAATGAGTCAACCACAAAGGATGCTGGTTCAAAGCAAGATTCTGATCCTCAGGAAGGAATCACCAAGGAGGATAAAAAAGTGTCTAGGAGAATGGAGGGCAAGACGGAGCTGGAAGAACATCCTTAGGCGGGGAATGAAGGAGCTGAATGGGGCATCCGAGAAGCCCAATTTTAGAACTCCTGGGAACGGGGGAAATGATCACTTTGATAGAGCAAAGCTAGTGGGGTAAGAGGGATTTTGAGGGAAGAACGCTGAATTGGAAGCAGTGGTTAATACCTGGGTTGAAAGGTTTGTTACCAGCTAGAACAGACTTTCAGAAAGTGTGGTGGATAGAAGAGATGTTGCTAGCAATCTGAAGAACATTTTACGGGTTGTTGTTTTTTTTAAGATTTTATCTACATCCAACATGGGGCTCAAACTTAGAACCCAGAGGTCAAGACTCGCATGCTCTACAGACTGAGCCAGCCAGCCAGGTGCCCCAAGAAGAATTTTTTTTTTCAAGTTTCAGTAGTTTTCTATTTATTTTCATTCCTATTAGATAAATTAAAACCAGCATATCAAAGTATTCATTATTCCTTGGATATTATTGTACAAGATAAAGCTAAATTTATTTTTAATTAGTTATTTTAAAGAAAAGTGTTAAATAATGGTGCAGGTATGATAGACAGAATATGGAAAATAATGACAGCAATATGACAGTTTTTAGAATTTGGGAAACACCAAGTTAGAAATGAGAGTTTGGGAGAGATGAGAAGTTGGGAAAAGATTAAAAGACTGTGGACATTAGGAATCATCAACCTAGAACTAATACTCCAGGCCTAGACTGAATTGTATAAAGGAGAATTGGATAAAGAGATTATAAGAACAGAATATGAACAAGAAATAGCTTTCTACATTTTAATTTTTTTAATTGAGATATATCAACATATAAAATTGTATTAGTTTCAGGTGTCCAACATGATTTGATGTATGTATATATTGTGAAATGATTGTCACAATAAGTGTAGTTAACATCCATCCCCACACATAGCTACAGTTTCTTTCCTTGTGATGAGAACTTTTAAGATCAATCCTCTTAGCAACTTTCAAATGTTATTGTTAACTATAGTCACTATGGTATACATTACTACTCTAGGACTTACTTATCTGATAACTGGAAGTTTGTACCTTGAACCACCTTCACAAATTTTGCCCATGCCCCAGCCCCATCTCTGACAACTACCAACCTGTTCTCCATGTCTGTGAGTTTTTTGTTGTTTTAGGTTCCGCATAGAAGTGAGATCATAGAATATTTGCCTTTCTGTCTGACTTATTTCACTTAGCACAACGCCTCAGTGTTGTCACAAATAGCACAATTTCTGAAACCTTTTTAATAATTAGAAAATTAGTGGAAGCAAATATCCTGCTTATAAGAGCAACAGGAATCCTAACATACCTCAAAGTAACTTTAATAATGTATAGGACTTATATTCGGTCAATCAATAAAACTAAAGTCCTTTGAGTTCAACCAGGAATATTTCCATAAGCAGAGTAATAACTTGTTTGTAGATAAGAAGGCCATACTATAAAAGATAATGTTTTCCCTGAATCCATAAATTTGATGCAGTCTCTAAATTCTAAAAGGATGAGTTAGGAAACTTGACGAAATAATGCAAAAGTTCATTCAGAATGATAATGAGAAAAACCAGAACATTCTGAAACAGATGAGTAACAGGGGGACCTAGCCTACCAATATTAAAAGTTGAAATAAAAGCACAGTGTGCTGGGATTGGCACAGGCCTGGCACATCCATCAGAATAGAGTCCAGAAATAGCTCCAATGCACATGGGAATTTGGCATGGATATGATAAAGGTGGTTATTTTAAGGGGAAAACAATTATTCAATGGTGGTTTCTTGATTAGCTACTTAAGGGAGAGTGTGGGAAGCTGGATTTCTATTTCATTCATTATGCCAAAAGATTTAAATGTAGAAACAAAACATTAAAAGCAAAAAATGGGTGAACATTCTTTTAACCTTGGGTTGGAGAAGGTCTTTCTAAAATGGCATGCCAACCAGAAACAGACTGAAACACTTTTTAAGTTTTATCATGTTCTCAACTAAAACGTCTGTATGGCAAACTCAAACTATGAAGATTAAACTAGGAAAATATTTTTTTAGATTCTAAGTGATCTCTACACCCAAGGTGGGGCTCAAACTCACGATCCCGAGATTAAGAGGCACACACTCCACTGACTGAAGGAGCTAGGCACCCTATGGAAAAAGATTTCAAACACATGAAAAAGATTGACACAGTGTATCAGATTTCTGAGTTGATAAGAAAAGGAAAAAACAACCCAAAGGAAGGACATGAGCAGATAATTCACCAAAGAAACAGAAATTACCAACAAACATGTTCAACCACAACCACAAGTGATATGAAATACAGCAATAATAAAATACTTTTTATCTGACAAACTTGAAAAAAACTCATAGCATCAATCTGGCAAGTATATATGGAAAACAGGCACTCACTGTGTAAATGTAAATACACCTTTTCTGGAAGTCAGTTTAATAATATTTGTTAAAAATTTGGGCACCTGGGTGGCTCAGTTGGTTAAGCAACTGTCTTCGGCTCAGGTTATGGTCTTGGGAGTCCTGGGATGGAGTCCCACATCAGGCTCCCAGCAACATGGGGAGTCTCCTTCTCCCTCTGACCTCCCCTCTCATGCTCTTACTCTGTCTCTCTCTTTCAAAATGAATAAATAAAACCTTTAACAATTTTGTTAAAAATTTAAATGTACATAGTTTCGACTCAAATTCCATTTCCAGGAATTTATCCTACAGAGGTGGTTACACAGTGCACAAAGCTAGATGCACAAATGTGCTAATTGCTAGGCTGTTTGAAATGATGAAAAATTGGAAACAACCCCAATTTCATTAGTATGGCACTAATTTATGGTAACAATGGAACACTGAAGCTGTTAAATTGAACACAGAAGATATCGATGTTCTAAACACAAGTTCACAATAAGTGAATAAGGCAATGTGTGGAAAAGCACATTTTTAGAAAAAAAAACTCGTAAAAAACACATTTTTAGAAAATCATTTATGTATAAATTTTTATGTAGGTCCGGAAGAAAATACACCAAATATTTGATGGTGATTACTTGAGGTCTCAGAAGAGAGCGGGCTTAATTTGATTTTTTTTTAAATGTATATTGCGGGCATCTGGGTGGTTCAATGGGTTGAGGCTCTGCCTTTGGCTCAGGTCATGATCTCAGGGTCCTAGGATCGAGCCCCACATCAGGCTCTCTGCTCAACAGGGAGCCTGCTTCTCCCTCTCTCTCTCTCTGCCTGCCTCTCTGCTTACTTGTGATCTCTCTCTGTCAAATAAATAAATAAAATCTTTTTACAAATGTATATTGCTTGAATTTTTGTGTAGATCTTTCCCGGACATCAGAAATTATATATATATATATATATATGCCCATATATATATATTTTTTTAAGATTTTTATTTATTTTATTTGACAGATAGAGATCACAAGTAGGCAGAGAGGCAGGCAGAGAGAGAGGGAGGAGGAAGCAGGCTTCCCACCAAGCAGAGAGCCTGATGCGGGGCTCGATCCCAGGACCCTGAGATCATGACCTGAACTGAAGGCAGAGGCTTTAACCCACTGAGCCACCCAGGCGCCCCATATTTTTTATTTCTTTAAAAAATTTATTTGAGAGAGAAGGCATGTGCTAGGAAGCATGAGTGGCTAGAGGGGAGTGGGAGGAGGGGGGTGAGCAGACATTCAGGGTTCAATCCCAGGATTCTGAGATCATGGCCTGAGCCGAAGTCAAGTGCCTAACCAACTAAGCCACCCAAGTGCCCCAGAAAAAAAAAATTTTTTAAAGAAAAACCAGTAGTTCGATATTCAGGAAGGATGAAGACAGGGGTTGTGCTCTGTGACAAAAAGCAGAGGCAGAGGGGCACCTGGGTGGCTCAATGGGTTAAGCCTCTGCCTTTGGCTCAGGTCATGATTTCAGGGTCCTGGGATCGAGCCCCGCATCAGAGCCTGCTTCACCCCCTCCCAGTCTCTGCCTGCCTCTCTGCCTACTTGTGATCTCTGTTTGTCAAATAAATAAATAAAATCTTTTAAGGAAAAAAAAAAGGCAGAGGCAGGCATGAAGTAAGTGTCAGCACCAAGCTGCTGGCATGTGAGGGTTCAAATCCTAGATTGGCACATAAAGCCAAGTTTCTCACTTTCAGATAACACAATGACTCCTTTGGGAGGTAGGGATGGAGACTAGGACCTCCGCAGCGATGGAGTTAAAAGTCAGAAATGAACAGAGTTCAGATAGAAAGGTCTCAGGTTAGGCTGGTGCTTGGAGTGCATGTGAGCCCTCAGGCTACCTAAGATTGGAGTCCTGGGAATAGTGTGCAGTTTCTAGAACTTACGATGTGCTGCAACTTTACAAACTTGATAAACCTCTTATAAAGGATGGAAGGATGAGCACCCCTGGGAGGTGAGCCCAGACCAAGCCCTTCCTGCCTGACACAGGTAAAACTCACCTGGACTCACCTGGGACTACATGTCCCCTCTTAGGGTCACAAGGGCATTTTCAACACTTTCTGCCTTTCTAGACCCCAGTACAGCAGAGGACTCTAGGACAGTACAGCTAGACGTAAGAGGGACTGGGAGCACTCAAGTCAAGAGGGAGACAGGAGCTTCATAGAGAGACCCTCCTTGGGGAGGTAATGCATTCAAACTACAGAGAAAAGAAATACTTCAGAAATAATGCTCCGCCTTATGTCTCATGGCCCATATCACCTTTGAGATATTTCACCTCTGAAGAGAGATTTCAATCAAAGGTAACTAGGGTCAAGTCAAAGTCTTGGGAGCAAACTTCAAGAGATTCCCAATAACCCAAGGATGGGATAATTTGATCATCAGGAAGGGTAAGAACCATCATGGATTGAAAGGCAAATGTAGTTCAATTCATTAGTTTATATTGACAAAAAAAATTTTCTCACCTTTGGAGGATGTTAGAGAATCAATTCATTATTTTGAATTATAAAGCTTCTCTACAAAGAAACATTCCGGCTAATAAATGACGATGGAATTTTAGACTTAGAATATCACCATGAAGTAATGAGTCCAAGTACTGAGTACCAACAACCGCGCAACATCCTATAGCACATGGTAAGAGACAACCAGATCTTATGGGTCGCCTGATGAAAGAATGTACCATCATCTATGAAGTGTTCTCACCCCTGCTCCCCCATTGAACCTAGGAATGGGATCAAGCCTGTAGATGCTGCCGCCAGTTACAGGAAATAGAGGAGACAGGATTGCACGGAATACCAGCGAAGGCGGACAGCAAAATCCAAACGCTGGCAAACACCTCAAGGCAAGCTCCCTGGGTTCTTCAGCAAATATTGCCCGGGGAAACAAAGAGATGGAGAGGCAAGCTATAGATTAAAAGAAATTAAAAAAGACATATTGCCCACTGCAATCCATGGACCATATTTGGATCTTGACTCAATCAAACTTGACTGTTTTTAAAAGATTTTATTTATCTATTTGACAGAGACAGCAAGAGAGGGACCACAATAGCGGGGAGCTGGAGAGAGAGAGAGCAGGCTCCCCACTGAACAGGGAGTCTGACTCTGAGCTGGGATCATGACCTGAGCCAAAGGTGGATGTCTGAATCACCCAGACACCCCTAATCAAAGAAACTTAAAACAAAACAAAACAAAACAAAACAAAAAAACCTTGCTTCTTGCGTTTATGAGACAATTGGGAATATAATCACTGACTGGATATTTGAGGATATTTGAGGAATTATTATTAACTTTTAAGGTGTGATAGTGTATTGCGGTTATATATTTTTAGAGCCCTTAGAGAGAGGATACTGAAATATTAATGGGATAAATCACTTGAGGTCTGGGACTTGCTTTAAAATAAAACAGAGAAGGAGAAAGAACATGCCAGAAAAGACAAAAACAAGAATGGCCATGTGTTGATCATTGTTAGGCTGGATGAATGTTCTGTCTGAGCTTGGGTCTATCTGAAATTTTCCACAATAAAAAGTGGTGGGTTGTTTCTTTTTAAGTCACTGTGATGAATCAAAAAATTTCCTCCTTTGAAAAAAAATGACGGTTGGGAGCAAATGTTCTAGGAAACCCCTCCCAGAACATACTTTCTCTCCAATTAAAAATAACCTTTTATTTTTATGAAGCAATATACATTCATTGTAGAAAGCTATCAAATACTGAAAAGCAAAAATAAAACACTGTATTTCCACCACCTAGAGGTTACCATTTAAAAACTTACTGTATAACATCACAGGACTTTTTCTTTGCGTATGTTTTTTAACAAAACAAGATCATCCTGCGCATGCTGTTTTGAGAGGTGCTTTTCTCCATTGATGGGCTCCACTGCCCCGTATCAATAGATTTTCATCTTATCTAATATCCAGGCCATACATACATTTCCTTAATTGTGTCCCAAAGTGTTCTGGCATCTTAGCTCAGCTGCCATAACAAAATACCACAGACCAGGTGGCTCAAACAACAGACATTAATTTCTCACAGTGCCAGAGACCGGGAAATTTAAAATAGCATGGTGGCCAATGTGTGTTCCTGGTTAAAACCTTCTTCCTGGCTCACAGACAGGTACCTTCTTGCTTTATTAAATCCTTACTTAGCAGAGAGAGAAAGTACTAGAATGAGGGAAAGAGAAGGTTGGGGGGGGAGGGTCTGGTCTTCCTTTTCTTAGAAGAACACTAATCCCATCATTAGGACCCCACCATCATGACCTCACCTATACCTAATCACCTCTCCTAGTCTGGCTTCCAAATACTATCACTTTGGAGGTGAAGGCATCAACAATGTGAATTACCGACCGAGATTTTATCTGGAACTAGGAGTGGCCTCTGGTTGGTATGTTTCTTGTCCCTTCTAATGTGGCACATGGTCTTTGCTTCTTTTACTCCCAGAACTCTGACTTGTGGAATAGCCTGGGCCGTTCGTCTTAAGGAATGTCACACTCTCCACCTATGCTTGGTTGCCTCCTCAAGGTACCTCTACAGTTTACAGGTACCAGCAAGTTGGAGCTTCTTGTCACTTGCTGTTCAGACCCAGGTGCCTCTGATGCCTGAGCCCTCAGAGTGGCAGCCCATTCTGGGGGTCCAGATGGCATGAGGAACATGTGTGGCTGGGGACTCATCCAAGCCAGCCACTGGCCTCTGCCACAACCCCAGGGCAATCTTTCACCACCAGAAATGGCTGTGAGTCAGAAACCCTAGGCTGGAAGCACCAGAAATGGTGTCACCACCATCTAAAAAAAAAATTTCCACTGACCAGTGGTGACCTTATGCTGATTGTGTTTGACATTCCTGCCTTAAAGCCCAGGGATGGGTGGGAAAGTGAGATGTACACATTCCAGAAATTTCAGAGTAATGAGGGGAAACCTTCTGGAAAATTAGAAACTACAGGGAAGTTTTTAATTATATGTAGTATTTATTGCCCTGCCCATGGACATCTGAAGTTATTTTGTTCATTTAGTAACATAAAATATATCCCTGTATATGGGTCATAAAACTGTCATGGTTGATCTACTTAGAGATACGGAAATCTTAAAATGGAGAACATTTCCCTCATTTGGAGGTTGGGGCTGAGTGAGTGAGAAAGTCACGGGGAAAAGTTTGCCCCTCCCTCACCCTGTTTTGGTCTACCTTTCCCACCCCGGAGGCCCTAAAATAAGGGAATAAAGATGGTCCTAACAGGAACTTTTCCCGGAGGCAAACCCACACACCCATGGTGGGAGGGTACCCTGACAACAAAACAGACCTGCGAGGGACAGTTAGTGTCTAGAATTCCCTCCTAGGGTGTGAGCGTGGATTATCTATGTCGTTCCCACCTAACCTTGTCGAGGTCAATCTTTGCTCTGAAAGAGACTTGCCCCCAGCCCCCCTTTTCTGGGGTGGTTGATTGTAGATGATTTCACTTCCTTTGCCATTCTAAAGGAGGGGAGGGGTATTGCCCTGTCCACCAACAGACCACTTGTCTTTATACCTTGGAGGGAGAGGCCATTCTGGATTGACAGTGTGGGGTGGGGAGGGTCCAAGAGGACAGCCGCTCTGGAGGCCAGCCATTGCTCCCAGAGGTGCAGATGAGGACACAGCACAGAACCACCAGACCAGGCTCAGGGAGAGGGTGGAGAGGGCACAGTGATGGAGGCGCCCCGCTGGGGAAGCAAGTGGTGATCCCTCCCAGAAGGGTGAGTGGGATGAGCCTAGGTGGCTTGAAAGTGACCTAGGGATGCTTGGTGCTGGGTGGGCCCAGTAGACATGAGTTTACATCCAAGCCGTGGTATTGTAGCCCAAGAGAAAATCCTACCGCTCAGGTGACATGCTAATCAGTACTTAGAGCATGGCTCTCCACCTGGTGATTTTGCTCCCCCCAGGGAACATCTGGCCATATTACTCGTTTTCAAAACCCGGGGTTGGTTTTTTTCTCCTGGCATCTCGCAGGCAGAGGCCATAGATGCTGCTAGACATCCCGCAATGCACAGGACAGTCCCCTCCCCCAACGATAAAGGGATCTGAAATGTCACTAGCACTGAGGTTGATCAACCTTGAGGGTTGAGGCCAAGAAGGTTTGAGTGAGCGTATTTAATACTTTGCACATGGGGGGCGCCTGGGTGGTGCAGTGGGTTAAAGCCTCTGTCTTCGGCTCAGGTCCTGATCCCAGGATCCTGGGATCGAGCCCTGCATCGGGCTCTCTGCTCAGCAGGGAGCCTGCTTCCTCCTCTCTGTCAGCCTGCTTCTCTGCCTACTTGTGATCTCTGTCTGTCAAATAAATAAATAAAATCTTTAAAAAAAAAAAAACTGTGCACGTGGTACTTTCTTTGATGTGGGAGCCTGGCTAGCTCAGTCCGTAGAGCATGTGACTCTCCATCTTAGGGTCTTGGATTCAAGACTCATGTTGAGTGTTGAGCTTACTTAAAAATATATAAAATTGACCATGCTACCTTGAAATTCCTACTGTAAAACCTAACGGCTTTATCCCACCCACAAGTCTGCGTTTTTGTTTTTGCGTGTACCCGTAAGACTTCTTACGCTTCGTCACTTGCTAGCACTTCAAGTCTGCATTATTTTTTGTTAACAATTGGCTATTGGCCACTGATGCATGCACAATGTAAGTTTTAAAATCATATTTCTGGGGGTGCCTGGGTGGCTCAGTGGGTTAAGCCTCTGCCTTCAGCTCAGGTCATGATCTCAGGGTCCTGGGATTGATCCCCACATCGGGCTCTCTGCTCGTCGGGTGTGGAGGCTGAGAAATTAAGGCCATCCCACCTAAGGTTTAGCCTTAGCATAAGTACAGCCATCTTAGCTCTGGCAGCCATCTCAGACACCTGTGCCCAAGGGCTGAACTTCCACCTACTTTACTTTAGTTCTAAGGACCCCCACCCTGCTTTAATAACACGAAGCCCCACCCTGCTTTAGTTCCAGAGACCTCCACCCTACTTTAGTATCAGGAAGCCCACCCTGCTTTGGTTCCAGAAACCCCCACCTCGCTTTAGTAACAGGAACCCATAAATACCCCTGCCTTAACTAAGCTTGGGGTCCAAGTCCCTACTCCGCTGCATCGGGTATACTTGGGCCCAAGCTTAAGTATGTCACCTCGGGGTCCAAGTCGCTACTCCGCTGTGTCGGGTATACTTGGGTCCAAGTTTAAGCTTGTCGAATAAACCCTAATGGGATTGCATCGGTGTCGGCTCCGGCTCCGTGGTGGTCTCTTGGACGCGAGAACTCGGGTACAACACAGGGAGTCTACTTCCCCCTCTCTCTCTGCCTGCCTCTCTGCCTACTTCTGAGCTCTCTCTGTCAAATAAATAAATACAATATTTAAAAATAAATAAAATCGTATTTGTGTTTTTATAAAAGTCAGTTTTATTGAGGTATAATTCATATATAATAAAATGTACCTACCTGAAGTCTACATTACAGTGAGCTTTGACAACTCTCTCTACCTACAAACTCGAGTTTTAAAAAGCCCCGTTTAGGTTTAAGGACTAATGGTTAGAAACAAGGACTTTGAAGTTGATCAGATGTGGGTTCGAATCCCAGATCTGCCTTCCAAACCTTGGTTTTCTCATCAGTAAATTGGACTAATAAAGTCCACTTGAGGGGTTATTCTGAGGATTAGAATGACCCACTTGAAGTATTTGGCTCAGAGCAGGACTGGCATATGAAGAAATGCGTTGTCAGTGGTCATAATGTTCATGATTATTCATGTTCTCACCCATTTCTCTATACACTTGGCGAATAGAGAGTCCTTTTTTTCTGTATGTACATGTCTTCCCAGGATGATCACACTTTTCCTAAGGTTACAAATAATCATATATACACGTGCAGCTTCCAAACTAATATTTCCAACTTCTTCCCCGACCCGGGCTCCAGAAGAACAGGGCAGTTTCCCGCAGGCCCTGCTCAAAGACATGTCCGCAACGGCACTCATTAGCTTCCCCCAAAACCACCCATCATGTCTCAGACTGCCCATCCTGGTGGATGCCATCGCATCCACAAATCTCTTCGCAGAAATACCTGCTTCCTTTCTCCCTCACATACACCCCTCGTTCCTTAGATTGTCAGTTTAAGTGCTTCAAAACAGACCCAAGCAGCCGTGGTCCAACTACGTGGGAGGTTATTTCTTGATTACAAAAGCGTCTAGATATGGGGCCCCTGGGTGGCTGAGTGGGTTACGCGTCTGCTTTCGGCCCGGGTCATGATCCCAGGGTCCTGGGATCGAGCCTCGCATACGTCTCCCTGCTCTGCGGGGAGTCTTCTTCTCCCTCTGCCTCCCTCTATCGATCTCTCTCTCTCTCTCTCTCTCTGTCAAATTTTTTTTTAAAAAAGCGTCTATACAGGGGACACCTGGGTGGCTCAGTGGGTTAAGCCTCTGCCTTTGACTCAGGTCAAGATCCCAGGGTCAAGGGATCAAGCCCCGCATCAGGCTTTCTGCTCAGCAGCGAGCCTGCTTCCTCCTCTCTCTCTGTGCCTGAGTCGGCCTACTTGTGATCTCTATCACATAAATAATTTTTTTTTTTTAAAAGTGTCTAGACATAACCAATCCATAACGGACCTGGAGGCTCCAGGATATCCAGACCCAGGCCTTTTCCAGTTGGTGACTCTGAATACCGAGGAAATTGCCTTTGTTCCGTAATGTTTGCGTGGCCTATTACCAGGTCCATTTTTCATGTAGTAGGATGGTGCTTGCTCAGGGTACAACAGACTGCATTTAACCCTCATATCCGTTAAGAGGCAGTGGCTTTGTTAGGTTGAATCGCGTTAAATTGTCATTTTTATTGGTCAAATGTGGTAGCTCATTGGCCATCTTATATAATTCAGCCCAATAGTATCTCTGCTTTACAGATACGCATTCTGATGCACAGAGAAATCAAGTAATTTGCCCAAAGTCACACAGCAAGTGACTGGTAGAGAAGGAATTCAAATCCAGATCTTCCCTGGAAGCTGGGCCCACAGAAGATTCTTCCGAATAAGTAAGGCTCGGTTCTTCCGTCCATAATGTACACCAATGAACATTGGAGAGCTAAACAGCAGTTTAAGAGGGCGACAGCAACAGCTGAATGTGGCTATGTAAGAATGTCACAAGTCCATCTATAATTTTTTTTTTTCCAAATGAGTGATAAAACATTCTTTTTTTCCTAGAAGTTGAGTGGACAGAACAATGGCTCCAGAACAGTGTGACCCAGAAGGCTCTTGAGAAGAGGGGAGATTTCAGCTGAGTCTTAAAAGCAAAGGAGTTTTAGTCCCATGATGGTGGGGAGAGCGATAGTCAGTGGTTATAAGCTCACTCTGTGCTATTTCACAAAACTTGAGATGTTATCTATGAAGATTCGGGTCTCTGTCATTACTTGATTGTGTGCACACACAGGTTTTTCACACTCATACGTTGTATCTGCGGATCTCTTCCTGTTGCGTCTCTATGTTTCTCACTTTGTATATGTCTTTCCGTATCTCCATCTGTTTTTCTGTCTTTTTTTTTTTAAAGATTTAATTTATTGGGGCGCCTGGGTGGCTCAGTGGGTTGAGCCGCTGCCTTCAGCTCGGGTCATGATCTCAGGGTCCTGGGATCAAGTCCCGCATCGGGCTCTCTGCTCAGCAGGGAGCCTGCTTCCTCCTCTCTCTCTGCTTACTTGTGATCTCTCTCTGTCAAATAAATAAAATCTTTAAAAACAAAATAACTGGTCCCATATAAATCCTAAGTGCACTTTTTTATTATTCATTGCAAATACAAAATGGTTTGATGTGCCCTGGCCCTCATTAAAAATGCGAAGGGACAGAACGTTCCCTCTTTCCACCTAAATCTCTCTTCTGTGCTGTTGCTCCTTCCCTTGGCCTTTTATTGAATCAGTTTGTTTTTATTTTTATCAAGTTAGACCTGTACATGGTTTTAAAAGTCAAATACTAAAAGACTAATCTGGAAGAAAAGGAACCTCACCTCATTACACTCTTCAGCCTGCTTCGCAAATTGAATCATTTTCAACGCTTTCAGCCATTTCTCCTGGTAGGTGGGTACCTATTTCTCAGGAACATGCTTGTACAGCTATTTCTTGATTTTTTTTTTTTCAGTTTTCCCCATGATTTTTTAAAACAGAAAATGAGAATTTAACTCTTACACTTCCACCCATACCAACTCTTCCCTTCTTCCGTCATCTCTAAAATATGTTGTATCCCAGGGCACCTGGCTGGCTCAGTCAGTGGAGCATGTGTCTCTTGATCTCAGTCAGGGTTGTGAGTTCAAGCCCTGCATGAGCTATAGAGGTTACCTAAAAATAAAAAATAGTTTTTAAAGATTTTATTTATTTGGGAGAGAGCGAGCAAGCGAGAGAGTGAGCACAAGTGGGGGAGGGGGCAGAGGCAGAGGCAGAGGGAGAAGCAGACTCCCTGCTGAGCAGGAAGCCTGATCCGAGGCCGGATCGCAGGACCCTGAGATCGTCACCTGAGCTGAAGGCAGACACCCAACCCACTGAGCCACCCAGGTGCCCCAAAAACAAAAAAAAAATTTTTTTTTAAGTCATAACCAAATTTTTGATCAGAGCAGAATTCAGTGTTTGTAATGTTATTATATATATATTATTTCCAGCCAGGTGACAGACTGTGGTTGTATTTTCTTCCTTGGAGTTTTCTTTCCCTGGAGTTAATTGTCTCAAGTTTCTGTTTGTCTCATCTCCAGGTACCTAACACAAATTCAGCCTCAGCAGGTGATCCATCTCATAAAAACTTTTCCTTGGAGAGATCTGTCCTGTAGCTTTTCCTCTCCCTCTTACACTCTAGATGCCCGCTGTCATCCTGGGACACAGCTCTCCTCTCTCCCTGCTCCTGCTCCTGATTTCCACGGTCCCTCTTTCTTGGATTCGCCCCTCGTTTTATGGGAGCCTATTCCTTCACACACCTGAAAATGTCCTACCGTAACTGGATTGATAGTTTGGGTAGGTACAGAATTCTAGGTTTACAATCAGCTTTCCTCAGAATTTTTTAAATTTAGTAATCAGTCTCTTTTAACAGTAATCTTCAACAAAAATATATTTATACTAATATTGTGGTTCTCCATGGAAGGTTTGCTTTTTAAGAATTGAGCTAGAATTGACATACAACATTTAGGTGTACAATATAACGATTTGATATATCTGTATTTCTTCAGGTGTTGCCTGATGATCTTCTACTTTTCTTTCTTTTTAAAAATTAGTCTTCTAGGGGCGCCTGGGTGGCTCAGTGGGTTAAAGCCTCTGCCTTTGGCTCAGGTCATGATCCTGAGGTCCTGGGATCAAGCCCCACATTGGGCTCTCTGCTCAGCAGGAAGCCAGCTTCCTCCTCTCCCTCTCTGCCTACTTATGATCTCTGTCAAATAAACAAATAAAATCTTTTTTAAAAATTGGTCTTCTGCTTTAAAAAAAATTGTTCTACTTTTCAATAATATTGTTGAGAAGTCTCAGATCGTTCTGATCCCCTATTATCCCCTATAATCCCCTATTATCCTCTCTATCAACTCTCAGGATCTTTGGTTTGTCTTCTGCGTTCTGAAATTTCAAGATGTTTCATCTTAATATAGACTTATTTTAATCATATGGGATATGAGGGTCTCTCCATGTAGAAATTAAGTTTCTCAATTCTGGCAATTTTTCTAGAGTCGTTATTATTATTATTTTGGATAATTTCTTCCCACCTAGTTTTCTCTTTAAAACTAATGTTTTTTGATGTTGGATCAACTCCTAAATGGATTCTTGGGTTTTCTTATTTTTTTCCTTCTTATTTTTTGTATCTTTGTCATTTGTTCTATTATCCAGGGGATTTTTTTCACCTTTTCTTTCAAACCCTTCTACTGAATTTTTCATTTTCAATACCACATTTATAATTTTTAAAAAGATTTTATTTATCCACTTGACAGAGAGAGAGAGATCACAAGTAGGCAGAGAAGCAGGCAGAGAGAGAAGGGGAAGCAGGTTCCCACTGAGCAGCGAGCCTGATGTGGGGCCCGATCCCAGGACCCCACGAACCACGACCTGAGCCAAAGGCAGAGGCTTAACCCACTGAGCCACCCAGACACCCCTCATATTTATAATTTTTAAAAAAGATTTTTAAAAGGTCAAGACACAGTGAGAGAGGGAACATAAGCAGGGGGAGTGGGAGAAGGAGAAGCAGGCTTCCCACCAAGTAGGGAGCCCAATGTGGGGCTTGATCCCGGGATCCTGGGATCATGACCAGAGCCGAAGGTAGACGCTTAATGACTGACCCACCCAGGCACCCCCATATTTAAAAATTTTTAAAGGCTTTTTTTCTGAATGTTCCTTTTTAAAAAATTTTTATTTATTCATTTGACAGACAGAGATCACAATCAGGCAGAGAGTAGACAGAGAGAGAGAGAGGAAGGAAAGCAGGCTCCCTGCTGAGCAGAGAGCCCGACGCGGGGCTCCATCCCAGGACCCTGAGATCATGACCTGAGCAGAAGGCAGAGGCTTTAACCCACTGAGCCACTCACGCACCCCTGAATGTTCCTTTTTTAATGGTCTTTTATCTTTGCCTCAAGGATGAATTATCTAATCTTATCTTTCCAACAACTAACAATATTAATTTTTTCTTTAAGACTTTCTGCTCCTGCTTCTTTCAAGGTCATTTTTTTCTTTGTTGCTTTGATTTCTATCTTTCATATCACATGCTGGGGTGACCTTCAGCTCTCTATTTATATATCAGTATCTGAAGGTCTTTCTCTTGAGCAAGTCTTACTCCAGAGAGGACTCCACCAATCACCCATGGACGTCTGGGAAGAGGAAATCAAAGGGAGAGGGGCTAGCCGGAGAGTTTGCTTGCTGTTAAGTCCCCTGCCCTCAGCTGTGTTACATCCCCTGGCCCAGAGTTACTCTTACTTAAACCTCCCCAGAAAGTCAACATCACATCTTCAGTTTGGATTTGAGGAGAAACTGTTACGTTGCTCAGGTTGGTGAAGGGGATCCAAGAATCTGTTTCTTAATCAACTTTGCTTTGATTGTGGTAAAATGTACTTAACATAAAATCTATCATGTTGACCCTCTTTAGGTGTACAGCTTAGTGGTGTCAAGTACATTCACTGTTGTGCAACCAATCTCCAGGAACTCTTCAACTTGCAAAACCAAAACTACCCAAAAAATAACAACTCCCCATCCCCCGCCCCCAGCTCCTGCAACCACCATTTTACTTTCTCTCTCTATTTGACTATTCTAGGGACCTCACAGAAGTAGAATCATGTAGTATTTGTCCTTTGGGAACTGGTTTATTTCACTAGTGTAATGTCCTCAAGGCTCATCCAGGCTGGGGCAGGTGTCAGGATTTTCTTCCTTTTTAAGACTGAATAATAGTCCATCGTATATATGTACATTTTGTTTATCTGCGATCTGTTGATGGATATTTGGGTTGCTTCTGTCTTTTGGCTATTGTGAATAATGCTTCTGGGTGTGCAAATTTCTTACAAATTTTTATCTGATCTCTTTGTTAAGCCCCATTTGCACTCCCACATTTGGGGATATCTGGTATCTGTAACAAGGGAGGCTTTCTGGTGGCTGTGATGCCAGATGGCTTTCTACTAGGCTTCCCCACTGCTCATTAAGTCTGAGCATTCTGTAGTTGGCTGTGAATAAGCTACCAGTGTCCTTTTGCTTTTTAACTTCAAGACATTTTGTTGCTATTGTCTCCTTTCTGTCTTCTTTGTCCCGAAGGTTTCTATCTTTTCTTTTTTAATTCTTTTTAAAAAAAGATTTTATTTATTTATTTGACAGACAGAGATCACAAGTAGGCAGAGAGGCAGGCGGGGGTGCGGGGGGAGCAGGCTCTCCGCTGAGCAGAGAGCCTGATGCGGGGCTCGATCCCAGGACACCGAGATCATGACTGAGCTAAAGGCAGAGGCTTAACCCACTGAGCCACCCAGGCGCCCCTGAGGGTTTCTATCTTAAAAGAAAATTGTTCACTATCTTTTTAGTGGGGTTTCAGGAGGGAGAAGAGGTAAACATGAGTGAACCTCCATATTTACTCAAAGTCCCTAAACTGTGTTACTTCTGAGTGATACGATTTATGATTTTTTTTCCCCTTGTGGGTAAGTGGCTTTCAGTTTTTTAAATATTATTTCCCTAGCGTAAATATAGATGTGGTTATGAAAAACAGTTGGCAGGTCATCAGAAAGTTGAACATAGAATGACCATATCACCCAGTGATGACACTCCCAGGCCAAAAGAATTATAAACGCATGTCACGCAAAATGTACACATGAATGTTCATGGTGGTATTTTTCATAATATCCAAAAAGTAGAAACAATTCGGCTGTTCTTTGGCAGATGACTAAAAAAAAAAAATGTGACATTCCTCACTGCATTCTAGACAATGGAGTAGTATACAGCCCCGACAAGGCATGAGGCATATATATAATCTGGATGAACCCTGAAAAATATCATGCGATATGAAAGAAGCTGGACACAAAAGATCACATATTTTATGACTCCATTTATACAAAATTTCCAGAATTGGAAAATCTATATAGACAGAATGTAGACAAGTAAGGGATAGGAAGGGGCTAGGAGGGAGGGAAGAATGGGGAATGACTGCGATACAGAATTTCTTTTTGGTGATGAAAATGTTCTGGAATTAGAGGGGTAGTGATGGTCACGTGACCCTGTGAATACGCTGGAAACCGCTGACCTGGGTACTTTAAGGTGGTGAATTTTATGATATGTGAATGATATCTCAATTTTTTTAAATAAATTTTTTATTTTTTATAAACATATATTTTTATCCCCATATATCTCAATTTTTTGAACGTCTGTGGTTAGGCATAGGAGTGAAAGGTAGGATAAAAAAAATGTAAGTAAGGGACATAAAACTTCAATAGTACATCAAATTCTCTTTTAGTCATGGCTTGTGGAGAAGCGGAATGCAAAGATTGGGATCTACATTGTAGGCCAAACCTCTGTAGCTCACACGATATTTAACCATCACACGGCTGGGATTGGGCCATGATGCTATGAAAGGAAGGTGCTCTGGTGGGCAGTAGAGGAATAAGAAGGCAAGACCACACGGAGAAATGAAAAGGCTGGGGTTCTAGTCTCAGCTCTGTCCCATGGGTCTCTTGTTCTCGTCTGTAAAGTGAGAAGTTTGGATTAAATCCTGAGCCCTGTCCGGGTAAGATCTAGTAGCATTGCATCGGGCCCCAGAAATCTGCTGTTCTTGTGTTTTAATTCTGATGCTCATCTAAGTTGGGATATCGCTTTTCAGGAAAGGAAGTGTTCTGATGGTTTAAAAAAAAAAAAAGTGACACTGTGTGTGGTCTGAGACTCTTGAATTTCTGAAATCCTCTTTGTGAAAGGCCAAAGGTTGAACAAGCTAAAAAACGTCGTCCTGTGCTAAGTACATTTGCCAAGAGGAAACATGTAGCAAATAGGATTGTTCTAGAAAGAACTGGGTATCAAGCCCATTTATTTGGGACCCTCTTCAAAGGGGATAAGCTACATCTGTAGCTCATGCCCATATTCCATGCTGTTTTAAGCCATCCTGCCTTTCCCTGTCCTGTTCCTATGCTTGGAACACTCTTCCAATCTTTCTGGATAATTCTTATGCACCCTTCCAGTCTCAGTTCAAGTTTTCTTTGGTCCAGGAAGCCTTCTAGACCTCTCATATTGAGCTAATTATCCATTCTTTGTGTTCCCCTAGTGCTCTCTATTCCCTCACCACCATTAAACTAGTTAGCTGTTGCTGTATTCCAAAGGACCTCGAAACATAGTGACTGAAAACACCAGTGATTACTTATTATCTCGAAGTGTCTGTGAGTCAGAACTTCAGGACATGACGGGATTGGCTTGTCTCTGCTCCACAGTGTTTGCGGCCTCTATGATACGCAGCTGGCTTCTGCCAGAAAGGGGGATCCAAGAAAGCAACGTAGAAGCGTAATGTCTTATATAACCTCCTCAGAAGTCATGCCCTATCACCTCCATCGCGTTCTGTTGGTTGGAAGTGAGTCCCTAAACTAAGCATACATTCGAGGGGAGGGGAATTAGCTGCTACTGTTTGGAAGGGGGAGCATTATAGAATATGGGGACATATTTTAGGACCACCACAACCATTTTGTATTACATAATATTTAATTAAATGTTTCTCTGTGTATTCCCTACTAGTCTTGGGGCACCCCCATACCAGGGCTCTGACACAGGGGTTGGCACTGAAGGGAGTGCTGATATTTAACTATTTCTTGGATGTCGGGGAGTTTCATCACCCTGACCGTGGAGCAGTGGGACCTTCTCTGGCCTCTGAGAATGGGCTCAAGAAATTCAGATGGAGTGGTCCAGGATGTCCAACCTTTCCTCCATGAATGCCCCACACATTCTCCTAGCAAATCCCCCAGCTGGTAAACCCACTAGGATAGGATATTCGTCAATGTCGCGGAGGTTAAAATCCCACATATGTGTTGTCGAGACAGAGGAAACTCAACATGCCCATATTGTGTGCCTCTCCCTGTCCCAAACCTGCTGTTCCCCTGGTGTCATCATTCAAGTAAAGGACCTAGCCACCATTCTGTATTTCCATCTCTGTTTTGCCCCCCAGATTACTCATACACGAAGTCTTGTAATGAGGGACAGTCACCCGCACCCCGGGGGAAAATACCCAGTTAGGGCATGTGGGTGCTGAGATCCACACGTGCACTGAACATTGTCTGTGAACCGGGAAAATGATAGGTCTCATATACACATACCTACTTTCAAATTTATATAACACGTAAAAGCACAAATTCACTTAAAAGTATTCCCGAGTTCAGAGCAATCTTTTGTAATACGTATTTTTTTCTATCAGCAGGCAGCACAAGTATCTTCATGGAGATCAGTGAAACTTTTGGGTGTTAAGGAGAAATCTCTAAAATTAGTGCCCCAGATATACTTGTGCATATGCAAAATGTAAATGAATTATGGAATCGCCATACAATGGACTAACAGCCATGAAAAAGAATGAAGAAACTCTTTAGAGACTAGTAGGAAAGATCTCCAAGATATAATGGGTTTGTTTATTTTTTTTTTAAGATTTTATTCATTTATTTGACAGAGAGAGAGATCACAAGTAGGCAGAAAGGCAGGCAGAGAGAGAGATTGAGGGAGAAGCAGGCTCCCTGTTGAGCAGAGAGCCTGACTTGGGGCTCGATCCCAGTATCCTGAGATCATGACCTGAGCCAAAGGCTTAGGCTCAACCCACTGAGCCACCCAAGCTCCCCTGTTTGTTTTGTTTTGTTTTTAAAGGCTTTATTTATTCATTTGAGAAAGAGAGAGAGAGCACAAGAGAAAACATGAGCTGGGGGAAAGGGTAGGGGGAGAGGGAGAAGCAGTCTCCCTGCTGAACAGGAAGCCCTGTTCAGAGCTCAATCCCAGGACCCTGTGATTATGACCTGAGCCCCTGAGCCGAAGGCAGATGCCCATCCAGCTGAGCCACCCAGGCGCACCCCAAGATATACTGTTTTTTGTTTTTGTTTTAGATTTTATTTATTTATTTGAGAGAGAGACAGTGAGAGAGAGCATGAGAGGCGAGAAGGTCAGAGGGAGAAGCAGACTCCCCATGGAGCTGTGAGCCTCATGCGGGACTCGATCCTGGAACTCCAGGACTGTGACCTGGGCCGAAGGCAGTTGCTCAACCAACTGAGCCACCCAGGTGCCCCCGACAAGATATATTGTTAATGAAAAAACAAAAACAAAAACAAAAACAAAGCAATGGGCTGCAATTTGTAAACAGCAATGCTTACAAAACAAAACAAACAAAAACAAAACAAAAAGAGCAATGAGCTGCAAGTTGTAAACAGCCAGAACTCAAAGATATTGTGGGCTTGGCACCAGACCACTGCAATAAAGCAGATACTGCAATAAATTAAGTCAAGTGAGTTTTTTGGTTTCCCAATGCACATAAAAGTTATGTTTACACTATACTGTAGTCTCTTAAGTGTGCATTAGCATTATGTCTTTAAAAAACAACATATAGGTGACTCCTGGGTGGCTCAGTCAGTTAAGCATCTGCCCTCGGCTCCAGTCATGATCTCAGGGCCCTGGGATTGAGTCCCACATCAGGCTCATACAGGGACCCTGCTTGTGCGCTCTCTCTCTCTCTCTCTCTCTTTCTCTGGCAAATAAATAAATAAATAAAACTTTTTTTTTTTAAGTATATACCTTAAATTTAAAATACTGTATTGCTGGGGGCACCTGGGTGGCTCAGTGGGTTAAAGCCTCTGCCTTTGGCTCAGGTCATGGTCCCAGGGTCCTGGGATCGAGCCCCACATCGGGCTTTCTGCTTAGCAGGGAGCCTGCTTCCCTCTCTCTCTCTGCCTGCATCTCTGCCTACTTGTGATCTCTCTCTGTCAAATAAATAAAATCTTAAAAAAAAAATACCTTATTGCTGGGGTGCCTGGGTGGCTCAGTGGGTTGGGCCTCTGCCTTCAGCTCAGGTCATGATCTCAGGGTCCTGGGATCGAGCCCCACATCGGGCTCTCTGCTCGGCGGGGAGCCTGCTTCCCCCTCTCTCTCTTTGCCTGCCTCTCTGCCTGCTTGTGATCTCTGTCAAATTAATAAATAAAAATCTTTAAAAATAATAAAATGAAATACCTTATTGCTAAAAAACGCTAACCAATTTTGGAACTTTCAGCAAGTCATAATCACTAACCACAGAAGACCATAACAAATATAGCAATAATGAAAAAGTTTGAAATATTGCAAGAATCAACTAAACATGATGCAGAGACGTGAAGTGAGCAAATGCTGTTAGAAAAATGCCACCAGCAGACTTGTTCACCCCGGGGGTGAGCATGAATCTTCAATTTGTGAAAAATTTACTATCTGCAAAGCACTATAAAATGAGGTGTGCCTGTATATGTCCATGACAAAACCGGAGCCTCTGGTACACTTGATTTCTCCCAGATAAGGGAGTTGGAGGTAGAGCTGTGGACCACACGGTCTGGAAATTAGGAGGAAAGATTTTTCACAATATCTCTTTAGACGTTTTGGGTTTTGAATGGTGTGACCATATTGCCTATTTTTCAACACCAAATTATACTAAAATTTTAAGAAGGGAGAGTCCTCCAAATAGGCTGGAATCTATGGATTTAGAATCTCTCTCCTTAACATTACCTAACACCCATCCAATCTTCTCTGGCAAAACCCTTGAGGAGCCCCTCACTGCTTTGTAGGTCAATTTCAAATTCATCAACACGGCATTCACAGCCCTCATGATCTGGCCCTTTTCGGTTTTCTCTCTCAGCTTTCTTTTCTTTTCTTTTTTTTAAAAGATTTTATTTATTTATTTGATAGACAGAGATTACAAGTAGTCAGAGAGGCAGGCAAAGAAAGAGGAGGAAGTAGGCTCGCTGCTGAGCAGAGATCCCAATGCGGGGCTCAATCTCAGACCCCAAGACCATGACCCCAGCCAAAGGCAGAGGTTTTAACCCACTGAACCGCCCAGGCGCCCCTCAGCTTTCTTTTCTAAAACCTTAATCCAGGGATGCTGACTTCCTGCCAGCTCCCCAAGGGGGCCAGATTGCTCACCTCCATGCCATTGTTCAAGTTTTCTCTCGTGGGAGAAACCTCTCCCCAACCTCCCCAGCTCAACTCCACGCTTGTTTTGGGATTCAACTCATACGCTACCTCCTCTAGGAAGTACTTCCTGCCCCTCCTCCAAGATGAGTCGGACACCCTTTCTCATCTGTTCAGGCTTCTCTAAAGGTTTCTTGTCACCCTTTCTGGCCAGGACCCCTCGTAGGTGCTGTAGGTACAGAAATCAAAAACATAGCCTCTGCTCCTGAGGAAACAGCAGATTGGTGGAAAGGCACCGATTAGGATAAAATCAGTGCCTCCTCACAGAGTTCTAAGTGCTCAGACTGGTAAGTCAACTTGAGTCAACTTGAGTGTGGAATTTTCAATCTTCCAAATGACTGAACAGACTCTGCCTTCCTCCCCTGGCCTCCTAGGACCCTGTGCACACAGCGGCTAGTTATTATCACATTGTAGTACAGAACTCAATTGTCTCATATATCTCTACAAGATTGTGGGTTCCAAAGGTAGTGGGGTGTGAAAAACAAAAAAAAAGAAAAAAGAAAAAAGAAAAACAAGGAGGGTTACATGAAGTTGGTGGAATCATGATCAGGTCTTAAAGAATGGAGATAATTTCAACCCTTGTAGGTGTGGAGGCGGAGGGACATTCCAGCTTGAGGAAACAGGGTTAGCAAAGGAGAGATGTGGCAGAGATCAAAGAAGACACATGGTTCCCTGTGGCTGTGATGAAGGATGAGTGGGTGTGTCTGTGCAAGTCCTTGCACATGGGGGAGGGGGCTGTGGGAGACAAACTGGCTTTGGATTATTGGAAAGATCTTGAGGAAGAAAGTAGTGCAATCATATCTGAGTTTTAGGAAGGATACTATGGTGGTGGTTTAGAAGATGGATTGGATGTGGGGTTGTGGTGCTGTAGCAGAATGCAATAGACCAGGGCGGGGGCGGGTTATAAACAACAGACATTCATCTCCCACAGTTCTGGGAACTAAAAAGTCCAAGATCAAGGTGCTGGCAGATTTGGTGTCTAGGGAGAACCTGCTTCCTGGTTCATAGACAGCTGTCTTCTTGCTATCTTCACGTTGGCCTGAAGGGACAAGGGAGCTCTCCGGGGCCTCTTCTCTAAGGGCACTATCAAGTTCATGAAGGCTCTGCCAATAAGGAACAACCTCCCAAAGGACTCGCCTTCATTACACTGATGGTTAAGATTTCAACTCATAAATTTTGGACACAAAATTCAATCCATAGCAGGGGGAGAGAGAGGCAACAGGGGGATCTCGTAGGGGTCAGCAGGACTTGGAACTAACTGAACATGTAAAGTCGAGGAGAGTCTTCCTGGATCTTCCCTTCCCTCAGTCCCCATGTGCATCAATCACCTGATGCTGATTTGAGCACTTTGACCGCCACTGCCTTAGCTCAGTCTACCCCATCCTGGCCTCCTGTCTAGGGCAGGCTATAAAACTTCACGCTTTCCACTTACACTGCTTAAGAAAAACAGCCCCAGTCATTCTCTCATATATATATATAAGAGAATGACTGGGGCTGTTTTTCTCATATATATATATATATATATATATGTGTGTGTGTGTGTGTGTGTTTGTGTGTATATATATATGTATATATTTATATACTGCCATATATGTATATGTTTTTATGTATATGCAATGCAGCTTTATCAAGATATAATTCACATACTCTGTAATTCACCCATTTAAAGTATACATTCCACTGGTTTTACATTTTTACGATCCCCAAAAGAAACCCCCTACCTCTTAGCTGTCACTCCTCAATGCTACCGTTCTGCCCAGTCCTCTGCAACTACTCATTTACTTCCCGTCTCCACAGATCTGTTTATTGTGACATTTCATATAAATGAGATCATACAATGTGTGATGGGTCCTTTCACTTCGCATAATGTTTTCGAGGGTCATCCACACAAACATCCCATTGTAAAGACATACTGTATTGTGTTTACCTGTTCATCAGTTGGTAGAAATTTGTATTGTTTCCCACTTTTTTTTAATTCAAGTGCAGTAACATATAGTGTTCTATTAGTTTCAGGCATACAATATAATAATTCAACAATTTTTTAAAGATTTTATTTATCTATTTAACATAGAGAGAGAGATCACAAGTAGGCAGAGAGGCAGGCGGTGGGGGGGGGGGGGGTGCAGGACTTGGTCCCAGGACCCTGAGATCATGACATGAGCCGAAGGCAGAGGCTTAACCCACTGAGCCACCCAGGTGCCCCAACAATTTTTTTTTATAGAGAGAGAGAGAGCCCACAAGTAGGCAGAGCAGCAGGTAGAGGGAGAGGGAGAAGCAGGCTCACCACTGAAAGAGAGAGGCTCCATCCCAGGACCCTGGGATCATGACCTGAGCAGAAGGCAGACACTTGATAGACCGAGCCACCCAGGTGCCCCCAAAATTCAACAATGCTATACATTACTCAGTGTTCATCAGGGTAACTGTACTCTGTCTCCTTTACCATTTCACCCATTTTTTGAACGTTATGCTTAATGCTGCTGTGAACATTTGTGTACAGGGTTTTGAGTGGACATATGTTTTCAGTTCTCACAAGTATACACCAAGAAGTGGAAGAGCATCCTATCTGACCAACTGCCAGACTCTATCCAAAACAGCTGTACCATTCTGCCTTCCTGGAAGCAGCATATGAGCTTTCAATTTCTCTTCATCCCAACCAATATTTACCCTCTACTTTTTTTGTATAAAAGCTATCCTCCCGGGCGCCTGGGTGGCTCAGTGGGTTAAGCCGCTGCCTTCGGCTCAGGTCATGATCTCAGAGTCCTGGGATCGAGTCCCGCATCGGGCTCTCTGCTCAGCAGAGAGCCTGCTTCCCTCTCTCTCTCTCTGCCTGCCTCTCCATCTATTTGTGATTTCTCTCTGTCAAATAAATAAATAAAATCTTTAAAAAAAAAAAAAAAAAAAAAGCTATCCTCCCGGGTGTGAAGGGGTGTCTCATTGATTTGGAGTTTGAATTTGCATTTCCCTGATGACTAATGATGTTGAGCATCTTTTCTTGTGCTTATTGCACATTTGTGTATCTTTTTTAGAGAAATGTCTATTCATATCCTTTGCTCATTTTTTCAAAAAATTTTAAAATTTATTTGACACAGAGAGAGAGATCACAAGTAGGCAGAGATATAGGCGGGGGGGTGGGGTGGTGGAAAGCAGGCTCCCCATTGAGCAGAGAGCCTGATGCCGGGCTTGATCCCCGGACCCTGAGATCATGACCTGAACCAAAATCAAGAGTTGGATATTTAACCAACTGAGCCACCCAAGCACCCCTTGAAGATTTTATTTTTAAGTAATCTCTCCACCTAACATGGGGCTCAAACTCACCACCCCACGATCAAGATTCACACACTCGACCAACTAAGCTAGCCAGGTACCCCAGTCTTTTTGCTTTTTGGTTTTGAAACAAAAAAAAAAACTGTTAATTTTGATGAAGCCCAATTTATTTTTTCTTTGTTTGCTTATGCTTTTGGTGTCATATCTAAGAAACCTTTCCTAAATGCGAGGTCATTATGCCTGTATTTTCTTCTCGGTGTTTTATATTTTAACTCTCACACTTAGAAGTTTGGTCCATTTTGAATTAACTTTTGTCCAACTTCATTCTTTCAGATGTAGCTATCCAGTTATCCCATCAATGTTTGTTGAAAAGACTATTCTTTCCCCATTTGGTTTCCCTGGCATCATTGTCAAAAATTTATTTACCACAAATATAAAGTTTTATTTCTGGACTTTCAGTTCTATTCAATTGATCTGTATGTCTATCCTTATGCCAATACCACACTGTGTTGCTGATTGTAGACTTGACATAAATTTTGAAATCAGAAGGTGTGGGTTCTCCAACCTTGTTCTTCTTTTCCAAGATTATTTTGGCTCTCCTGAGTCCCTTGAATTTCCATATGAATTTTAGAATCAATTTTTTCAAAAATCCACCTGGGATTTTTGATAGGGATTGGACTGAATCTGTAGCTCAATTTGGGAAGTATTCCCATCTTAATAATATTAATCTTCCAACCCATTAATAGAGGATGTCTTTCCACTTATTTCACTCATCTTTAATTTCTTTCAGCGATGCTCTTTGTAGTTTTCGCAATATACATTTTACACTTGTTAAATTTATTCCTAAGTATTTTATTATTTTGATGCTATTATAAATTGAGTTTTCTTAATTTCACTTTCAGACTATTCATTGCTACTGCATAAAAATTAAATTGATTGGGGGGCCTGGGTGGCTCAGTGGGTTAAGCCTCTGCCTTTGGCTTGGGTCATGATCTCAGGGTCCTGGGATCAAGCCCCGAATCGGGCTCTCTGCTCAGCGGGGAGCCTGCTTCCCCCTCTTTCTCTGCCTGCCTATCTGCCTACTTGTGATCTCTCTCTCTCTCTCTCTGTTAAATAAAAAAATAAATAATCTTTAAAAAAAATTAAATTGATTTTTGTCTGTTGGTCTTGTATCCTGCAACCTTGCCGAGCTCATGTTTTAATAGCTTTTTAGTGGATTCCTAAGGTGTCTATATACAAGATCATATCATCCATGAACAGAAATAGTTTTACTTCTTCCTTTCCAATCTAGATGCCTTTTATTTAATTTTATTTAATTTTCTTGCCTCGTTGCCCTGTCTAGACCTCTAGGACAATGTTTAACAGAAGTGGTGAGAGAAGACATCCTTTTCTTGTTCCTGAAGGGGAAGTATTCGGTCTTTCACTGTTAAGCATAATTCAGGCTTTTTGGTAGTGATTTGATCTTTTTGTAACATAGGCATTAACAACTACAGATCTCCCTCTCTGAGCTTTAGCTGCATTTCCTAAGCTGTGGTACGTTCTCACCTTCATTCATCGCAAAGTACTTTCTGATTTCATTGATGATTTCTTCTTTGAACCAGGATGATTTAGGACTGGGTTGCTTAGCTTCCAAATATTTGTGAGCTTCCCCAATTTCTTCTAGTTTTTGATTCTTAATTTCATTTTATTAAAGTTGAAGAACATGCTTTGTATGGTTTCAATCTTTTTGAACTTATTTTTTTTACAATCTTTTTGAACTTATTGAGATGTGTTTTGTGGCCTGACATACCCTGGAGAATGCTCCAAGCGCACTTAAGAAGAGTATATATTCTGCATTTGGTGGGTAGGGTCTTCCACTCTGTTTGCTGGGTCTAGTTAACCGCTTTCCATGTCCATTTCCTTGTTGATCTTCTGCCCAGTAGTTCTCCCCATTATTAAAAGTGGGAAGGCTCCTACTATTTTAGCAAATTGTCTGTTCCTCCCTGTGATTCTGTTTTACTGCATGTATTTTGGGGCTCTATTGTTAGTTGTGTACGTGTTTATGATTATTATATCTTTCTGATGGATTAACCCTTTTATCATTATAAAATTTCCCCTTTTAAAAAAATTATTTATTTATTTGACAGAGAGGGACACAGCAAGAGAGGGAAAACAAGCAGGGGGAGTGGGAGAGGGGGAAGGAGGCTTTCCAGCCATCAGGGAGCCCCATGCGGGGCTCCCTTCCAGGACTCCGGGATCCTGACTGGAGCTGAAGGCAGACAATTAATGACTGAGCCACCCGGGTGCCCCTAAAATGTCCCTTTTATCTCTAATAGTTTTTTCTTTTAAAATCTCTTTTGTCTGATGTTAGTATGGTTTCTTCTATTTTCTTATTGCTATTTTCATGCTATTTCCCTTTTACTTGAGCCTTGGGCTTTACTTAAGCGGATGCTGGCCACAGGTGACTGGACCAGGGACTGCCTAATACAGAATCTGAGTGGAAATAGTTAGCCAAACTGGGCACCTGGGTGGCTCAGTGGGTTGAAGCCTCTGCCTTCGGCTCAGGGCATGATCCCGGGGTCATGGGATCGAGCCCGCATCAGGCTCTCTGCTCAGCGGGGAGCCTGCTTCCTCCTCTCTCTCTGCCTACTTGTGATCTCTCTCTGTCAAATAAATAAATAAAATCTTAAAAAAGAAAAGAAAAGAAATAGCCAAACTAATGAGATTCCCACTGCTTAGGGAGGAGACAGGAAAGAAAAGAAGGATGACATGAAAGAGGGTCCGGAGGCCGCAAAAGACAGAAGAGACAATAACCAGCCGCCAGCCCAACCTCAGACTCTGAGTAGATTGCCAGTTCCAGCCTCTTATGTCCTTACAATATACCCATACCCTTTCCTTTAACTAAAATGTTTTCCAAGTTAGCTGCGTTTCTTGCAAATGAAATACCAAACTACCCTAACAAACACTGAATTTTGTGCCAGGAGTAGAGTTGCAATAAACAGAATCTCAGAAGAGGTATGGAAACCTCTGGAGAGAGGAAGAGGAGGAGCTGATCTCTTGACATCCCTGAAGGGGAAGTTAGAAGTCCATGGGCTGATAACACAGTTAATGAAGTCTTGGTATTCAAATTCTACAGCCACCGAAGGTAAAGCTTTGGTGGACTTTACTGCCATTCCTTTAGAGCACATTAAATCACCTAAGTACTTTAAAAAGCACGGATGCTTGGATTACATCCCCCAGAGATTCTGATTTAATTGTTCCAGGGCAGGGCTAGGGCGTCAGGGTTTTCCAGATCTCCCCAGCGGATCCTGAAGTATGTCAACATTTGAGAATCACTGCTTGAGGGACATTCTAAAGGAATAAAGAGTATAATGACTATAGGGTTAAGTGGACACTTTTTATAGCATTAAGTGATTTGCATCAAGAAGGAACAAATATTAGTCCCAGGGCACCTGAGCAGATGAGAGTATTGAAGGCCAGTCTGGTCCTGCAACAAGAAATTCCTTTTACTATTAGCCAGAGGTTGAAAACCGCTGAAAATTACACCCCTAAAGTGAATACTCATTATATTCTACTTCTTGAGTTGTAGGTTTATCGACGTTCATCTACATTACGCACCACAGTTAATATACTTAATAGGTATTCTTCGCATGTCTTCAAATACGTTACCGCAAAAATTTTCTGCCAAATATTTCATAATAACAAAAGATACTGTAAAGTGCCAAATGACAGCATTTGTGGAGTTCACAACTGTGCCGGTTTTCTGTTGTTAAAACCGAGGTCTTGATTATCCAAGACTGAAGTCTTGGCAGCTGGAATAGCAGTATCTTGAGAGAATGGAGCTCCCCAGTCTCCTGGGCCCCTCCAAATAATTCCTCCTGCACTCACGATTACCGACCAACTATGATGAGTCACCTCGTAATGAGGAACATCTGGTCATAGGAGTTTGGAAGTATCATGAAACCAAGGATGGTGTGCAAAGTCTGAGCAGGGAAAAAAGGAATGACAGGCAAAAAGAATCGCAGGAATTTTCTAAGGAGTTGTTGCAGGAGTGACTATGTAGGCTTGAGTCCCGTGGGTTCATAATCAAGGAAATGGAATAAATAAAGGAGGGTAGACGGTTCATTTCCTTCCTCCTTTATTTCTCTCGGTCTCTGCCTGTCTCGGTCTCTGTTCCCTCCTCCCGCCCCCATTTTCCTTCTCTTCCTGAATACATCTTGGCTGCTTGTACTTTGTCAAGCTGACACGGAAGAGCCTGATGGCTCTTGGCATATCGTAGATGAATAAATACCAAGGATGAAGGAGAAGGCAAGGACAGCGTCGCGGCCACTGACCTGCTATGGCTGCCTCCCACCCCCCCCCACCCCACCCCCCACCCCCACCCCCCCGCCACACCTCATCTTCTTCAGGAAAATTCACCACTGATGAAAGACTAATTAGCAAAACATATTTGGGGGGCTGGGGCTGGGGCATGCAGAATAAGAGGCAGGTCATGGGGAAGAGTCCAGCCAGGAACAAGGAAGAAAGGCTGTTAATCAAAATGAAATTACTGATAACATTGGGAAAGGAGGAAATCAGGTGGTTAGGCCCGCGGGGAGGCAGGTCTTAAGAGTAAAGTGGGTGGACCATCCCATCTCTGCACTTGGCTACAGCCAAGCTGACATTCTGCCAATGGCCATGCAGGTTGTTGAAATACTGAAATGCCTTCTTATCAGCTGGTAAATTGCTACCTCAAGTCCCCTGATGCCTCACCCCTGTCCATCGGCCTCCAGGCCACCAGACCTCCCTCTCATTTGGCAGCTAAAGGGTTAACACCCAGCCCAGCTGTTGGCTTCCTGGACTCAGACTTAATGCTAAAGTCAGTGTCTGTTCTGAGTAGCGGCCATGTGCTAACCAGCTGCTAAATATTTTGAATATCACCCCTAGCTGTGGCCACAAAAAAGCAAAAGCCGAGTAGGTGTGATCATTTCGGTGCAAAAAATGGCCTAACACACTGAGTTGAGGTTTTGGCTTCTGCTTGAAGTGTTGGCAGGAACAGAACAGATGGGCAGGCCTGGGTTCTGCTTGATTTGTACAGCAAAATAATTCCTTAGCTTAACGAACAAAGATGTAACTCAAGCCAGCATACTGCATAGCCGGGGGCCCTCTGGCCGTGACCACCTCCGAATGAGTTATAGACCCAGAGCTCCTTGAAGAAGAGGACAGAAGCCTTGCAGGAGGGCTGCTTCAAAATCATTCAGTTCTCCAGACTGGTTGGTAAAGAAGATGGCCAGGGCTTGAAAAATAATGGAGGGTTACCTCAAGCTTAATTAGGTGTATTGATATGATAAAAATACGCTGTTTCTGTTTACCCACACCATCTGGCCGCTGGCAGGTGTAGCAGCATAGCCTCACAGGGACCTAGTCCACTTGACCTAGGATGACTAAGGGTTGGTTTGCTCATGATGATCTGAAAGTTCTAAATCCCAGGAAACCACTGGCAGACAGGGACAGCTGACCACACTAACTGACTCCTCATCCTTCAGCTGCTACATTGTGAGATCATGCTGATTGGCCTTGAACATTAGGAGGTAGCAGGTCTCTTTCATGTCCTGCTGAGACATGAAGGTAATGGGGGTGTGTGAGGTAAAACTTGAAGAAATATGAGGACCTGCCACATGAGTGAAGATCTTCGGAGACCACCGGAATAAAGAATAATGGAATATATCATTTGAAATGAAAGGGAGGGGGCGGAAATGAAAATCAAGTTCCTACATTTTACACCCTTTCAACTAGTAAGGGAGTTTTGGAAGCAGCACATACCTCTGTTCTAACAGGGTTTTTTTTTTTTTGTTTTGACTGTAAGTAACCAAAGTTCATTCAACGAAGCTCAAGGAAGGGAACTAGATGACAGAGACCAACTATTCTGGATCTGAGGCTACAGCGGGGTCCGACGAGTAGACTGAAATTCAAGGAAGCTCTGGATCCAGGAAAACTCTAGGAATAAGAATTTCTGGATTTTTCTCTCTCTTTTTTTTTTTTTTTTTTGCTTAAAATTTCTTTTAAATTTTTGGGGCACCCGGGTGGCTCAGTGGGTTAAAGCCTCTGTCTTCGGCCCAGGTCATGATCTCAGGGTCCTGGGATCGAGCCTCTCATTGGGCTCTCTGCTCAGCAGGGAGCCTGCTTCCCCCCTCTCTCTCTCTGCCTGCCTCTCTGCCTACTTGTGATCTCTGTCAAATAGATAAATTAAAATCTTTTTAAAAAAATAAAATTTCTTAAATTTTTTAATTTAAAGATTTTATTTATTTATTTATTTGAGAGAGAGAGCATGAGTCGGGTGGTGGACGCAGTAGGGGCAGAGGGAAAGGGAGAAGCAGGACCTGGAGATCATGACCCAAGCCAAAGGCAGACAATCAACCAGACGCTCAACCAGCTGAGCCACCAGGCGCCCTTATGGATTTTCTTCTATCCCAGATTATTTTCGTGGCTTGCCCACTATCATCCCTGTTAGTGTTTTCTCTCCTTCCATCTGATTCCGCATTTCTCACCCGAAAATCCCAGGAAAGAGACTCTGCCTTTTCTTTCTTTATTTATTTTTAATATAGTTTGACATGTACATAATTTAAAGAGTTAAATAATTCCAAAAGCTTGCTAGGAAAAGAAAAAAAAAATAGAAGACCCCTTTCAATCCTTCTCTATTTCCAGCTCCTTTGAAGCAAGGACTTTTCAGTTTTTGTGGCTGATTATTTTGGTATTTGGTATTTATCTTCATATTTCCAAATAATCAGATTATATTTTGAGGGGCGCCTGGGTGGCTCTGTGGGTTAAAGCCTCTGCCTTTAGCTCAGGTCATGGTCTCAGGGTCCTGGGATCCAGCCCTGCATCGGGCTCTCTGCTCAGTGGGGAGCCTGCTTCCCCCCCCCACTTCTCTCTCCGCCTGCCTCTATGCCTACCTTTGCGCGCTCTCTCTCTCTCTCTCTGTCAAATAAATAAATAAATAAATAAATTTTTAAAAATAGATTATATTTTGAATTACTGAGATCTTTCAGGTTTAGCCTTCATCTGTACTATCCACAATGAGATCTAGCTCTCTTTCACTTCCTAGTCATACACACAAGCCACCATCTTCCAAATATAAGTTTGCTATGTAGTTAGAAAGATAGTAAGAGTTATATTTTTATAACTATATAAATGCCATTCACTACTGAGCCCCAGGTTATAATGTTATTGTTTTCCCATGTGTTTTCCTTGGTGTTAATAATGGCCTTGTCTTTTTGTTTGCATAGTTTTCTAGGTATTTATTCCTAGATGAAACAATGACATATAAATGTCTTCTCATTATTTTCAAACATATGGAATAGACCGTCCCAGAAGTAAATGTATGTTGCTGTGCTTGCCAGGTGAAGGGAAATTATTAGGTCGTCTATCAGTTTCATCTTCTTAAAGAAATCCCTCCTAGAACCTTCCGACTTCCGCCCCAAACAGGCTGCTATCTAGGCTTTCACTCAGCTGTGGTCTTGGAATCTCCTGTCACCAGTGCCATCTTTCTGGTGTTGGATACCTTCATTCATGGATCCTAAGTCTTCCTCCTTCTTGTTTAATCCCTCCACTTTAGTAGTATACACTCCCGGTAGCTTCTGAGAAAGAGTGCTCAGAAAATGTTCAAGTCCGTGTAGCAGAAGTTGCTACTTATTCTACCCATGTGTGTCTTCTGTTTTTCTAGAATAATAGAAGTTTTACTAATTTTTTTAGGTTTTATTTATTTATTTGACGGAGAGAGAGACCACAAGTAGGCACAAAGGCAGGCAGAGACAAAGAAAGGAGGAAGCAGGCTCCCTGCTGAGCAGAGAGCCCGATGCGGGGTTCGATCCCAGGACCCCGAGATCATGATCTGAGCCGAAGGCAGAGGCTTTAACCCACTGAGCCACCCAGGCGCCCCTAGAATAATAGAGGTTTTAGCTGGGCACAAGACCATCCAAAATAAAGTTTGTCTTTCTACATTCTCTAGTTTCCCTCGTAGCTAAGTCGCCATGTGGCCAGATTCTGACCAACAGCATGTAAGCAGAAGTGTCATTTGGCAGCTTCTGAGGAACTTCTTAAAGAAATAGCTGGAAAAAATGCCCCTGGTTCCTTCTTTATCATCCCTTCCTCCATCTGGAGGATGCTACCGTCCTATCCTGGACCACGAGGCTGAGAGCCACACCCTGGCCATGGCCGAGTGGGGACTGGAATGAAACTAGGTTGCATGGAACAAAGCCACTCTAGTGACCTGGATTTCTATGTGAAATGGGAAAAAAAGAAATTGTAACTATTGTTTAGGTTTTTTGGTCACTTGACTCTAAAACTGCCTTAATGAAACTATCTTTACTCTAGAGTAATCATAATTGTAGGTTGGCTGTGCTTGAAATTGCAGGTTGGAAGTCATTTTCCTACAGAATTTTAATGCGTTGCTCCTTTCCCTCCTAGCTTCCAGAGTTACTATTATAAATTCTAATTTGGATCGTTTGTACCTTCAGAAACTTACATAGTTCTTCTTTTTAACTCCTCTATTCTAAAGTTCACAAGGCTGTGCCTTGGTGAGGTTCTTAGTTTTTTCCTCAATTGCATCAGGACTCTTGATAGGTCCTTTTTTTTTTTTTTTTAAAGAGAGAGCACGTGTGTGCACACTTGCGTGCGTGCACAAAGGTGGGAGTTGAGGGGGGAGGGAGAGAGAGAGGGTCTTAAGGAGGATCCACACCCAACACAGAGCCATCAAGGGACCAGATCTCACCACCCTGAAATCATGATCTGAGCTGAAATCAAGAATCAGACGTTTAATCAACTGATCCACCCAGGTGCCCCAAGTCCTTTATACCTAGAAACCCATGCCCTTCCATTCTGGGAAATTTTTAAAAAAATTTTCAGTGATATTTTCCCTCCATTTTTTTCTCTTCTCTATTTCTATAACTTCTCTTCATATATTGGATTTCTTGGGCTGTTCCTTTAAGTACCTCATAATTTCTTTCTATCTCATTTTGAACTACTTTTGGGGATATTTCCTTAACTTTATCTCTTAACCACTCTTCTGAGGTTTTCATATTTTCATTTCCAAGATCTTCTCGCCACACCATGATTCATATTTTCCTGCTTCTTTGCATCTCTAATTTTTTTTTTTTTTTTTGGATGCCAGACGTTGTGAGTTTTTACATTTGGGTGCTGGATTTCCTTGTTTTCCTTTAAATATTTTTGACCTGTCTTTTGGGATACAGCCAAGCTATTTGGAAATAAGTATGTGACTTTGTTTTTCTTTTTTTTAAGATTTTATTTATTTATTTGAGGAGGGGATAGAGAGAGAGAGAGAGAGAGAGCATAAGCGGGGGTAGGGAGAAGCAGACTCCCCTCTGAGCAGGGAGCCTGACACGGGGCTCAATCCCAGGACGTGGAGATCATGACCGGAGCTGAAGGCAGACGCTTAATGGGACTGGGCCACCCAGGCACCCCTATGACTTTTTTCCAAGTCTTTCTTTTAAATTTCTTTCTTTTTTTTTTTTTAAAGATTTATTTATTTGACAGAGAAAGATCACAAGTAGGCAGAGAGGCAGGCAGAGAGAGAGAGGAGGAGGAAGCAGGCTCCCCACCGAGCAGAGAGCCCGATGCAGAACTCGATCCCAGGACCCTGAGATCATGACCTGAGCCTAAGGCAGAGGCTTAACCCACTGAGCCACTCAGGTGCCCCTTTCTTTTAAATTTTGTTGGTGAGGACCAAAGCAGCATTTAGTCTAGGGCTACTTTAGCTCTCCTACCAAGGCAGTATCCTTCGGAGTACCCAGAATGTTTTGTGTATTATGAGATTTCTCCATTCTGGTTGTTAGGAATGTGAACTAGTCCCAGACCTGTGTGATCTCCAGAAGTCATTTCACTTGTTCCTTTCTGATGGGAAACTCTTCCTATCTCTCCGCCCTCTCTCTCCAGTATTTTATCCCGTAAACTCAAGCTCTCTTGGCCTCAACTCTGTCTTCTCAGTTCCAGATGGTCTCTGTATGGGAGACAGACTGGGACTCCAGACTGTGGAGTCCTCTTTTTACTACAGACTGGGACTTCTCTCCAGGCAGCAAGCTGGGGTAACGGTAGGACCGACCTCATTCTTTTCCCCTTCCTCAGGGATTACTGTCCCGTGCCTGCCTATTGCCCAGTGTTTTGTATATTTTGTCCATTTTTAAATTTTTTTAAAGATTTTATTTTTGAGTAATCTCTACACCCAATGTGGGGCTCGAACTCACAACTCCAAGATCAAGAGTCGTGCGCTCTACCGATGGAGCCAGCCAGGTCCCCCATATTTTGTCCCTTTTTAGATCATTTAACATCGGAGGGGGAACGAAGTCCCTGTTATTCCATCATGGACAGAAGCTGAAGTCTCCTCGCTTGTCTCTTCACATCAGACAACTCTAAAGGTCCCAGGCCATGGTACGATTTGCCCGCCTTGGGATCATGGGTCTTCCTACCCTCCAGTCAGTTGTGACCAGGGATCATTCTACTGCTACAGTGGGCTGCCCACTCGGTGTGGGCTATGGGACGACGGGTTGATTTCCTTGGAAAAATCTGTGGGCATGGGAGGGTCCATGGCCAACTTGCATAGAACAACCCTACTGAGGAGACCTTCTTTGACTCGTTGACTGGTTGCCCTGAAAATACATCCATTTGAGTGAGGAGAAGAAGAAAAAGGAAGTTTTGAAACTAGCACAGGCTGCAGAGCAAGATGCCCTTGGGGCCTTGCTAACCCAGTGGTGCTGGAGGTGTTGACCAAACCATTAGCATTACGAACAGAAAGTCACAGCGCGGGGCCTCCCGGGCTCTGAAGCAAGACCGCATTTCAGCATATAACTTCAGGAAGCATCCCCTAGCTTGCTGCTTCTGAAGTCTGGTGTAACTATCTGGAATGTAAAGTTACCATGAGACCTGAACCCCATCTCTCCTCAAAATTGGGCAACTTGGAAGTGGGCTCTCCTATAACTTGGAAGTGGGCTCTCCTATAGCACTCCAGATCCTGAAGGCCTAAGTAAGTCACTTGAGCATGTTGTTTATGTCTTTATATCCTTTCTCCCTCGCCTGTCAAGTCAGCTTTCATTTGCCCCATTGTTCCTCACCTTCAAAATCAGCCTGTGAGAGCGAGCCCCTCTATGATTAATTAAGCAAGGGAAATTGGCGCTGGCCAATTTACAGATGGTTCTACATGGTATGCTGGTACCACCAAGCAGGGGACTGCCTCAAGCTTTATTATGCTACAAGCCCATGGACAGTCCCACTGGGAAGATGGCAGCATAAAGGAAGCATTTCCCTGTTTATCTTCTTGCAACAATCCAAGAGCAATGTGGAGAATAAGAAACAGAAATACAGGGGTGCCTGGGTGGCTCAGTGGGTTAAAGCCTCTGCCTTCGCCTCAGGTCATGATCCCAGGGTCCTGGGATCGAGCCCCGCATCAGGCTCTCTGCTCGGCAGGGACCTGCTTCCCCCTCTCTCTCTGCCTGACTCTCTGCCTACTTGTGATCTCTGTCTGTCAAGTAAATAAATAAATAAATCTTAAACAAAAAAAGAAAAGAAAGAAAGAAACAGAAATACAAATTTCAGCAAAACACTGAACTAGCTGAAACCTCAATCCACGATACAGATTCAGATGGAAACGCTGCCAAAAGTACTGGAATTCTAGCAGAGGAGCATGTGGAAGGAAAGGGGACAAGTCACTGCCATTGCCTACCTCAAAAAGCGCCAGCAGTACATTTCTCCAACGGTGAAGGGGCAACCGTGGGGCACAAAAGCCCCTTCAGAATGAGTCTCGGATGGCTGGGATGGGGGAACTGAGTAAGCAGAGGGACAGAAGCCAACCCTCGTTTTAGATGTTCAAACAAGTTGATTAGACAGAAGAAAGTAACTGGGGACAAAAACCATCAAGAGAAGTTAACACCAAGGGTGCCTGGGTGGCTCAGTGGGTTAAAGCCTCTGCCCTCAGCTCCGGTCATGATCCCAGGGTCGAGCCCTACATCGGGCTCTCTGCTCAGCAGGGAGCCTGCTTCCCTCTCTCTCTCTCTCTCTGCCTGCCTCTTTGCCTACTTGTGATCTCTGTCTGTCAAATAAATAAATAAATAAATCCTTGTTTTAAAAAAGAGAGAGAGAGAAGTTAACACTGGGGCACCTGGGTGGCTCAGCCGTTGGGCGTCTGTCTGCCTTCGGCTCAGGTCATGATCTCGGGATCCTGGGATCGAGCCCCACATCGGGCTTCCCTGCTTGGCAGGAAGCCTGCTTCTCCCTCTCACACTCCCCTTTGTTGTGTTCCCTCTCTCACTGTCTCTCTCTCTGTCAAATAAATAAGTAAAATATTTTTTAAAAAAGAAGTTAACACTATCACTATTTGAAGACAACGTGATCGCTCCTTAGGAAAACGAAGAAAATGAACTGAAAAAATAAAGTATTGTAAACAGTAACTGAATTCAGGAGGGAGCTGGATACAGTCCTAAAGTCCTAACAGAGCAACAGGCTTCTTGGGGACCTGTCAGGAATCCCGTGGCAGGTCAGCTCTGTCAGGTCCCCTGTGTCACAGAGGGTGTGGTGAATTATGCACTCTGGAAGAAACACTTATTCTGTCTTTGGGTTTGCTTTCCCTGCTGGTTATGCCTCTACTTTACCATTCTTGGAACTACTGACTTTGCGTAACAACAGAGTGTCTGGATAAAATTGTCTCCAACCAAGAAATTCACTTCCCGGGAAAAAGAAATGAGACAGTTGGCAAGCCATTGGCTATTATCGTATTTCCCATGCACCAGAAGCAGCTGGCCTTCTAGAACAATGAAATGGTGTTCTGAAAACAGATCTAGCAGTATCCAAGAGACCGCACCTGTAAGGCTGGGACGCTTTCTTGTAGAAAGTGATATGTGATCTCAAACTCTCGCCAAAATGCAGTGTCAGTTCTCTCTCGGCCAATACAGAGGTCCAGAAGCCTAGGGCTGCAGTGGAGGGTTGGGGGGTGCAGGGTGACCGCTCTATTACTTTTCTCTCTAAAAATATTTGCTTCCCATCCCCCAAGTCACTCATGCTCTGTAGACATAATGGTCTAGGGTGAGGTGTTGTCATTGAGGAACCCAATTAGGGTTCCCTGGTCATTTGGGACTCCTCCTCCCACTAGGGCAATGGCAGGAAAGGGTGTTCCTGTGCTAGCCTGCTCCCCTGATTATGAAGGGGAAGTAGGGTTGTTACTCCCTGATAGGGCCTGGGAGGGTGGTGGTTGCCTCCTTGAACCACCACACCCAGAGGCACAAATTAACAGAAAACCATCACAATCCACATAAATATACTAATTTTCCTCCCCCACTATTGTATACATCAGGGTTTGGAGGGAGCTAAGTCTACCAGTTTGTTCGATGTTTCAGAATAGTAAGAATAAGGCGCCTGGGTGGCTTAGTGGGTTAAGCCTCTGCCTTCCGCTCAGGTCATGATCTCAAGGTCCTGAGATGGAGCCCCTCATCCTGCTCTCTGCACAGCGGGGAGCCTGCTTCCCCTCTCTCTATGCCTGCCTCTCTGCCTATTTGTGATCTCTCTCTCTCTCTCTCTGTTGAATAAATAAATAAAATCTTTAGAAAAAAAAGAATAGTAAGAACCAACACTTGGCTACAGAGAATATAGGAAGAATGGGCAGCACGTTGAAGTAGTGAACTCTGAAACTTAGAATGTTTAAAGTGGCCTGAGATGTCACATCTGTCTTATCTGGATGTGACTTGATGTTGCCTCCTTTTAGAGACACTCTGTAGCTGGAGAGGTGGAACAAAGTACAGGTGTGGGTTCCCGGGACTTAGTTCTGGGCCTTCTTCTGTCTACGTGCTGTACCTAAGCAACCTCAACCTGTCCCATAGCTTTAAATAACTCCTAGTTATTGATGACTCCTAAACCGACATGTCCAGCTCTAGCCTCCCCTGCAAATCCAGATTATACATCCACCTGGCTCCTTGATCAGCCCTTTGGAGGCCTCATAAGGATCTCAAATCAACACGTCCAAAGCAAAACTTCTGATTTCTGGCTCTCAGCATCCACTTAGCTGCTCCTGCTACAGTCTCCCTTTCTTCAAGAAATGGCCCTATAAGCCACCCTGTTGCTCAACACAAAAATCCAGAGCTGCTCTTGTCCACTATGATAGTCCTCAACCGCATGTGGCTATTTAAATTTAATTAATTAAAATTTAATTTAATTTAGGGCGCCTGGGTGGCTCAGTGGGTTAAGCCGCTGCCTTCGGCTCAGGTCATGATCTCAGGGTCCTGGGATCGAGTCCCGCATCGGGCTCTCTGCTCAGCAGGGAGCCTGCTTCCTCCTCTCTCTCTCTGCCTGCCTCTCTGCCTACTGTGATCTCTCTATGTCAAATAAATAAATAAAATCTTTAAAAAAAAAAAAATTTAATTTAATTTAAATTAACATCCCAGGTTTGCAGTTTTACTAGCCACATTTCAAGGGCTTGAGAGCTACCACATTGGACAGTCAGCGACAGAGCATGTCCACGATCATGGAGAGTTCCGCTGGACAATCTTCTCTTGCAAGGCTGCCAGTGACTTTTCTTCCTCGTCACCTCATGTAATCCATTAACAAATCCCATGCATTTTGCCTCCAAAACATTCCTTGAATCAATCCATCTCTCTTTAACCCACTCCTAACACCCTGGTCTATGCCGCCATCACCTTCCACCTAGACTGCAGAACTCACTTTTTGGTTGCCCTAGTTCCAATCTTCACCACCTATAACCATTTCCCCTCCAGTGAGCATGATTTTAGAACGGAAAATCGGATCATGCCTTGCCCCTGCTACAATCCTTCCATGACTGCTGTGGCAGACACTGTAGTTTTACCCTTAGGCCCTTTCTTTCCTTCTGCCTCAATGACAGAACCTCTGAAGTTCAGGTGAGCATACGGAAGCCCAAAACAAAGAACACATTTTCCAGAGTCCCTCCTTGCTCTTAGGTGTGGTCATG
Organism: Mustela erminea; assembly: GCF_009829155.1. NCBI lineage: Eukaryota > Metazoa > Chordata > Mammalia > Carnivora > Mustelidae > Mustela > Mustela erminea. The sequence goes on from NC_045633.1 coordinate 31,935,984, forward strand.
TGACTGAGTTCTGACCAGAGAGAACCAAGGAGGTTGTGTGCAGTCTCCTGGCATGTCTTTAAAAAGAGCAGGCTTGGGGCGCCTGGGTGGCTCAGTGGGTTGAGCCTCTGCCTTCGGCTCAGGTCACGCACGATCTCAAGGTCCTGGGATCGAGCCCCGCATTGGGCTCTCTGCTCAGCCGGGAGCCTGCTTCCCCCTCTCTCTCTGCCTGCCTCTATTTGTGGTCTCTCTCTCTGTCAAATAAATAAATAAAATCTTAAAAAAAAAAAAAAAGGCAGGCTCCTCCTGCTGCTGTAATAGGCATAATGGTTGAAGGTGGAATAGATCACAAGGTGAACTTGGGAGCAAAGGTAATGTCCTATGAGCAACAAGATAGAAGGAGCCTGGGCCCCTGCTGTAGTGGGGAAATGCACCAGCCCTGAAACGCCTACAGAGATTTTTACAGGAGAGAGAAATAAGCTTCATTTTGTTTAAGCCCTAATTACTGGAAGTTTTCTGTCATAGGAGGATGTAATTCTAACTGATACAACTTCCCAACACACTTGGAAGAAAACCCAAACTCCTTACGAAAGCCTGGAAGGTTCTACACAATCGGTTCCCACTCCAGTACAATCCCCTCCATTCTCCCCTCACTCACCATGCCCCAGTCACGCTGGCTTTCTTTTTGGCAGCTTCAAAACACCCAGTTTCTTCATGCTCTAGGGACTTTGTAGTTGCTTTTCCCTCCGTTTGGATTGCTCCCCCTCGGATCTTCTCATGGCTGACTCCTCTTAGTGCTCGGGTCTCACCTTAAATATCACTGAGAGACATCAACAGAGGTGGTTACCCTGACCAATCTAAAATACCCAACAAGGCACCCTCCTTTACAAAACCTTATTTTAGAGGCGCCTAGGTGGCTCAGTGGGTTAAAGCCTCTGCCTTCAGCTCGGGTCACGATCCCAGGGTCCTGGGATCGAGCCCCACTTTGGGCTCTCTGCTCGGTGGGGAGCCTGCTTCCCTCTCTCTCTCTGCCTGCCTCTCTGCCTCCTTGTGATCCATGTCAAATAAATAAATAAGATAATAAATCTTTTTTTAAAATACCTTATTTTAATTCTCTGCGTAGGATTTATCATTACCGTCTGCCTCCCCCTCCTAGCCGGTAAGCTCCATGAGGACAGGAATTTTGATTGTTTGGTTTGCTGCTGGACTTCCACTCTCTAGAACAGCGCCTGAAACCCATACGTGTTTGTCAAACACCGTTCCACGGATGGCGTGGGGGTTAAAAGCAGGGTTTCTAAAGTCAGACGACGACCCACATCAGCATCCTGGCCAGGCCACGTACCGGTCATGTGACCTAACTCGAGTCATATAACCCAAACTCTCGGTAAAATGAGATTTCCCGTGGCATAGCATAGCCGTAAAATGAGAGAGCGTTTTAAAGCACTCCCGCCCGTCTCTCCCTTCCTCTGAGGGCTCCCTTCTTTTCCTACTCCCTTCGGTCCCTTCCATGACCACTTTTCTGCTTTTCGTACCTCTCCGCACCGTCTAGTAGTGACTGTGCCTTTGAAATTTGGCGGGAATCAGCGCCACCATTCAGGAGGACCAGGGCTGCGCACGCGCGAGACACCTACTCTTTCTCGCGCGCTAACTTTGCAGCCTCGCCAGCCAATCAGAGCTAGCGTCGGAGCCCGTGTTCCGAGGACTCACCAATCGAATCTGGGAGGCGGGCCGCCGTGGAGGCAGTGGCGAGAGGGGGCGGGGACAGGGAGAGGGCACGCGCGGCTCTCGCGGCAGTGTCTCTGCGGGCCAACGGGAGAGGCCTGAGGGTGAAGGCGGTGGGGCGTGGCGTTGGGGGCTCCGGCAGCCCAAGGCCGTCCAGTGTCGAGCCAATCAGAGTGAGGAGGTGGGAGGAGACTAACCAATCAGCGTGCAGAATAGGCAAGGCAAGGGGTTGAGGAGTCTCTCGCGGACGTCTCCGGCTCCCTAGCTTCTGTCAGGGGAGCCGCTTGTGCGGAGGAGGCAGAGGAGGCGGGAAGACGGCTGTGGTTGAAGGGACGATTGCGGACTTGCGTGGAGGAGGTCCGAGGGAGCGGGCAACCATGGTGATGGCGGCGAAGAAGGGTCCAGGCCCGGGTGGCGGGGTCAGCGGGGGAAAGGCGGAGGCGGAGGCGGCCTCGGAGGTGTGGTGTCGCCGGGTGCGGGAGCTGGGCGGCTGCAGCCAGGCGGGGAACCGCCACTGCTTCGAGTGCGCCCAGCGCGGCGTCACCTACGTGGATATCACCGTGGGCAGCTTCGTCTGCACCACCTGCTCTGGCCTCCTGTGAGTGGACTGGCGCCGGGTAGGCGGGGTGGGGGTGGGGGGAAGGGGCTGCGGAGTGTTGTCGGCGTTGGGGACAGCATGGATCCGGGGCGAAGGGACAGAGCCGAGGTCCGGGCGGCGGGGAGGCCTGGGGACGCTCCTGATGCGCGGAGAGGGTCGTCGGCTGCAGAGAGCTGTCATGGGGAAGGGACATAGGCAGGGGAGACAAGACACGATTGGAGTCGCGCTGCAGGGGAAAGGAAGGGCACCGGACAAGAAGGGAGAAACTCCCGGAGGGGTGGGGGGGACCGAACCGAACCGAAAGTGGGGGGAGAGTTGAAGGGAATAGGGGCGGGGGTGGGGGCGGTTAAAGGGCCAGAGAATGACACACACCTTGAATGGGAACTCTGTGGAGGTGGTGAGGGGCCAATAGGAAAGGGGGAGAATAAGCTGGGCTCTGGAGGGAGGCGTCCTTTTCTTCCTTCCGGCTTGTGCCCATCCTGGAGTGTGAGATGGAGAAACCCCTTTAAAATAGGTAGGTTAACCCGGGCTGACAGCCTAGAGATAGTGACCGGTAAGGAGCCCCGTTCCGGCGTTCAGGGTCAGGTCCTAATGGTGCAGGGCTCTGGAGTGCAGGTCTCCAGCGATGAGGGCGGATGCGTTTACCCTGTTAGAGAGCTTAACTTTTCCAAACGTGTGGGGATCTGGATGAGCCATCCTTAAGTGTAATAGTTTACACCTTTAAGCTTCTTGTTGCCATGGCTTGATCCTGGCAGTAGCATCTGGCAGCTCTTTCCAGATTTGGGGGAGTTTTGTTGTATAATCTGCAATGCTACACTTGGCACCGGCACTGTATTTGGTCATGCCCCAGCTCATTTAGAGCCACACAGTTCCAGGCCAGATTTTGGTTACAGAGTAAGGTTCTCCCCACCCCCCACCCCCCACCCCCGCATAGGAAATTAGTTAGTTAGATGGTGATTAACATTTGATACCAACCCTGTATCTCAATTCTATCCAAGTCCATCAGGAGATTCATTCTGACTTGTTCAGTATTGCTTTAATATATTGGTGTGTCCGTTTTGTATTTAACAAGGGGGGCTTTCCTTGTTTCTTCTTACACCTTTAGGAGCCAAGGAGGGAGCAGTATTGTTCTTACATGACAGATGGGAGAACAGAAGCAAAGAGAGGTTTACTGATTTATCCAGTGCCATATGGGGGTTGCTGTTTTCAGCATTTGTTATTGGATATTAGTTCTGATCACGGCAGACCAGAAATGAAGATCCAGCTCTCCTCAGATACCGTGCAGGATTCTCTCTCTCTCTCTTTCTGGGATTTTTACCTCCTTTGCCAAACTTCTGTGTTCTGAGCAACCTCACTTGTGTGTTAACGACTTGGGTCTAAGTAAACACTAGTAGGGCTCTTGGGACAATGATTAGAACCCAAACAGGAAGGTGTCAAAAGGTAGAGACTTAAATGAAGCCAAAAGGATAGAACTGAGACTGGGACAAGTACTCTGAGGAGAGAAGGAGCGAAGTTTAGGACTATTTATAGCAGAAAGAGAAAGAACAGATTCCCAAAGATCCTGTTACGAAGAGGAAAATCTGATTATAGAGTCTGGGAGCAGGGGGATAAAACTGATCGCATATCAGAGTCTGAGTCCTAGGAAGGAAATGTTTGGAAACAGTATTAATCCATCCCCATGGTTTGCTGCATGGCACAAAAGATAAAGCACCGACTAAATGGGAGGGCTGACACTATTTTCAATATTTTATGATCTTGGGCGCCTAGGTGGCTCAGTGGGTTAAGTCTCTGCCTTTAGCTCAGGTCATGATCTCAGGATCCTGGGATCGAGCCCCACATCGCATCGGACTCTGCTCTGCGGGGAGCCTGCTTCCTGCTCTCTCTCAGCCTGCCTCTCTGCCTACTTGTGATCTCTCTCTCTGTCAAATAAATAAATAAAATCTTTTAAAAATACACATATATATATATATATATATATATATATGTATGTATTTTATAGATCTTGGTTTAAAGTATCCCATATATAATATTTCCTTTCTATAATGAATATCCCTCAATCAGTACAGAAGGAGGGTCAGGGGATCTGGCACACATTAAAAACCTGTTCTTTTGCTAGAACAGTTAACTCCTTAAATATCAGGGCACATTTTGCAGAACATGACCACCTTTCCCTGTGTTCATTATTTTTGGTCTTTAGTGAAAGATCAAAAGGCCGGGTCAATAAATGAAGCTGAAACTAAAGGGCATGTTGACATCATAAGGAGAGAAAGAGGAAATTCTAGAAGCCAGCTGTAGTTTTCCTGGCTGTGCCTAAGTTCTTGATGGTACTTCTCCTGTGCTAATTGAAGTTCTAATTAGCATGAGCTAAGTAGGGCAAGGCAAAGGAACCTTATAAAGAAAGGGTCTTCACAAAGTACTGCCTGTGCCCTCTGATGCACCTTGGGCAAGGCTGGGAGCTGGCGGGTGGGCCGTGAACAGAAGGTGGAAGTGCTTATCGCTGGGCGCAGAGTCAAGAGGAAGCAGGCACAGTCTAGCAGGCCGTGGAGGGGCCTGGCTCCGTGGGGACACATAGACCAATTAATATCTTAAACCCACATGGTTGATTGCCCGCAGATGAGGATTTCGCAGTGCTGGGAAGTGAATATCATGGTAGGCCCCAAGAGGCTGCTCACTGATTCAGTCAATCTGTCAACATACATTTATTGAGTGTCCGAGTGTCTATCAAGCTCCAGATAACGGTCTTAGGCACCAGAGATATGGCAGTGCACAGAACTGTACCCATCTTCATGTAGCTTACACCGTAGTGGAAGCCATGGGCTTTAAGTCAATCATTAAATATATAATTACAGGTGGTAATAAGTGCTGTGAGGTAAAGCTCAGCATGGGCTAGAGAGTGATGGGAGCTCACGTTGAGGTATGACGACAGAAAGAGAAGAAATATTCTTTGTTTAAAGGACGAGGGTTTTGGGGCACCTGGGTGGCTAAGTTGGTTAAGCATCTGCCTTTGGCTCAGGTCATGATCCCAGGGTGCTGGGATCAAGCCCTGAGTTGGGCTCCCTGCTCAGCGGGGTGCCTTCCCTCTCCCTCTCCCTCTGTTACTCCCCTTGCTTGTGTGCTCCCTCTCTCTCAAATAAATAAAACCTTTAAAAAGGGGGGGGCACCTGGGTGTCTCAGTGGGTTAAAGCCTCTGCCTTCGGCTCAGGTCATGATCTCGAGGTCCTGGGATCGAGCCCCGCATCGGACTCTCTGCTCGGTGGGGAGCCTGCTTCTTCCACTTTCTCCCTCTACCTCTTGCTCTGCCTACTTGTGATCTCTGTCTAATAAATAAATAAAATCTTAAAAAAAAAAAGATACGATCTCCTTTAAAAAAAAAAAAAAAAAGGATGAGGGTATTGAGGGGGGCAAGAATTCAAGTACAACATTCAGTACCATAGCCAGAGAAAGAAGACAACGAGACTGGCTTTATTTTGAAAGCCAGCTTTCTACCGAGGATGTTACAAGTATGTCTGCCTCTTGGGGGAGTGGAGCGTTCTGGGGGCAGTGAGCACTATTACCAGAGCTCCCAGCTGGCTGCACGGACTGATGTGGCAAAGTTGACTGTTGCAGCCGAAGTTGAATTTCCCAAGATCTGCAGAAAATTTTCAATTTTAATACTGGTGGGTGGCTATAACTATGGCTTCATCACTACATGTGAGAGCTCATTCTCATTTTCTTTTTTCATGAGAAATATTTTCTCAGCTCTAGCAGAAAACCACAGCGTTGGTGTGAGGGATTGAGAGAGAAGCTGCTAGTTTGGGCTGTTTCTAAATTTACATTCATGCTGCCACAATTGTAGGTCCCAAATTTGACCTAGTTTTATTCATTTGGTTTTCGTCCAATACCTAGTTTCCTTAACCTGGATATAGGTCCTTTTCATTTCCCCAACATACACATCTGCCTATGTGTTTTGTTGTGTCTGACTCTTCTAGTAGAGAGCACAGCTAGGACAGGGTACAGATTGCTGCTAAAAAGTACCTTTGCCAAAACAAGTGCTTTCAGTGGTTTGGTTTTTTTTTGTTGTTGTTCTGGTTTGCCCACCTGCCTCAATGGATAGACCATGTTTCTTTAGTAAAAAAATAGATAGGGCCTGAAATGTCATTAACATCAGGAATGGGAACGGTCTTTGACGCCCAGTTTTTTTTCTGCAAAGTCTGTGGCATGCTTCCCTAACCTGGCTCTTTGGGTCCATTTTTTTTTTTTTAAGGTTTTTATTTATTTATTTGACAGATCACAAGTAGACGGGGGGGGCAGGCTCCCCACCGAGCAGAGAGTCCGTTGTGGGGTTCGATCCCAGGACCCCAAGATCATGACCCGAGCCGAAGGCAGAGGCTCAACCTACTGAGCCACCCAGGCACCCCATAGGTCCATCATTAATCCATAGTCCTTCAGGACTCAGTAATAGATACTGGTCTCCTCTACTTCTGCACAACTTTATTCCAGTAGTGGGATTAAGTCAGGATTTGGGTGGACAGAGCTCTGGGCTGCGTGCCTAGGAGAGGTGCTTGACAGCTCTTTCTTTGTGACAAGTCCCTAACTTCCAGGTGCCTTAGTTTCCCCATCTGGCTTTGCTGTTAGTGGTTCCTCTTTGAAGCTCTTTTATCTCCATGGAGGAAAAGGCATAGTGTGTTGCTCAATAATTCAGTACTTTTCCATCCGTCTGGGTGAGAGAGGCAGACGTGTCCCTGGCCCCGGTGTGAGTCCCGGCCCTCCGTCGCCTCCCACTTCACCTTTCATCCAAAGAGATGAGAAGAAGGGGGAAGGATGTCAAAGAAACCAAGAATGAGCCTGAAGAGGAGGGCAGAGGACAACAGTTAATCACTGTCACTAAGGAAGAACTACAGGAAATGAGTTGAAGCGGGGATTTTTGGTTAGGAAGAAGTTCCCTAAAAGTAGTGAAACTGAGCCTGCAGCAGGGTAAGTGGGGAGCTCCCCTATTAGGGACTAGTAAGAGTCTCTAATAGGGACTCTCTTTGGTGATGTTTGGATCCAAGATAAGAACCCTGCTCAGAGACAGAAGACTGGAATCCCAGGAGCAAAGAAACCCCCCGGGGTGGGGGTATGAACCTGAACACAAAATATTCAGAAGTCAGGAATTCCCAGGTCCAAGTTTGGCACAAAGGAAAGAACTTGGGTGCCCGGTAGAACTGTTTTTTTCCATTGTTTGACCTGACAGAAACTTCTTATCTGAGCTGCTGAGCAGGTCTGAGACTTTCACCAAGCAAGACAGAAGCAAAATACGGGCCGTGGTAAGGGTAACAACCACAGGAAAACAAAAGGTGTGGGATTTGTAGGAATAGTCCTACGCTTGCTAGCATCAAAGGAAAGGGAGAGAGAGGCAAGGAGAGAGCCCTGGGCGGGCTTTAGGGTCCCTGCAGGTCCCTTGGCTGCCAGTAATTCAGGGCACTTCAAAGTGGGAATGCCAGTCAGGTGCCCTGTGAAACCAAAGCGGAAGGCCTCCTGAATGGGCCAAGGCTCGAGTCCTAGTAACGTACTTGCTTTCCGTTGGAAACACTTGCCCTATTCTGGGCAAATAAATTTATCTCTGTGTTTCCCCAGCACCACCTGGTCAGAAATAACAGAATGGATTTGCTGTGATACCCGAAGGGCAGTGTCTCCTTCTAGCTCTCACTTCTTTTGGGGGGAAAGCTGTGAGTCATGTCGGGAGACTGGGGGCAGCTTGGAGATTGGTTCTGTTTGATTCCAGGCCAGTGACTCAGATCTGGCCCCTCGCATGCCCCTGCTATGTCCCCAGCGAGCCCCTATACCCCTCAACCATTCGATTTCAGCTTCTGGGAGGAGAGGGGCTCTTGTATCTAACTTGTTCCTGTCAGCCAGCAGTGGCCTCTCTCTGATTCAGAAACAAAAAGCTCTGACTCATAGGCCATGTAACTAGGTCCTCTACCTGGGCTGCAGAATGTTGCCTTGTAGAGAATTCTCCCTGCCCCCAAACTGTGGCTCTAGTTATACATAATCCAGTCTACAGACATCAAGGTCAGAGCACTGCTTTTTGTGCTGTGCTACGGAAACATCCTGTTCCCTCGGATTCATTTGGCCCAAAGCACCTAAGTCACTTAATTTTCTCTGCTTTCCCTTCATCCTATCTATGCCCACCCCCCCAAAAGAAACCCTCCAGCCCAAGCTCAGCCATAGGAAGTTCTGTTGTTCTAATCATCCCCTCCAGACTGATGAATGGGTCAAGTCCCTCCCCCTCCCCCACTAGGAAACACATCTCCCTGTTTACACTTTGCTAACAGTTCCTGGTTGTCCTTTCAGGAAATGTCAGTGACCTTTTTGTGATAGGCTCCGAATCTGTTTTTCTAGTGTTAACGTAATACATTTTATTTTTCCCATGGCCATTTCTCTTCCTTCCCTGACGGCGGCATCCTGGTACCACATTCTCCCTGATCCGGCTCTGTGTATGCCTAAATGGCACCCAACTGGGTCAAGAAGTATCTTTGCCCAGGCTTCTAGGGTCACTGTAAGCCAGCGCCCAGTGATCAAGGACTAGGTCCTACATGACAAGTTATCTGTATGATACAGAGTGATAACTGTTGTATTCCTCCAAGCGCCTACCACAATACCTTGTATTTTGCCAAAGGATATATTTGTTAGTGGGAGGGGAAGGGTTGGAATCCCTGGGATCACAGGGACAGAGAGGTCTGCTCTGGCTAAACTCGGACCGTTTGGCCTTTGAGAGGGAAGGGTTTAGGGATTAAGGTGACCAAGAGCTAGTGAAAGAATATAAAAGGCTGTCTGGACTTCAAGACAAAACTAGGCCATGAGTAAGACAGGCTTTAGGAGAGAAAACTGGAGTATCTCTGAAATGTGCTTAGAAGAGTTTTCAGGGCCGATCAGATTTAAGAGCTATTGTTTGACATGTAGTTACAAAGCCTTGCTTTTGCATTTCACTGCTCTAATCTTTCCTTGGGGCATCAGACCTCTTTGATACTGTCTTTTAAAGGAGTATTTTGAGACCCTTTACTTAAAAGTCTAGCAGCAGAATTGCTGAAAATGCCTTCAATTACAGCCTTCAGTGTCCTGTCCTTCATTAGAATCCTGCAATCCGTAATTTGTCATTCAAAGGGGCTACTGCTCTTCACTGTTCGCCCTGGACTGTGTCACCTGTCCCCCCCACCCCCCCACTGCCTCGGTGTAGGCTTACACAACACTGCCATTCTTCTAGACTTGCAGGGACACCTTCATTTTGTGCGTGCACCTGTAAGCCTGAATTTTTTCTGCGGTTTCCGTTTGGTAAACTGTGTGGTCTCTGCCTTTCTCTTTGCTTTCCTGATGGCATCAACCAGGACCCTCTTCCCGAGTTCCTTTTGTTTTCATATCTTGGTTTGCCCTTTCATTTTTTTTCCCCCCAGGGGAGTTTAAGTCTGAAAAGCCACATGAGCTGAAACTGTCTTTCCTGCCGGTGCCTGTGCTCATTCACGTGCTGGTCCCAGGGGCTGGTTTACTCATTGTGGTTTGGCCAGCTCTGTTTTTATCCGATAAGTGCTGGTGGTCTAGACCAGAGTAAAACTTAAGGGAAAAGGGAAGGGGAACCTGGCCTAGCGCCAAGTTTCCCTTGTGAGAACACTCCAGAGGACAGTTGAGTCGGGGCAAGGAAGCCTTCTTGTCTACTGTAATCTCCACAGGGCTTCTGTGGGCACAACTAGACTCCTAGAGAGTTAGCAGAACACAACAGAGCTGGCACAAAAGCATCACTACGGGATGCATGTTCCTGATTCATGCCAATCTCCTATTCATGGTTGAAGCTCACTTCCTCCTGCTTCATAGAAAGATCCAGAGCTGAGAAAACCTGGATTATCTCTTTTCCCAGAGATCTCTTCCTGAAAGAGAAGGGCCCTCTCCACTCCTACCACCACACTTTCTGTTGAGACAAAGAGGAGGGGCAGGCAGGTGTAAAACAGGAAATGGGAAGTGGGCCCATCTCTGAGTTCCCGGAAGTACCCCCCCCCCCCCCGCCTGCAGTGGTAAAACAGGAAATGGGAAGTGGGCTCATCTCTGAGTTCCCGGAAGTACCCCCCAGCCTGCAGTGGTAAAACAGGAAATGGGAAGTGGGCCCATCTCTGAGTTCCCGGAAGTAACCCCCCGCCCCCCAGTCTGCAGGCTGAACACGGAACTGAGGCAAAGAAGAGAAGGCTTCTGGGTGGGCGGGCTCTGCCTTCCTCTCCAGAGTGACAGGGAACATGACACATTCTTGACTGTCATTAAAAGCCTCCAAAACATTCTCGCTTCCCTTCTTTCCTTGAATTAGGGATCTCTCTGAGCTTAATTCATGTGTTGTTTTATCCTTTCTTCCCACCTCTCCTCCCATAAACAGACCTGCAGTGCTAACTGCATTGTGCCTCTCTTCCTGTCTCTTTCCCACAGGAGAGGCCTAAACCCCCCTCATCGAGTCAAGTCCATCTCCATGACAACTTTCACTGAGCCTGAAGTGGTATTCCTGCAATCCCGTGGAAACGAGGTGAGCCACCACCGATGGAATGCCTGCTGGCTGTATGGTTGCCCTACTGGCCAGGGGGCGCTTTGCCTCAAGACTGTAGCTTTCTTTTTTGGTCGACTTTCTTTTATTATTTAGTGTATAGTTTATCTTGTCTATGTATATTTGTATATCTGTGGAATCTTGGTTATACAAATTGTGCTTTGTCTAGGCCCTTGTTAGAGGAATGGGGGGGGGGCAAAAATCTCTGTAGGGGGTGACTCCTGGGCACTCACAGGGAAGACTGCCCCTGGACAGTTAGAGCTCCACATTCCTGAACATTCAGAGTAGACAGAGCCGGCCCCCTGGAGTAAGATCTCCTGGAGCCAACTCTACCAACCCGACCCTCAGCAGCCTGGGATTAAGCCCAAACGTGTCCTCGAATGTGGGTTAGACCCCTTCCCCAGCTACATCTGCTGGCGGTGGGAAGACACCATCCTTGGTGTTGGCGGTCCTCCTAGCTTGAAGGTGATTGGCTTACTTGGAGGGTGCCGACCAGGGAAGGCTCTGGAGGGGTGTTCTAGAAGCCACAGCACTAACAGTTGTCCCTGACCCCACGCCCCTCCAGATTTAGTTCCCCATAATTCTCATGGCCCTCTCTTTTCTAAGTTGTGTCATAACATGTAATTATAAATCTATTTTTCCTTACCTAAGGCATGACCTCCCCATTAGATGGTCAGCTCTGTGAAGACAGAGACGGTGTCTGCTTTGTAGATACACCCAGACTCTCAGCTGTGTCTGTGCTCAGTAAATAGCATATTGATGAATAAAGTAGGGGTGGCTCTCCCCATCCCATGCTTTCTGCCTGAACGCCTCTCTTACCTGATTCCACGCCTGTAGGTTTGCAGGAAGATTTGGCTGGGCCTTTTTGATGCTCGGACATCTTTAATACCAGATTCCAGGGACCCTCAGAAGGTGAAGGAGTTTCTCCAGGAAAAATACGAGAAAAAGAGATGGTAAGGAGGAGAGCCATTGCTGCGCACACCCGTGTCCCACGACATTCTTCGTCAGACGGTCCAGTTTCCAGACTTGAACTGGGGCTTTTCTCAAAGGCCAGACTTCAAAATTATAAAGCTGCCTAAAGGACAACTTGTTCCCAGTCACTAACCTCGCAGAGTCGATGCCTCTCTTTTGGAGAGACATTAGACTGCTTGGAGAAGGGCTGGGCCTGAGGGAGTATGGGGCAGGGTAAAGCCCAGCTGGGCCCATATATGCAGAGAGGCAGATGGGTGCACATGTCCTAGAGCCCTATGCTTTAAAAACCCAGCATTTTATCCACAGTTTATGTGTGTTCTGTTCTCCTGGTGACAAGAACAGCATCTCTGCCCTGCCCTGCCTTGTCTCTCCCCAGTGGCACTTTCCGTGGCTTGATCTCAGGGGTGTGTGCATGTTGGGGGGATAACGCTAGGGCATAGAAGAGAAGGCAGACAGCAAGGAGATCATCGTGGACAAAACAGCATTTTGGAGACCCTGCTGGGGGTGTCCTCCAGACAAAGAAGATACCTCCAGGGTAGTACGTACATACGCTGGAGTGGAGGGGATTTTATCAGACGTAGCAAAAGCTGGCAGGATAGACTGTGAGCACTTCGAATAGGAGGGGGCAGAACCTTTCTGTGGGACTGGAAAGGAGTTGGAAAATGCACCCCCTGCATTGCTAGCATCACCTGTCCAGCAGCATTGCTGGCAGGTTATTACTTGAAATCCAAACGGTTTGATGTCAGAAAGAGAAAGGAGAAGGGGAGAGAAAACCCGGCCCACGTCAGAGCAAAGTGAACATTCCCGCAGAAAAGAACGAGCATCCGACAGTAAAGAGGGACCCTCAGGATGGGCAGAACTTGGCTGAGTTACGAAAGTCCCTTCAGTTCGAAAAAGAAAATCAGTGGGCAAAGACCAGGGGACTCGACTGCTGTCACCTGTGCTTCCCAGATGCCTACACTTGAGCATGGCGCACGGTGTTACCCTCTTCTCTCAGCCTGACTATTCTTTCTCCAAGGTATGTCCCCCCAGACCAAGTCAAGGGGCCCGCTTATACCAAAGGCAGTGCCTCCACCCCCATCCAGGGCTCCGTCCCGGAAGGAAAGCCCCTGCGGACTCTCCTGGGGGAGCCTGCGCCGTCTCTATCCGCCACTGCCTCCACCTCTAGCCAGGTAACTCTCAACACCCGCCCTCCACCCTCCAACACTAGCTAGGGATTCGGCAGACAGGGATGTCTGTTTCCTAAATCCAGCCCCAGCTCCGGACTTAGCAGACGACAGTAGAGGAGATGTGAGTTAATTCTCCGCCCTGCTGTTACCTATGTCTCGGCCTCACCCTGGCCTCCTGTCTTCTGGAAGAAAGAACCCAACAGGAAGTGCTATCTAGGGAAGTCAGAGTATCAACCTCAAACTTGACCATTGCTCCAAGGAAACGCGGAGGGGCGGGGACAATGCCTCAAGCCCCTGGGAAAAAGGAGGAAGTCCCAGCTCCGGGGCTGGGGACCTGGCGGGGAGGGGGTACTCGGCAACATCCCTGTGTAGCTCAGTGTTCCTGTCACTGATAGGCTCCGAAATGTCTGCTTCTGGGAGCTGGTGCGCTGAGAAGACAGGTTAGGTACGTGAGGGGCTCAGGCAGTTGCTGCCCAGGAAATCTCTCCGTTGAGGGCAGTTTCTCCCTCTCTTCTTTCTCCACGTGCCTATCTGGGGGCAGCCTAGAGAGCCACGCAGGGGCCGGGTCATGTCTGGGACTCCCAAGTGCTCTATGTCATCATGCCTTCTCCTCTCAAGCCTGTCAGTCAGTCTCAGCCTCGGACGCCCCAGCCCCGGAGCTCTCAGCCGCCTCCCCACTCCTCGGTCAAGAAAGCCAGTACGGACCTGCTGGCCGACATAGGAGGAGACCCCTTTGCTGCTCCCCAGGTGGCACCAGCTTTCGCTGCATTCCCAGCCTTCGGGGGTAAGTGGGACCTGGGAAAAGAACATTCCTACAGTGTATTACCCCTGACACAAGGCATTCACGCCCTTAGGGTGACCCAAGTTTCCCCCCTACACCCCCCTGCCCCCCGCCGGCTCTTAGCTCCCGTGCCACAAATGAGTCCGCTGACAATTCTGAAGCATCAGGGTTGGAAGGGCCGGGGTCAGAGGAGAGTGGCCAGGATTATATCTGTGAGTTTGACCAGAAACATGACAGTCGGGGACTCTAGCGCCTGTTTATTACTGTCTTTTTTCCATTAAAATGGGGACGGGGGCTTATCCTCTGTTCCATTTCCCCTGCCCTCTTCCCAGAGATCAGCAACCGCCAACAGAGGGTTGAATAAAATGGTATCTAGCTTTCCTTTTTGCCTTTCAAGCCCCTTCCCCCACCAAAACCAACTTCTTTCCCCCACGTGATTTAGCCCAAAGTAGCCCCTGACAGAAATGTGAATGCCTCATGGAATAAAGACAGAAGATGGTAGGGAGTGAACTTGGGAGGCCTCTGACATCGCCTCTCCCCCAGCGGGCTTCTGGCCCTCTGCCCAGGCCCCTGCCATCTCTCCCTGAGCAGGACCCTGTGGAAAGGCAGTGTCCCATCAGTGGCCTTTGGCCTTCCCAGTTGGTGCATATTTATGGATTATATGTTCATTTTATATATATGGCCTTTATGTTCCCTCCACCTGTAGGCCAGACACCCTCCCACGGAGGTTTTGCCAACTTCGATGCCTTTGGCAGTAGCGCCGGCCCGTCCGCGTTTGGAAGCATTCCTCCCGGCAGCCAAGGCCCGTTCCAGGCCCAGCCCGCACCCACAGGTAGACTCTGCCCGGCTCTCTTCCCGCTCCCTTCCGCTCCCCTCCTAGCTTCCGACTGCGTTCATGTATTGCCCTTCATTCGCATCTGCACCGACCTAGAGAGCTGGGCAGAGGGGGCAGAGGAGACTTCTTGGCAGGGAAAGGGGCTCCCCCTCCATTTTGTCCCGGAAAGACAGCAGCCCAGTTGCCGCAGGAATTGGGGGGCTGTGCATAGGAGAGCTCTGACGGGCAAGCTGGAGAGACCCCAGTACTCGAAAAACCAAGAGTGTACGTGAGATTTCCTCTAGAGTGCTCTGATGGCCCGTGCTGGACCCTGCGCAAAGGGCGAGGGCTGGGTCAGAGTCCAAGACAGTCTCCAGAAGTCGTCACTTATCCCCGTTAGAGCAGAAGCCTGTAAACTCAGTGTTGTGTTGTGCAGCAATTGAGACACACACACACACACACCCAAAAGAAAATGCCCTAAAGGCCGCTGCTGTAAAGCACCTGTTCCTCCCCGAGCCCCCAGACATCAGGTCTTCATAGCCTTGGGGCCGGCCCCCTGCGGTTGCCCATCCTGCACACACAAGAGGGCAGCCGGTGTGCTGGAAAGACCCGATGTCTGGGGAAAGCCAGTGACTTACGCTCTCTCTTTCTCCCCTTCCCCCCCACCCGCCCTTCCCCCTCTCCACCCCCACTGCCAGCCAGTCGGATGCTAACTGGAAGTTACAGCTTTGGTGAGTTTTTCTTCCCACCCCACAGCCCACCCAAGGTAGAAGCCTGTCTCAGGTGCTCTGAGCAGAGAGCTCTGAGGTCTGGAAGGAACCTTTCCAAGGTGGCCAGCTTCCCCATGAAGCAGCTCGGCAGTTCCCTGTCGTACAGCCCACAGCAGGGCAGAGCTGGGCCCAAAGCCCAGACTCCCCTACTCTCTCGCTCTGCCCACCACCTTCCCACTGTGCACCGCGAATTGTCTGAGTGCTTTTGTTTTTATTCTAGTTTCGTTTTTTTGAATGGAGCAAGGAGGGACATTTTATATTGATCCCAGTTAAAATTCACAAATAAGTCCTCCTGTTAACCAACTTAAAGTACCTGACAGGGTAGCCTTGAAAGTCAGAAAGCAGAAACTGTTAGACACAATGAAAATGTAACACGGCAACAGAGAGGCAGACTCCCAAGATTAATAGTAGATCAAGTAGGTAGACAAATACGGAGGAAAGTAGGCCATTTGACTAACACTTGAACAAGTTTGACCTAATAAATAGGAGTAGAATTTTGTAATCAAAAGACAGGATTTTCAAACATGGAACACTTTTATAATCTGACCACAGACCAAGAGACAACACATAAACTTCTAAGAAGTAGAAATTGTTGAGTGCCTGAGTGGCTCAGTGGGTTAAAGCCTCTGCCTTCCTCTCGGGTCATGATCCCAGGGTCCTGGGATCGAGCCCCATGCCGGGCTCTCTACTCAGCGGGGAGCCTGCTTCCTCCTCTCTCTCCGCCTGCCTCTCTGCCTACTTGTGATCTCTGTCTGTCAAATAAATAAATAAAATCTTCAAAAAAAAAAAAAGGAGTAGAAATTGTTCAGGTCACATTCTAAATGATAAAAGGTGTCCTAAAAGATGTCCCATAATAATGTTTCATTGTCCTTGAAGGCGTGAAACAGGGAAAAGATAATTACAATATGGAAAACAGATAAAAAGCTAATAGCCATCATGTGTTTTTTTTAAACTATAAATAGGGGGGCCTGGGTGGCTCAGTCGTTAAGTGTCTGCCTTCGGCTGGGGTCATGATCTCAGGGTCCTGGGATCGAGCCCCACATCGGGCTCCCTGCTCAGCGGGAAGCCTGCTTCCCCCTCTCCCACTACCCCTGCTTGTGTTCCCTCTCTTGCTGTGTCTCTCTCTGGCAAATAAATAAAATCTTAAAAAACAAACCTCATGTAAATAATAAAGAATAGGATAACACGGAACAGATACAAGCAGCTAATAATACCCAGAAAAAGATGAAAGTGTTTTCAACCTGACGAATCAACGGAAAAACAGAAATTAGGGTCAGATGATAATTCCGCACATTATATTCACAGAAGTTTTAAAGACTAGCCATGGCCGGTACTGTGTGGGGTAATTGGCCCTTCTGCATGTTCCCAGTAAGAAAGTAAGTTGGCACAGGAGTATTCAGTGTAGCAAGAGGGAAGTGTTCTTGGAATGAGAGCTCGAAAGGAAGCAGCCTGTACAAGGTGGTAATAAATTGGTCTGGCCAGAAATGCATGCCTGTTGGGGCATCTGGGTGGCTCAGTGGGTTAAGCGCCTGCCTTGGGGTTATAGTCCCAGGTGGCTGTTGGGCTCCCTGCTCAGCAGGGAGCCTGCTTTTCCCTCTCCCTCTGCTCCTCCCCCTACTCCTGCTCATGCTCGCTCGCTCTCTCTCTCAGTAAATAAATAATTTTTTTTTAGATTTTATTTATTTATTTTATTATTTATTTGACAGACAGAGATCACAAGTAGGCAGAGAGGCAGGCAGAGAGAGAAGGGGAAGCAGGCTCCCCACTGAGCAGAGAGCCCGATGTGGGGTCCTGGGATCATGACCTGAGCCGAAGGCAGAGGCTTTAACCCACTGAGCCACTCAGGCGCCCCAATAAATAATCTTTAAAAAAAAAAGAAAGAAAGAAAAGAAAAGTGCATGCCTGTCCCAATCCGTTGCCTAAAGGGCCAACCTTTAAAGGAGAGAAGGAAGGTATCCAGAGCCCTCTCTGGCTGAAACTGGGGTGAACTTTTGTCCAGTGTCTGGTCATCTCTAAAAGAGACAGTCTGCAGCCCACCAGAGCCAGCCAGCCCTTGGGAGCCACTGTGAGGAGCTTCCCCATATCATCTCCACGAGAACGGAAAGATCTCCATTTTGCCGTTGACAAAACCGGCTCAACGTGGCCGGTGACCTGGGCAGACCCGAATGTCGGATGAGTGGCAGCTCCCATTCACTTCCCACCACGCCGTGATCACGAGGGTGGTTCTCTTGAGTGCGCCATAAAGGAGTACTGGGGATGAAGTAGGGAGACTTGGGTGAGAGGTGGGTGTCTTTTCTGACAGGCCTGGTTGTATTTTTATATTTCTGAGGGGGAGTCTGGAGAGGGGAAGTTTCTAAAACTGCTGTTTCCCCCGAAACTGCTAGAAGGCATGTCTACCAATCCAGCCGCAGGGAATGAGGCGCTGGAAGTGTAGAGGAAGCAAAGGAGCCAGCGCAGGTATTCCATTCCTAGGTTCCCCAGAACCAGCCGAAAGTGCTGGATCCACCTGGCCGTCGCGAGGGCCGGCTCTGCCCCCTAGTGTCCGCGGGGAGACACACAGCCTGGCAGCGGCCGGACAGGACAACGGCACCTCCCCAGCTTGGGGAGCTCCTGACCCAAAGGCCCAGAGCAGGACTGGAGAGTCTGACCTAAGTGAAGACAGGAAGCTGTGTTCACTCAGAAATTCCACATACCCCCAGTCATAGCCCAGGAAAGGCCAGGGGCCCCCGAGAATCAGAAGATTCAATACCAGGCTGCTGGCTTCCAGTCTTCCTGCCCGCCTGGGGCCTGGGGAGGACGCAGACCAAGTGTGCTCAGTGGCGTGGTAGCCTTGCACTGGTTCCCGTCGAAAGCCCAGGGACTGAGAAGGAGGGTGGCCAAGGCGAGCACTGGCACTCG